>NC_059165.1:96607960-96913262 GCF_019923935.1 Bubalus bubalis | reverse complement strand
ACTTGTTTGGATTAGATATGTATTTCCCCACTTTATGTGATTGTGTAACGCCTAGAACCTCAATAAAATGTGACCTTCCAGTACAGTGAATGTTCATTGTCGTAGATTCATTTAGTTTTAGGATTTTCCATGTTTGTTCTCTCCTCGATTTACAAATACACCGTTGTGAGCTGTTTGACAATAAGTTGAAAATAAATCGCATACATGATGACTTGCCTTTTAAATACTTGGTAATACTTCTTCTAAAGATATGGGCATTATCCTACTAAATATCTGAATTCCATTATTTCACATAAGAAAGATAAAAATAATAATATTTTGAAGTATCTACTATAATAAGCTGGCGTCTCCACGTGGTTCCAAAATGTGTTTTTGGTACTTTGGGGATCTAGAACCCAATCAGGGCTTATATGTGACAACTGTTAATGCCTTTTTGTCTTTTTTTAACCGAGATCACTTACTGTTGTTTGTCTATTGAGTTCATTATATTGACACTTTAAGGAGTCACACATTGTTTAAAAAGTCACAGTTTTACATTTGTGCTTTTATATTCACAGTATGTTTAAGTTTTCCTTCATGTCGTGTAGTTTCTGTCAGTTGGTAATTGGTTGAGAGCCACGGTTGGCAAACTTATTGTCTGAAAAGGTCCAGATAGTTAGTGCTTGATGTGTCACGAGCAATAAGGTATAGAATTACTCAACTCTGCCTTAGTAGTAGAATAATACTGTCGACTTAGGGAAACAAATGGGCATATCTGTGATCCAAAGAACTTTATATACAAAAACAAACCCTATGACCAAAATGTGCCAACTCCTGGTATATTCTACTGGTTATTTCTTACGCATATTTTGAAGGTGATGTTGTGTACATGAAGTTGGATTCCATCAGGAAATGTAAATTTAGGACATCCCTTGGTTGTGTTGCTAAGTAGGACTATTTGCTTAAGCTAGGAATCATCAGAGTTTTCTATTTTAAAGGTAGACTTTCCTATAAAGTCCTATGTGTGGTGATATTCTGATCCTCAGAATAACTTGTTTCCCAGCACCTTCCTATAATTTCTTTTAGCATCTGTTATTGTGTGAATAAACTTCTCTGTATATTGTTTCGTCTTTTGGGGGTATACTTTGAGGGTCAGCTTCTAGATTGTTTTTCTAGGTCATCAAACAAATATATATTTACTTCAGTGGATATTAAATTCTCTTACTTAGATCTTGTGCCATTTTGTAGTTTCTGATCAACTTTTAAAAGGCATGTCTAAAACTGATTATGGAGAAATGCAAGGAACAGATTTTAGTTTTGACATCAGGACACTTGTTTTCAAGAAGAATGTGCCAAAAGAATTTTTTCATCTTCAATGAAAAATACATAGTTTTTTCAGAACTATAGCATTTTGATTTATATATTTTTGTTCCAGGACATTTCATGTGAGTCTTACTTTATTTTTATGTTGCAGTCCTGTTTTTTATATTCCCTCAATTGTGTGTACTGTACTAGAACATTTTGTGAAAAGTGGCAAATTGTCTGGCAGTCCACAAGTGATTGTGGAATAACTTTAATGAGTTAGGCTCTGTGCCAGGGACAGAGAAACAATGGTGGTATGTATACCTGTGGCTGATTCATGTTGATGCATGGTAGAAACTAACACAATATTGTAAAGCAATTATCCACCAATTAAAAATAAAAAAATAATAAGTCTGTTGTTGTTCAGTTGCTCAGTCATGTCCAACTCTTTGCAACCCCATGGACTACAGCATGCTAGGCTGCCCTGTCCTTCACCATCTCCTGGAGCTTGTTCAAACTCATGTCCCTTGAGTCAGTAATGCCATCCAGCCATCTCGTCCTCTGTTATCTGCTTCTCCTCCTGCCTTCTATCTTTCCCAGCATCACGGTCTTTTTCAATGAGTTGGCTGTTCACATCAGGTGGCGAAAGTATTGCGGCTTCAGCTTCAGCATCAGTCCTTCCAGTGAATATTCGGGACTGATTTCTTTTAGGATTGACTGGTTTGATCTTTCAGTCCAGGGGACTCTCAAGAGTCCTTCTCCAGCACACAGTTGTAAAACAAATTCTTTGGCGCTCAGTCTTCTCTATGGTCCAACTCTCACATCCATACATGGCTACTGGAAAAACCATAGCTTTGACTATACAAACTTTTGTCAGTAATGTCTCTGCTTTTTAATATGGTGTCTAAGTTTCTCATAGCTTTTCTTCCAATTACCAAGACTTACCTTGTGGGTGCAGTCACCATGTGCAGTGATTTTGGAGCCCAAGACAATTAATGTGCCACTGTTTGCATTGTTTCCCCATCTATTTGCTGTGAAGTGATGGGACCAGATACCATGATCTTCAGTTTTTGAATATTGAGTTTTAAGCCAGCTTTTTCACTCTCCTCTTTCACCTTCATCAAGAGGCTCTTAAGTACTTCTTTGCTTTCTGCCCTAAGGGTGGTATCATCTGCATATATGAGGTTATTGACATTTCTCCCAGCAGTCTTGATTCCAGCTTGTGCTTCATCCAGCCCAGCATTTCACATCATGTACTCTGCATATAAGTGAAATAAGCAGGTGACAATATACAGCCTTGATGTACTCCTTTCCCAATTTTGAACCAATCTGATTTTCCATGTCCAGTCCTCACTGTTGCTTTTTGACCTGCATACAAGTTTCTCAGGAGGCAGGTAAGGTGGTCTGGTTTTTTTAATCTTTTTAAGAATTTTCCAGTTTGTTGTGATCTACAAAGTCAAAGGCTTTAGTGTAGTCAGTAAAATAGAAGTAGGTGTTCTTCTGGAATTCCCTTGCTTTTTCTATGATCCAGTGGATGTTGACAATTTTATTTCTGATTCCTCTGCCTTTTCTAAATCCAACTTGTACATATGGAAGTTCTCAGTTCACATACTGTTGAAGTCTAGCTTGAAGGATTTTGACCATTATCATGCTGGCATGTGAAATGAGTGCAATTGTGTGGCAATTTGAATATTCTTTGGCATTGCCCTTCTTTGGGGTTGAAATGAAAACTGATCTTTGCAGTCCTGTGGCCAATTAAAAATAAAAAATAAGAAATTTAAGACAAAACAACAAAAAAAAAGTCATATAGCAATTGTCTTATCTGGGAATTCATTTTTTAAATGAAAACCAGGCATTTTGTGACATGGACAAAGAGTGTCTTACTATGAGATGATAATATATATTGGAAGGGGTTGATATTTAACTTATGAAGCAAAACATGGGTTGTTGTTGTTTAGCCCCTCAGTCGTGCCTAACTTTTTGAGATCTCATTGACTGCAACATGTCAGGCTTCCCTGTCCTTCACCATCTCCTGGAGCTTGCTCAAACTCATGTCCTTTGAGTTGGTAATGCCATACAACCATTTTCTCCTTATCCTCCTGACTTCAGTCTTTCCCAGCATCGGGGTCTTTTCTAATGAATCAGCTCTTCGCAACAGGTGACCAGGGTATTGGAGCTTCAGCATTAGCATCATTAGAGCTTGCAGTGAATATTCAGTGTTGATTTCCTTTATGATGGACTGGTTTGACCTCCTTGCAGTTCAAGGGACTCTCTAAGAGTCTTCTTCAACACCACAGTTCAAAAGCATCTTTATGGTCCAACTCTCACATCCATACCTGGCTACTGGAAAAACCATACCTTTGACTATACAGACCTTTGTTGGCAAAGTAATGTCTCTGCTTTTTAATATGCTGTCTAGGTTTGTTATAGCTTTTTTTTCCAAGCAGCAAGCTCTTTTAATTTCATGGCTGCAGTCACCATCTGCAGTGATTTTGGAACCCAAGAAAATAAAATCTGTCACTGTTTCAATTGTTCCCTCATCAGTTTGCAATAAAGTAATAGGACCAGATGCCATGATTTTTGTTTTCTGAGTGTTGAGTTTTAAGCCAGCTTTTTCACTCTCTTTCACTTTCAACAAGAGGCTTTTTAGTTTCTCTTCGCTTTCTGCCATAAGGGTGGAATCATCTGCATATCTGAGGTTATTGATATTTCTCCCAGCAGTCTTGATTCCAGCTTGTGCTTCATCCATCCTGACGTTTCACATGATGTACTCTGCACATAAGTTAAATAAACAGGGTTACAATATACAGCTTTGACGTACTCCTTTCCCAATTTTGAAATCGTCCTTTGTTCTATGTCCAGTTCTAACTGTTGCTTTTGACCTATATACAGGTTTCTCAGGAGACAGGTAAGGTGGTCTGGTATTCCCATATCTTTAAGAATTTTCCACAGTTTGTTTTGATACAAACAGTCAAAAGCTTTAGTGTAGTCAATGAAGCAGTAGTAGATGTTTTTCTGAAATTCTCATGCTTTATCTTTGATCCAGTGGATGTTAGCAGTATCTATTTAGGTCACTGAGCAATAGTAAGGATTCATAGAGTGGGTAAAAATTGTCAGATGACGAGAACTTCATGAGTAACATACAGTGTAGTTGAAAGCACAGTGTATGTTTTACTGAAGAAAGAGTTTGCAGAAGCAGAACAGATAGTAATGAGATTTAAAGTGGAAAAAAAGGACAGGACCCAGGAAGGAGGTGCTCTGGGCATATTCTTAAGTCCATGTCAATTTTAGAAACATTGAGTCTATGTACCTCTTAAGTATAACTGACTAACTGCTACTTTGGAAAAAGACTTCAGGGAAGATAAGCCCGAAGGCATTGAGTCAAGCTAGAATCTTATGCTGATTAAGTTTTAAAAGACATTCATGTTTATAGCGGTGTCATGGTTATTATAGAAAATAAAGTAAATGATTTGACAGTTTTATAGAAGATAAAAATGAGGGAATCCAGTAATTACCTATTTCCACTTACTAGATGACATGCCCTACTTAAAAAATGCTTGATTAGCACTCAGTGAAAAAAATCAAATCCAGGGCTATCTTAAGGAGCTTTGGGGAAGGCAACCGTGTATTGTGACTAATTGAATAGAGCTCTGGAGCTAAATAGAAGATAGTATTCTTTATCTTTATATGGTAGTAGGTGAAGGAAAGAAGAGAGAGTTGACACTGAAATCATGAAAAGACAAAGCATTCAAATTTGCCATATGGGAATTGATGGGAGTAGGAGGATGGGAAAAATTAGCATGTTTTGTTGATTCCATTTCTAGGGTGGGACAGTGAAACGCATGAAGGCTTACCCCCAGATTTGATGAGACAATTTATTTGATTGGGAAAATTGCTCAGGGAAGAATTTAATTTTCAGTATTTATCTATCAGGATCAATAAGAGATATCTTTTTTTTCTTTTTTTGCCCGAACCCTGCAGCATGTGGAGGTTTTGGGGTTTTTTGTTGGTTGGTGTTTTTAATTTATTTGGCTAAGTCTTAGGATCCATGTAAAATGTCATCCTGATAAAGGTCCTTTATGCAAAATTACATAGTGAAATAAAAGTGCATAAATTTAAGTAGTGTGGGAAACCCTTCCATAGTTCCTAGAGACTTAAAGAAGATATGAAATCTCATAGTGAAGAGAGGCCGTTTCCATGTGACAAATGTGGGAAAGTCTTTAAAAGTTTTTTTATCTTAAGAGTCACAATCAAATTCACACTGGAATAAAACCATATAAATATGAGGAATGTGGTAAAGCCTTCATCTTGTCTTCTTTACTTACTTTACATATGGAAACCCATGATAGAAAGTTTTCATGTGAACACTGTGGTGACTTTTTTGTTAGATCTGAGATTAGGACACATCAAAAATCTCATGTTGGAGAGAGTCCTTTTTTATCTAAGCAATGTGGAAAATACTTTAAATGTTCCTTATGACTTCAGTGTCACAAAAATATTCACTCTGGATTAAAACCCTACAAATGTGAGAAATGTGGGAAAGCCACATTTGTTGATTGGGTTGTTTGTTTTTCTTTTTTGATAGTGAGCTCCATAAGCTGTCTGTATATTTTGGAGTCTAACCCTTCTGTATTGCTTTCTTAGAAAAATTTTTGTTCCCAATTGGAGTGTTGCCTTTTTATCTTCTCTATAGTTTCCTTTGCTTTGAGAAGTCTTTTAAGTTTAATTAGGTCCCGTTCAATTTCTTAAATTTTCAGTAATTTACTAGGTAGGTCAAAAAAGATCTAATTGTGACTTATGTCAAAGAGTGTTTCTCCTATGTTTTCCTCTTAAGAATTTTATAGTGTCTCGGCTTATGTTTAGGTCTTTAATCCATTTTGAGTTTATTTTTGTGTAGGGCGTTAGAAAGTGTTCTAATTTCATTCTTTTATATGTATCTGTCCAGATTTCTCAGCACCACTTATTGAAGAGTCTGGTTTTTTTGTTTGTTTGTTTGTTTCCATCAGATATTCTTCCCTTTGTCACAGATTAGGTAACCAAAGGTGGGTGTGTCTATCTCTGGGCAAGAATACAAAGAAGAACTATATACAAAAAAAGTCTTAACGACCCAGATAACCACGATGGTGTGGTCACTCATCTAGAGCAAGATATCCTGGAATGTGAGGTCAAGTGGGTCTTAGGAAGCATTACTACAAACAAAGCTAGTGGAGGTGATGAAATTCCAGCTGAGCTGTTTAAAATCCTAAAAGATGATGCTATTAAAGATGATGATGCTACACTCAATATACCAGCAAATTTAGAAAACTCAGCTGTGGCCACAGGACTGGAAAAGGTCAGTTTTCATTCCAATCTCAAAAAAAGGCAATGCAGAGAATGTTCAAACTACAGCACAGTTGCACTCATCTCACACGCTAGTAAAGTAATGCTCAAAATTCTCCAAGCGAGGCTTCAACAGTATGTGAACTGAGAACTTCCAGATGTTCAAGCTGGTTTAGAAAAGGCAGAGGAACCAGAGGTCAAGTTGCCAACATCCGTTGGATCATAGAAAAAGCAGGGGAATTCAAGAAAAACATCTACCTCTGCTTTATTGACTACGTGAAAGCGTTTGGCTGTGTGGATCACAACAAACTGTGAAAAATTCTTAAAGAGATGGGAATACCAGACCACCTTACCTGCCTCTTGAGATATCTGTATGCAGGTCAAGAAGCAACAGTTAGAACCAGACGTGGAACAATGGACTGGTTCCAAATTGGGAAAAGGCTGTATATTGTCACCTTGCTTATTTAACTTATATGCAGAGTTGCTGCTGCTAAGTCGCTTCAGTCGTGTCCGACTCTGTGCGACCCCATAGACGGCAGCCCACCAAGCTCCCCCGTCCCTGGGATTCTCCGGCAAGAACACTGGAGTGGGTTGCCATTTCCTTCTCCAATGCATGAAAGTGAAAAATGAAAGGGAAGTCACTCAGTCGTGTCGGACTCTTAGCGACCCCATGGACTGCAGCCCACCAGGCTCCTCCGTCCATGGGATTTTCCAGGCAAGAGTACTGGAGTGGGGTGCCATTGCCTTCTCCGATATGCAGAGTACCTCATGTGAGATGCTGGACTGGATGAAGCAAAAGCTGGAATCAAGATTGCTGGGAGAAATATCAATAGTCTCAGATATGCAGATGACACTACCCTTATGGCAGATAGTGAAGAGAAACTAAAGAGCCTGTTAATGAAAGTGGAAGAGGAGTGTGAAGAAGCTTGCTTAAAACTCAACGTTCAGAAAACAAAGATCATGGCATCCGGTCCTCTCATTTCATGGCAAATAGATGGGGAAACAGTGACAGACTTTATTTTCTTGGACTCCAAAATCACTGTAGATGGTGACTGCAGCCATGAAATTAAAAGACACTTGCTCCTTGGAAGAAAAGCTATGACCAACCCAGACAGCATATTAAAAAGCAAAGACTTTACTGACAAAAGTCCGTGTCGTCAAAGCTGTGGTTTTTCCAGTAGTCATGTATGGATGGATATGAGAGCTGGACCATAAAGAAAGCTGAGCACTGAAGAACTGATGCTTTTGAACTGTGGTGTTGGTGAAAACTCTTGAGAGTCCCTTGGACAGCAAGGAGATCAAACCAGTTAACCCTAAAGGAAATCAACACTGAATATTCATTGGAAGGACTGATGCTGAAGCTCCCATATTTTGGCCACCTGATGCAAAGAAGTGACTTAGTGGAAAAGACCCTGATGCTGGGAAAGATTGAAGGCAAGAGGATAAGGGTTTGACAGAGGATGAGATGGTCGGATGGCATCACTGACTCAATGGACATGAGTTTGAGTAAGCTCCAAGAGTTGGTGCTGGACAGGGAGGCCTGGCATGCTGCAATCCATGAGGTCACAAACAGTTGGACAGGACTGAGCAACTGAACTGAACTGTCCATGAAACATTAATCTAAGAAATTTTTGGAATTGTATTTGAGCCATATTAGAGGATTAGCCCTGGAAGAACATCACAGAAAGCCCTTGTTTAGTGTGTATTTGTGTGTTTATTTATTTATTTGGGGGGGGAGAGATGACAGAGGATGAGATGGCTGGATGTCATCGCTGACTCGATGGACGTGAGTCTCAGTGAACTCCGGGAGTTGGTGATGGACAGGGAGGCCTAGCGTGCTGCGATTCATGGGGTCGCAAAGAGTCGGACACGACTGAGTGACTGATCTGATCTGATCTGATCTCTGGTAACTGAGTAGTAAAGAATCCTCCAAGGTAGGAAACTGGGTTCAATCCCTGGGTCAGGAAGATCCCCTGGAAAAGGAATTGGCAACTCATTCCAGGACTCTTGCCTGGAGAATCCCATGGACAGAGGAGCCTGGTGGGCTACAGTCCATGGCACTGCAGGTGTCAGACATGACTTAGCCACTAAACCACCACCATCATTTATTTATGTATATTTTTGGCCCCACCATGGTGTATGTGGGATATTATCTCCCAGAGGCATGCACGATCTTATTACCCCAACAGGAATTGAACCCCTGACCTCTGCAGTGGAAGCTTCCCTGTGCTTCCCTATCTGCTTGAGTTTGCTCAGACTTGCATCCACTGAGGCATTTATACCATCCAACCATCTCATCCGCTGTTGCCCCCTTCTCCTCTTGCCCTCAGTCTTTCCCAGCATCAGAATCTTTTCCAGTGAGTCTGAATAATATTTCATTTTTGAATTTTTTTCTTCCATTCATGTGTTGATGGACACAGGTTGCTTCCGTAACTTGCCTGCTGTAAATAAGGTTGCTATGAACATTGGGGTGCATGTATCTTTTCAAATTACTGTTTTCATTTTCTTTGGATATATACACCCAAAGGAATGGAATTAGCAATTCCATGGTGTCGTTTCTTGAGGAGTCTCCATACTATTTTCCATAGTGGCTGCACCAATTTACATTCCCACCAGCAGAATACCAGTGTTCCCTTTTCTTTACAGTCTGGCCAAATTTGTTATTTGTGACCTTTTTGATGACCATTTGGCGTGAAGCAATAGCTCACTGTAGTTTTGATTTGCATTTCTCTAACGATAAGTACCTGGAGAATCTTCTCATGAATCTGTTGGCCATCTGTGTGTGTTCCTTGGGAAAATGTCTTTTCAAGTCTTCTGTTCATTTTTTTAATAGGATTATTTGAGTTTTTTTTTAATCTTAAGTTGTATGAGCTATTTATATATTTTGTACTTTAATCTATTGTTGGTCATATCATTTGCAGATATTTTCTGCCATTCAGTAGATGGTCTTTACTTTTTTTTTTTTTTTTTTTGTCTTTACATTTTTTGATTGTTTATTTTGCTTTACAAAAGCTTTTACATTTACTTCAATCCCATTTGTTTATCTTTGCCTCTGTTTTCTTTGCCTTAGGAGACAGAGCCAAAAGCATTCTGCTAATATGTATGTCAAAGAGCGTTCTGTGTATGTTTTCTTCTAGGAGTTTTATGGTTTCTGATGGTGTTTTAGTCACTATGTCGTGTCCGACTCTTGCGACTCCGTAAACTGTAGCCTGCCAGGCTCCTCTGTCCATGGAATTCTCCAGGCAAGAATACTGGAGTGGGTTGCCATTTCCTTATCCAGTGTATCTTCCCAACGCAGGAATCAAACCCAGGTCTCCTGCCTTGCAGGCAGATTCTTTACTGACTGAGCTACAAGAGAAGCCCAAGTTTCTAGTCTTGTATTTAGGTCTTTAATCCGTTTTGAGCTTTTTTTCATACATGATATGTAAAAATATTCCAATTTTATTCTTTTACATGAGCTGTCCAGTGTTTTCAGCACCATTTATTGGCCATACTGTCTTTTCTACATTGTATATTTTTGACTGCATTGTAGATTAGTTGACTCTAAGTGTGTGGGTTTATTTTTTGGTTCTTTATACTATTCCATTCATCTATGAGTCTGTTTTTGTATCAGTTTTATACGGTTTTCATTGCTGTAGCTTTGTAGTGTAGTGTAGAACCTGCCTGCCAGTGAGGGAGACACCAAAGACACAGGTTCGCTCCCTGGGTCGGGAAGATCCCCTGGAAAAGGAAATGGCAACCCACTCCAATATTCTTGCCTGGGATATCCCATGGACAGAGGAGCCCATGGGGTCACAGAGTTGAACACAACTGAGCACACACACACACACGTAGTGTAGTTCGAAGTCAACGACTGTGATACCCCTAGCTTTGTCCTTTGTTTATACTGCCTTGGCTCTTCAGAAGAATTATTTGTTCTAGTTCTGTGAAAAATATCATGAGTACTTTCCTAGGGGTTAAATTTCTGATTGCTTTGGGTAGTATGGAATTTTAACTGTATTGATTCTTTCAGTCCATGAGCACAGGATATCTTTCCACTTCTCTGTAATATCATCTTCAATTTCCTACACTGTTATATGGTTTTCAGAGTATAGGTCTTTATTTGGTTAAGTTTATTTCTAGTAATTGAATTCTTTTTTATTTGTTTTTCAAAGGAACTTTTTTTTTCTGCTTTCTTTTTCTGGTAATTCATTATTATGGTATAGAAAATAAACATTTTTTTATATTAATCCTGTATACTTTCCACTTCACTGAATTCATTTATTAGTTCTAATGGTTTTTTGATGGTTACTTTAGGGTTTTTTTATATATAGTACCATGTAATCTGTGAAGAGTGGCAATTGTACTTATCCTTTCCAATCTGGATGCCTTTTGTTTCTTTCTCTCATCTGATAGCTGTGACTGGGACATCCAATACTGCATTAAAGAGAAGTTATGAGAGTGGGCATTCTTGTCTTACTTCTGATTTTAAATGAAAAGCTTTCTGTATTCCATTGAGTATGATGTTAGCTGGGGCTTGTCATAAATGGCCTTCATTATGTTGAGATGTGTTCCCTCCATACCAACTTTGATGAGAGTCATTATCGTGAATAGATGGTGAATTTATTCAGTGTTTTTCCTGCATTAATTGAAATTATCTGTGATTTTTAGTACCCTTTTATTAATGTAGTATATGACATTGCTTGATGATCAGATTTTGAACCATTTTTTCATCCCTGGAATAAATCTCACTTGATCATTGTGAATAATCCATTTTATAGACTGTTGAATTCTATTTGCTAATATTTTGCAGAGAATTTTTGTATCTCTATACATAAGGATTATTGGCCTGTAATATAATTTTTTTTTATACTGCCTCTTTCAGGTTTTAGCATCAGGGTAATCGTGGTCTCATAGAAAGAATTTGGGAGTATTTCCACCTCTTCTCATTTTGAGAGTAGACATTAAGGGACTTCCCTGGTGGTCCAGTGTTTAAGACTATTTCAATGCAGGGGGCACTGATTCAATCCCTGGTGGTCAGAGAACTGGGATCCCATATGCTGTGTGGCACAAGCATATGTATTCAGCCTTCTTTATATGTGGGATAGAATTCTCCTGTGCAGCTGCCTTGCCTGGACTTTTAATTTGGGGGGAATTTTGATTGCTGATTCAGTTTCAACATTAGTAATCAGTCTACTTAGATTATCCATGGATTCCTATTCAGTTTTCAAAGGTTTTGTAATTCTAGATACATATTTCTCCTAGTTCAATTTATTGACATATAACTGTTTATAGTATACTTTCTTTTTTCTCATAGTATTCCCTTTTGATTACTTCTGTGTGTGTGGAATCAGTTATAATTTCTCCTCTTTCATTATTTATTTTGCTTATTTGGGTCTTCTTTTTTCCTTAATCAGACAGGCTAAAGCCTTATCAACACTAATTATCTTTTCAACAGACCTGCATTTGGGTTCACTGATCTTTTCTAATGTAGGGGACGTGGGGTTCTCTTATTTTCTCTCTGATGTTTATTACTTCTTTCCTTCTGCTAACTTAAGGCTTTGTTCTTCTTTTTCTAATTCCTTTGGATGGTAAATTAGGTTGTTTACTTGAGATTTTTCTTACATCTTGAGATAGGCCTGTATCATTATAAAATCCCCCATCATGACTACTTCTGCTGCATCCCATCAGTTTGGGGACGCTTTGTTTCTATTCTCATGTGTCTTGAGGTATTTTCCAATTTCTTTGTTGACCCATTCATTTTGTAGTAACATGTTGTTTGGTCTCCACATATTTGTTCTTTTCCCATTTTTCTTTCTGTAATTGATTTCTTTATTTCACAGCATTGTGGTCAGAAAAAATATTTGATATTATTTCGGTCCATTAAATTTGTTGAGCAGACATGTCATCTGTCTTGGAGAACATTCCATGTGCACTTGTGAAGAATGTTTATGTCTCTGTTTTGGGTTGGAATGTCCTGTAGGGTATCTATTAAGTCCAAATGGCCAAATGCGTCTTAAGACTACTGTTTTATTCTGGATTTTCTGTCTGGACGATCTGTCCAGTGATGCTGCTGCTAAGTCACTTCAGTCGTGTCTGACTCTGTGTGACCCCATAGATGGCAGCCCACCAGGCTCCCCCGTCCCTGGAATTTTCCAGGCAAGAACACTGGAGTGGGTTGCCATTTCCTTCTCCAGTGCATGAAAGTGAAAAGTGAAAGTGAAGTCGCTCAGTCGTGTCTGACTCCCAGCAACCCCATGGACTGCAGCCTACCAGGCTCCTCCATCCATGGGATTTTCCAGGCAGGAGTACTGGAGTGGGTTGCCATTGCCTTCTCTGCCACTGATGCTAGTTGGATGTTAAAATTCCCTATTATTATTGTATTTCTCTCAATGTCTCTTTATGTCTGTAAATACTTTATTTATTTAGCTTCTCCTGTATTAGATACACATTTGTTAACAGCTGTTACATTCTGTTGTGTTAATGCCTTTATCATTACATAATGTCCTTTGTCTTTTATTTAGACTTTGTCTTAAAGTCTACTTTGTCTACTCTGAGTATTGCTACTCCAAATTCTTGTTCGTTTGCCTTTATATGGACTATCTTTTTCCTATCCTTTCACTTTCAATCTGTATGTGTGTCTTTAGCTTTACTAATTTGTGATTATCCTGGGATTCATATGTTGACCTGTAACTAGATCTGCTTGTTTTAAATTAATAGTGATTTAATTTCAAGAACATTCTAAAAAAATCTATGTTATTTCTCCCTTGTTACACGTTTTTTGTCTTTAATGTCATATTCTTGTTTAACACTTAATTGATTGTTGTAGTTATAGTTTATCTGTACTTCCTTTGTACTTCCTTACTTAATCTTTGTACTTCCTTACTTAAATGGTTGTTACACAGGCTTTACTATATATTTACTTTACTAATGGGACTTTTCTTTCCTATACATTCTTCTGCTCATAGCCTTTTCTTTTCCACTTAAGAGAAGACCCTTTACTATTTCTCTTAGAGTTGTTTTAGATTTGATGAACTCCTCTAGTTTTTGCTTACCTGAAAGTTCTTTGTCTCACCTTCGATTTTGAAAGATAACCTTGCTGGGTAGAGTATCTTTAATTTGTAGGTTTTTCCCTTTTAGCACTTTCAAAGTATATGCCCCTCTGTCCTGCAAGGTTTCTGCAGAAAAATCAGTTGATAGCCTTAAGTGGGTCCCTTGTATATGACTCCTTGTTTTTTCTTACTGCCTTTAGAAGTCTCTGTTTACCTTTTGAATTTTAATTATGATATATTTTTGTGTGTGTCTCTGGGTTCATCTTGATTGAGACTCTGTGCTTTCTGTAGCTGGATATCTGTTTCATTCTTCCATTTGGGGAAATTTTCAGTCATTCTTGTTGTTGTTGTTCAGTTGCTAAGATGTGTCTGACTTTGTGATCTGTGGACTGCAGCACGTCAGTCTTCACTGTCTTTAAGTATCTCCCAGAGTTTTCTCTGGGAAATTCATGTCTTTGAGTCAGTGATGCTATCTAACCATCTTATCTCTGCCACCCACTTCTCCTTTTGCCTTCAGTCTTTCCCAGCATCATGGTTTTTTCTAGTGAGTCAGCTCTTTGCATCAAGTGGCCAAGGTATTGGAATTTCAGCTTCAGCATCAGTCCTTCCAATGAGTATTCAGAGTTGATTCCTTTAGGATCCACTGGTTTGATCTCCTTGTATCCCAAGGGACTCTCAAAAATCTTCTCCAGAACCACAATTCAAAAGCATGAATACTTTGGCACTGAGTCTTCTTTATGATCCAACTCGCACATCCATACATGACTACTGGAAAAACAACTTTGAATAAACAGACCTTTGTTGGCAAGTGATGTCTCTTCTATTTAATACACTGTCTAGGTTTGTCATAGGTTTTTTTTCCAAAGACCAAACGTCTTTTAACTTCATGGCTGCAGTCACCATCCACAGTGATTTTGGAGATAATGAAAATATGGTTTCTGCTTCTACTTTTCTGCCCCTTCTCTTTGCCATGAAGTGATGGGAACAGATACCATGATTGACTTAGGGTTTTTAACGTTGAGTTTTAAGCCAGCCTTTTTACTCTCCTCTTTCACCCTCATCTAAGGAAGCTCCTTAGTTCCTCTTCACGTTCTGTCATTAGAGTGGTATCATCTGCATTTCCGAGGTTGTTGATGATGTCTCCTAGCAGTCTTGATTCCTACTTGTGATTCATCCCGTCTTGCTGAAGGCAATGGCACCCCACTCCAGTACTCCTGCCTGGAAAATCCCATGGATGGAGGAGCCTGGTAGGCTGCAGTCCATGGGGTTGCTGGGAGTCAGACACGACTGAGCGACTTCACTTTTACTTTTCACTTTCATGCATTGGAGAAGGAAATGGCAACCCATTCCAGTGTTCTTGCCTGGAGAATCCCAGGGACGGGGGGAGCCTGGTGGGCTGCCGTCTATGGGGTCACACAGAGTCGGACACGACTGAAGTGACTTAGCAACAGCATTGATATTGAATAAGCAAGGTGACAATATACAGCCTTCTTGTACTCCTTTCTCAACTTTGAACCAGTCACCCTTCCTTGTCTGCTTCACTTGCTTTTTGATCCACATACACGTTTGTCAAGGAACAGTTAAGGTGGTCTGGTATTCTCACTCATTAGAATTTTCCACAGTTTGTTGTGATCCACCCAGTCAAAGGCTATAGCATACTTAATGAAGCAGAAGTAGATGAATTTCTGAAACTCCCTTGCCTTCCTATGGTCCATAAGTGTTGGCAATTTGATCTCTGTTTCCTCTGCATTTTCTAAACCCAGGTTGTACATCAGGAAGTTCTCGGTTCATGTATTGTTGAAGCCTAGCTTGAAAGATTTTTGAGCATAGCCTTACTAGCATATGTGCTGTTGCTGCTGCTGCTAAGTCACTGCAGTCATGTGCGACTCTGTGTGACCCCGTGGACAGCAGCCCACCAGGCTCCTCCGTCCACAGGATTGTCTAGGCAAGAATACTGGAGTGGGTTGCCATTTTCTTCTCCAGCATATATGAAAAGGGTGCAATTGTATGGAAGTTTGAACATTTTGGGGCATTGGCCTTCTTTGGGATTGGAATGAAAACTGTCCTTTTTCAGGCCTGTGGCCACTGCTGGGTTTTCCAAATTTGCAGACGTATTGAGTGCAGCACTTGAACATCATCATCTTTTAGGATTTTAAATGGCTCAGCTGGAATTCCATCACCTCCACTATCTCTGTTTGTAGTAATGCATCCTAAGGCCTACTTGATTTCACACTCCAGGATGTCTGTCTCTAGGTGAGTGAGCACACCATCATGGTTATCCGTGTCATTAATACTTTTTTTTTAATAGGTCTTCTGTGTATTTTTGCCACCTTTTCTTAATCTTCCCTGGTTCTGTTTGATGATACCGTTTCTGTCTTTTATCATGCCCATGCTTGCATGAACATCCTTCATATGTCCAATTTTCTTGAAGATATGTCTAGTCTTTCCCATTCTGTTGTTTTCCTCTATTAACTTTGTTTTTTGTTTGTTTGTTTGTTTTGTTTTGTTTTGTTTTTTCATTTAAGCAGGCCATTTAAGTCAGACACGACTGAGCGACTTCACTTTCACTTTTCACTCCCATGCATTGGAGAAGGAAATGGCAACCCACTCCAGTGTTCTTGCCTGGAGAATCCCAGGGGCGGCGGAGCCTGGTGGGCTGCTGTCTATGGGGTTGCAGAGTTGGACATGACTGAAGCAACTTAGCAGCAGCAGCAGCATGTTTTTTATTTCAGTCATTTTATTCTTCACATCTGACTGGTTCTTTTTTATTGTTTATGTTCCTTGTTACAACTTTAACTATGTTCATTCATTCTTTTCTCCAGTTATCATTCTTATTTGTTGCTCTTCTTTAGTCACCAAGTCACGTCCAACTCTTTGCAACCCTTTGGACTAACAGGGTCTTCTGTCCATGACATTTCCCAGGCAAGAATCCTGGAGTGGGTTGGCATTTCCTTTTCCAAGGAATATTCCTGATCAAGGGATCGAACCCATGTCTCCTGCATTGGCAGATGGGTTCTTTACCACTGAATGACCTGGAAAGCCGTAGCATTCTTGTGCTTTACATTTTGTGTTGGTTTCTGCCATATAACTGAGAATCAGTCACAAGTTTACATAATATGTATGTATGTATGTATCACTTCCCTCCTGAGTCTCCCTCTTCTTCCCACATCCCACCCCTCTTGGTCATCACAGAGTACCAGACTGGACTCCCTTTGTTATTAAGCAACTTCCCACTAGTATTTTACACATGATAGTGTATATATGTCAGTGCTGCTTTCTGAATACAGCCCAACCTCACCTTCCCCTTCTGTGTCCACAGTTTCTTCTCTGCCAGGTTCATAAGTACCATTTAGCTATATTCCATGTATATGCGTTAATATATGATTCTTGTTTTTTTTCTCTTTCTGACTTCACTCTGTATAAGATGGTCTAGGTTCATCCACTCAGACTTGTTCCTGTTTATAGCTGGGTAAAATCCACTGTATTACTGTACCATAATTGCTGTATCCATTCATCTGTCACTGGACATCTAGATTGCTTCCATTTCCTAGCTATTGTAAATATTGCTGCAATAAATACTATAATTTAGTAGTGAGATTTCTGAGTCATATGGTAGATTTATTCTTAATTTTTAAAGGAATCTACATATTGTTTTCCATCTGGCTGTATCAGTTTCCTTTTCCACCAGCATTCCCTTGCTGCTTTTAATCATTTTTCTTTGTGTTTAATTTTTGTTAGTTTGAATAATATGTATGTTGGTGTCGTTCTTTTGAGGTTTTTCTTTAGGAGAGACTCTGGGCTTCCTGGACTTGGGTGACTATTTCCTTTCCCCTCACCCTAAGGAAGTTTCCAACTGTAATCTCAAATATTTTCTCATACCCTTTTCCTCTTCTTCTTCTGAAACCCCTGTCATTTGAATATTGGAGCATTTAATTTTGTCCCAGAGTCTTTAAGACTGTTCTCATTTCTTTTTCCTTCTTTTTTCTCTATTCTTCTCTGCTTTGGTTATTTCCACCATTCTATCTTCCAACTCATTTATCCATTCTTCTGCCTCAGTTATTCTGCTATTGGTTCCCTCCAGTGTATTTTTATTTCAGTTCTTATGTTTTTCATTGTTGATCGTCTGTTCTTTGTCTCTTATATGCTAAGTCACTTCAGTCGTGTCTGACTCTTCGCAACCCCATGGATTGCAACCTAACAGGCTCCTCCGTCCATGGGATTTTCCAAGCAAGAGTATTGGAGTGGGGTGCCATTGCTGTCTCTTACAGGTCCTTGTTAAATGTTTCTTTAACATTCTCAATCTGTGCCTCTGTTCTTTATCCGTGCCCACATACTATTTCTGAGGTCTTGTATCATCTTTAATATCATTACACTGAATTCTTTTTCAGGTAGACTGCCTATTTCATCTTCATTTGCTTCATCTGGTGAAGCCCTGGAATTCTTTTACTAATGCTTTAAACTGATTATTTCGTATATTATTTATCTGTGTTAAATTAGTTGTTTCATCTATGTTTTATCCTTGTTCTTTTGTTTGAAACAAATTCCTTTATCTTCTCATTTTATTTCATTTTCTCTGTGAAATTAAGTGAAACATTTACCTATCTCATCTTTGAAGGTGTGCCCTTTTGTAGGTCCCTATGCAGTCTTTGTGTGCAGTAGCTTTGGTGGGAGAGCTGGATTTAAGCAGAGAAGAATCTTCCTTGGCAGTCCCTTGAGTGAGGCTCCACGTTCCACTACAGTGCTTGATCCCTGGTAGTGGAGCTCGGATCCCACAAGCTGTGTGGCATGGGCAAAATTTAAGAAATAAAACTTTAAAAATTAAAATAAAGGGGCTTCCTTGGTGGCTCAGTGGTGAAGAGTCCACCTGCCAATGCAGTGGGTATGGGTTTGATCTCTGGTCCAGGAAGATCCCACATGCCACAGAGCAACTAAGACTGTGTGCCACAACTATTGAGCCTGTGCTCTAGAGCCTGGGTACTGCATTACTGAACCCACATGCTGCAACTACTAATAAGTCCATTCACCCTAGAGCCTGTGCTCCAGAACAAGAGAAGCCAACCCAATGAAAAGCCCATGCACAACTACAGAGTAGCCCCAGCTCACTGTAACTGAGTATGGCAAAGAAGACCCAGCATAGCCAAAAATAAGTAAATAAATCTTTAAAACAAAAAATAAAATGTGGTCAGCACAGATTATGTCTTTCCTCGGGGCGTCCTTGTTAGGAAGTTGTGCTGGTGATACAATGGCTAGAGCCAGAGCCCTGTGTGAGCTGTTTTTCTCCTGTGCACAGTGGCTATCACTACCCTGTCATCAGGAGCAGGAGCCAGGTCTGGTTCCAAGGTCCTGGAAGCAGAAGCCCTGAATGTTGCCTCTCAGTCGGTTCTATTCTCTCCATGTTTGCACTCTCTCTGCTCCCACCAACTGTACCTTTGCCTTGGAGGAAGCAACGCTGGAACAGGAGGGGTTTTGTGGGCCAGACACACACTGAGACTGTCTAGGAAGCCAGTCAGGTATACAGACAGCTCCTGATCCACAACCTCCACAAGTCCCAGCACTGGCCTAACTCACCTTATTCAGATACAGTACTGGGTCCAGATCTGCTGCATACCCTCAAGTGTGCACTCTACTTGACAGCAAACACTAAAACCAGATCAATTCCCCTCCTTTCCTACCTGACTCTGTGGGTCATTTTTACAGCCTTGGTTTTAGACATCATTCTGTCTCCAGTTTGTTTTCAGTGGGAAGGGGCTCCATATAGATGTATTTTTGATATGTTCCTGAGGGGGAGGTGAGCTCAGGGTCCTACTTCACCTGCTTTCCTCTCAATGTGACATTCTCTGAGTGTGCAGGGATATTCAGGAATTTCAAACTAGAATGGAATGACTTTCACACAGCAGTTGTGGGAATTATGATCATCTCTGAATGCCCATGCCTTCTTTCTTTTCTCATAGGTCTTCTTTCTAAGGACCCTTTATGCGATCGTGAGGAAAAGATAGAGGCAAGACAGGATGGTAGCTGAGTGTTTGAGGGATTGTTCTCAGGTAAGAAGACAGGGCATCCATAAACAGAGTGAGCTACTGCATGCACCACATGAAAACATTTCCTTCTGGTTAGACCTATGTACACAGCTTCTTAAATAAAGCTAGTCTGAGTCCCTTTTGAATTTCCTCCCCATGTGAAAGGTCTCATATTGATGAGGGATTACTCTGAATAATCTTAGTATTTCAGTAATTACCTTCTGATAGTGTGTCATGATTGCTGCTGCATTTGTTTTATTTTAACTATTCTGACATGGTACAGAATGAGGGTATATATTTCTTAGTGACCTTATTTATTAGCTTGCCCAATTATGTGTAATTTGTTTAGGACTGTGTTACTGGTTCCATATCAATCACGAGTGGGTGTAGCTAGAAAGGAGAGCTAAGACCATTGTGTCCTGGAAGAGATGATGAGAGACCTTGAGGCCCTCTGTTGATATTGGGGCTCCCTTCCTCATTCTCCACTGTACATTGTTGGAGATCTTACTTTACTGAAACTACTTTGTGTGTGATGGTTTAGGACTCAGTGACCTTCACTGATGTGGCTGTGTACTTCAACCAGGAAGAGTGGACTTTACTGAATGCCTTTCAAAGAAAGCTATATAGAAATGTGATGCTGGAAAACTACAAGAACCTGACCACAGCAGGTAAGGCTGCCATCATTCCATTACACTCTTAGGGAATGGACATATATGTGCTGTAGCTTCTATGTTCCAAGATGGGTGATGCCAATCTGAACACAATGGAAACTACTAGACACTCGTATCTAAGGAATGAGTTTTACTCCAGTATACTTTCTGTAACAATGTGCTTTGAGAATTAACAGCATTATCATGACTCTTGTTTGAAAAATGCATTCTCAAGAGTTCACCTTTGGCATAGTGAATGAAACTTAGAAATTTGGGCCCAGTTATCTGTTTTTTGGTTTTTGTTTTTTGTTTGTTTTTTTTTTTCAGTTATCTGTTTTAACAGGCAGTGGGCATGATTCTTGAAACCAGCATTTGGCAACCACTAGTTTAGCAGCTTCTCCATGAAACCAAACATCTCTTTTACATTTACTTCATTTCCCATTTAACAACATTCTCAGTGCTTTGTAAATGTTCACATAGGTCTGAATATGTTTTTCACTGACCACAGATACAATCTCTTTGACACACAGAAAGAGGAGCTATTTGCCTTTTTATCTCTTTAAAAATTATTACCACATTCATTCTAATGACTTGATTAGATATAGGGCCTGATTCATGGGAAGGTTTGTCATGCTTGGCAGGGACTTTTTCATTAATATATCTTTCCTCATGAACAGGATATCAGGCAATCAAACCCACTTTAATCTCTTGGTTGGAACAAGACTTATTAAAAACTGTGGAGAGAGGAATCCTCCAAGGTGAGCAATTATAAAGAACTTCCCATGTCAATTCAATTTCAGTGTGTTTTGAATTTATAAGAAGGAGGCTTATTGAAATGTGCTTTCTCTCAGAAGGCTGAGGATATTGGTTTCTAATGTTCCGTGGCTTCTTGAACTTCTCATACATACATACATTAAATCAGACTTTCCTGTGATCTCACAAAATAGCCTTTTCTTTCTGTATTAGTTAAATATATATATATATATATTTTTTTTTTTTTTTTTTTTGAGGGGTGGGGGCGCTGTATATAGGCTTTTTGTTGCTGCTTGCAGGCTTTCTCTAGTTGTAGCGATCAGGGGCTACTCTACTTTTGGTGTGCAGGCTTCTCATTGGGTAGTTTCTCTTGTTGCAGACAATGAGCTCTAGGGCCTCCAGACTTACTAGTTGTATCACTTGGGCTCTACAGTGCAGGCTCAGTTGTAGCACACAGCCTTGGCTCTTCCACAGCACATGCCATATTAGTTTCAGGACCAGAGATCTCACATGTGTCCCCTGCATTGGTAGGCAGATTCTTAATCACTGGACCACCAGTGAAGTCCCTTAGTTTTATCATGTAGATGTATATTCTTTGTCCAGAACTTTCCCTAATAATATTCTCTTTTCTTCCTTTTTACTCTCCATAGACTCATCTTTTAAATCAAGTACTCAATACATATATATATTCTTGCTTAATTTTTGTCATTGTCAAATTCCTCACGTGTGTCTTGCCTTTTTAAAAGATATGTTAAATTGGAAACTTATACAGATGAGCCTTATTGTTTTTAACCCCTTTAACATCCACTTCTTTGTGCAAAGTCTTAAATTTATTATTCTCTTTTCCTTTAGAATGGGAAATGCAACTTATATCCAATGACTTGGGAATTCAGCAGGATATTTTGCCAGAAAAAACATCAAATAGGGTACAAATGGTAAGATCAGTAAGTTTCATTCATAAAAAATACTTATTTTCCTTTTAGTTAATATTGGGATTTCCATACAGCATGAACATTAGTGATAGATATTTGAGTGGCATTCACCCCAGATAGCAGTGTCTATCAACAAATTCTGATTATGATCAACTTGGGAATATCCTAACCCAAGGTTCAAAATAGTTGCTGCAGACTTCCTACAAGGAATCATTCCCATGTATATAATTAGACAACGAACTTTGAGAACAATTCAATGAAATTGTAGTGAACTGTTTTATGATTACAGTATATGGCACCTCATTGTGTCAAAAGATTTCATCATTTAACTTTAAAGAAATCAACAGGGCAGGAAGTGTATGAATATAACAGAGATGGTAAAAATCATCATCCTCTCTGTAATGATGTTTCTGTTTTGAGATGGGTAGGATCCGTTAATGAATCTGAGAGATCTTTGAATCATCATCCATCCATTTCTCCACAGACACAAAGCCATAATGGACAGGAACTGTATGACTGTGAGCACAGCTGGAAAGACTTCAGTGACAGTGACTACTTGTACCATAGTACACAAAGGAGAACTGAAAATGGAGGCAATTCTCATGAATATAATCATTATGGAAAAAGCTTCCTTATTCTACACAATGAATCCTTTACTGGAGAAAAATGTTCCATGTTTAATCAGTATGGAAAAGCCATCAGGCTGACTCCAGATACTGTGTACTGTCAATCTAGCATACAAGAGAAAGCCTTAGAACACAGAGATTGTGGGCAGTCCTTTGCTAATGGGTCTTTTCTTCAGGCACAAGTGAGAGCTCAGAAGAAAAAAAGACATGACAATTGGAATGAATGTGGGAGAGCTTCCATTCAGTCAACAAGCCTCCAGGCACATGTACCAACTCACACAGCTAACAAACATTACATATATGGGGATTCTGGAAAAGTCTCCGATGCAACCCTAAGCCATAGACGACATATAAAAACACGCACTGTAGAGAAGCCTTTTCAGTGTGACACATGTGGGAAAGCCTTTGGATCATCCTCATACCTACGCATTCACATACGAATTCACACTGGAATAAAACCCTACAAATGTAAGAGATGTGGGAAAGCATTTGTATCCTCCTCATACTTTCAAGTTCACAGTCGAATTCATGCTGGAATAAAACCCTACAAATGTAAGGAATGTGGGAAAGACTTCTCTCAATCCTCAAACCTCACTGGACATATGAAAACTCACACTAGAGACCAGCCCTATAAGTGTAAGGTATGTGGGAAAGACTTCCATCGATCCTCAGACCTCACTGGACATACGAAAACTCACACTGGAGAGCAACTGTATAAATGTAAGGAATGTGGGAAAGCCTTTGGGTCATCCTCACACCTTTGTGTTCACAGTCAAATTCACACTGGAATAAAAATATACAAATGTCAAGAATGTGGGAAAACCTTCACTGGTTCCTCTCGCCTTATTGAACACATGAACACTCACACTGGAGAGAAGCCTTTTAAGTGTGACACGTGTGGGAAAACCTTCACTCAATCCTCATGCCTTACTAAACATATGAAAATACACACTGGAGAAAAGCCTCTTAAGTGTGACATATGTGGGACAACTTTTACTCAAACTTCATACCTTACTCAGCATATGAGAACACACACTGGAGAGAAGCCGTTTAAGTGTGACAAATGTGGAAAGGCCTTTGCTGCTTACTCATATCTTAGTAACCATTTCAGAACTCACACTGGAGAGAAGCCTTTTAAGTGTGACACATGTGGGAAAACCTTCGTTCAATCCTCAGGCCTTTCTCAACATAAGAAAACTCACACTGGAGAAAAGCCTTTTAAATGTGACATATGTGGGAAAACCTTCAGTCAATCCTCATACCTTTCTCGGCATATGAGAACACACACTGGAGAGAAGCCTTATAAGTGTGACACATGTGGGAAAGGCTTTGGGTTTTCTTCTATTCTTCGTAGACATTTACAGTCTCATACTGGTGAGAAGACTGCTAAATGTGAAAAATGTGGGAAAACCTTCACTCGAGCCTCAGGCCTTACTCAACATATGAAAACACACACTGGAGAGAAGCCTTATAAGTGTGACAAATGTGGGAAGGCCTTTGTTGACTCCTCGTGTCTTACTAAACACTTTAGAACACACACTGGAGAGAAGCCTTTTAAGTGTGACAAGTGTGGGAAGTCCTTTGCTGTTTCCTCTCGTCTTACCAAACATTTTAGAACTCACACTGGAGAGAAGCCTTTTGAGTGCAATACATGTGGGAAAACATTTACCACTTCTTTGTCTGTTACCATGCACAAGTGAAGGCACACTGGAGAGAAACCATATTCTTGTAAGGAACGTGGGTAAACCTTTTTATGTTCCTCAATACTTACTTCCTATGTACAATGACATTGGGAGAAAAGCCATTGGAACATGATATGTGGGAAAGCCCTTGCTGATTACTCCTGTCTTAACATTTTGTTTTTAATATTTGACTGCACTGTGCAGCATATGAAACCTTAGTTCTCCAACTGGAGATCTAACGTGTGCCCCCTGTATTGGAAGGTAGAGCCTTAACCACTGTAGAACCAAGGAGGTCCCCTACTAAACATTTTCAAAATCAACACAGGAGAGAATCCTTTTGAAGGTAATAAACATGGGAAAGGATTGATTCACCAATTCTTCACCCTTTACCATTCACTACTGTATGCACACTGGAAAAACACTGTAAATTTCAGGAATATGGGGATCCGTTTTATCATTCATATCTCAGTAGTAATGGAAAAAAGTAAGGAGACTAGCTAAGGATTTCCTTCTGCCTGAATCTATCATGTCTTGTCTCTAGAGCAAAGCCTAGAGTTCTTGATCACAATACACACACACAGTTCAACCGATGGTGACTCCTGCACACCAGGTCCCTGCAGTGGCATGAAAGATGAGGTGATGCCTTTGCACCAGCCAGGTAGATTGGAGCCCAGATACCTACACGCGCAGTTCCAGGAGCTACTGGGCTCCCCTGAGCTGGGAATACAGAGCACTGTCTTGTGGGGGCTTCTTCCTTGAAATACTTCTTGCAGGCTGATGTGTGTCAAGACTCACCCTTCTTTTTGTAGATGACATAATCCTATATGTATAAAACTCTAAAGATGCCTCCAGAAAATCATTAGAGCTAATCAATTAATTTAGCAAAGTTGGAAGAAATAAAATTAATACATGGAAATCCTTTGCATTCTTGTACATTAACATTGAAAAATAAGAGATACTAAGGAAACAATTCCATCACCATCACAACACAAAGAATAAAATACCAAGGAATAAACCTACCTAAGCAGACAAAAGATCTCTGTACAGAAAATTTTAAGATACTGATGAAAAAAATCAAAAGTAACACAAACAGTTGGAGACATGTATCATGTTGTTATTAGAAGAATCAATATTCTGAAAATGACTGTACTATCCAGTGATATCTACAGATTCAGTGCAATACTGATGGCATTTTTCACAGAACTAGAGAAAAAAATTTTTTTAGTTTGTCTGGAAATTCAAGACCCCAAATAGCCAAAGCAGTCTTGAGAAAGAGAGTGGAGGTGGAGCAATCAACCTTCATGACTTCAGACTATACTACAAAGCTACAGTCATTAAGACAGTATGGTCCTGGCACAGAAACATAGACCAATGATAAAAGATATAAAGCCCAGAGGTAAACCCACACACCTGTGGGCACCTTTTCTTGGACAACGGAGGCAAGAATATACAATGGACTTAAGACAGCCTCTTTTAAAAGTGGTACTGGAAAAACTGGACAGCCTCATGTAAAAGAATGAAATTAGAACACTTCCTAACACCATACACAAAATAAATTTAAAATGGATTAAAAACCTAAATGTAAGGCCAGAAATTATAATATTCTTAGAGGAAAATATAGGCAGAACACTCTTTGACATAAATGACAGCATTCTCTCTTTGACCTACCTCCTAGTGTAATAAAAATAAAAACAAAAATAAATGGGACCTAATTAAATGTTCTAGCACATGAAAGGAAGCTATAAACAAGATGAAAAGACAACCCTCAGAATGGGAGAAAATAATTGCAGTGAAACAACTGAAAAAGGATTAATCTACAGAATATATAAGCAGCTTAGGCAAATCAAATACCAAAGAACAATCCAGTCAAAAAATCAGCAGAAGACCTACACAGACATTTCTCTAAATAATACATAGAGGTGGCCCCCAAACACATGAAAAGATGTTCCACATCACTCATTATGAGTGAAATACAAATTAAATCTACAATGAGGTATCATCTCACATTGGTCAGAATGCCCGTCATCAAAAGATCTAAAACAGTAAATGTTGGAGAAGATGTGGAGAAAAGGGAACCTTCTTATATTGTTGGTGGGAATGTAAGTTGATACATCCACTATGAAGAACAGTATGGAGATTTCTTCAAAAACTAGGACTAAAACTAATGTGACCCAGCATCCCACTGCTGGGCATATACCATGAGAAAACCATAATTGAAAACAACACATGTACCCCAGTGTTCATTGCAGCACAGTTTGCAATGGATAGGACAGAGAAGCAAGCTTTATGTTCATTGACAGATGAATGAATAAAGAAGTTGTGGTACATATATACAACTGAATATTACTCACCAATACAAGCAACGTACTCAAGTCAGTTCTGGTGAAGTGGATGAACCTAGAGCCTGTTACACAGAGTGAAGTAACTCAAAAAGAGAAAAACAAAGATTGCAGACTAATACTTATGTATGTGATTTAGTTGCTAAGTCATGTCCAACTCTTGTGACCCCATGGACTGTAGCCTGCCTGGGTCTCTGTCCATAGGATTTTCCATGCAGGAATACTGGGATGGGTTGCCATTTCCTTCTCCAAACACATACATATGGAACCTAAAAACTTATATTTGTCAACCTATTTACAGGGAAGCCATAGAAATGCAGACCTGGAGAACAGACTTTTGGACCGAGGCTGAAAGGGAGGAGGTGGGGCAAATTAAGAGAACGGTATTTGAATCTGCTTGTAACACGGGAGACCTAGGTTTGATCCCTGAGTTGGGAAAATCCCCTGGAGAAGGGAACAACTACCCACTCCAATATCCTTGCCCAGAGAATTCCAGGGCCAGAAGAGCCTGGTGGGTTACAGTCCATGGGGTCCCAAAGAGTTGGACACAACTGATCAACTTGGAAAATCACTTAGTCAGACACTACTGAGCAACTCACTCATTGACATATACACTACCATGTGTACAATAGATAGCTAATGGGAAGTTGCTGTACAACACAAGGAGCTCAACCTGGTTCTGAGGGGTAGGATGGTGTGTGTGTTGGGAGGGAGGTTCAAGAAGAAGGGTACATAGGTATTCTTATGGCTGATTCATGTTGTATGGCAGAGACCAACACAATATTGTAAAGCAATTACTCTCCAATTTAAAAAACATTTTTTAAATAAAGTTCACCTTTCCCCACCAGCACTGACTGTCACTGATGTCTGCCCATTACTGTCCTTGCATGACCCATTGGATTTGACCCACTCTCTGGTACCTGCCTGTGAACAGGGAATTCCTGTTTTTGTATGACTGAGGCAGCTGTACTTGTGAGACTACTGACCGCCCCCAGCAGGCTGCCTACAGAAGTGACCCTGCATGTGGGTATTTTAAAATGCTGTTTTGTGGGACTTCCTGGTGGTCCAGTGGTTAAGAATCCAGCTTGCAATGCAGGAGATTCAGGAGACACAGATCTATTCTCTGGGTGGGAAACAAGCATCTCACATGCAGTGGGGCAACTAAGCTATTGCACCACAAATGGAGAAAAGCCCCTTACAACCTTGAAGTCCCAGTGCATCATACACAAAGAATAATGTTTTGTGTGAGATGTTTTGTTCAGTGCATTAAGTCTTGAAATAACCAGCTAACCAGTTTCTTTATATTCTCCTTTTTCATATGCTACATTTCTCCATTTACAATCTGACTTTAGTAGTTTTTTAAAAAACTAACCTTTTCTAAGAATCTGAGTTTTGGTTTACTAATTCATTTAAAATACCCATTTTAAATAAACAGCTAAAGGTCAGTTTTCATTCCAATCCCAAAGAAAGAAAATGTCAAAGAATGCTCAAACTACCTCACAATTGCACTCATTTCCCACACTAGCAAAGTAATGCTCAAAATTCTCCAAGCCAGGCTTCAGCAATATGTGAACTGTGAACTTCCAGATGTTCAAGCTGGTTTTAGAAAAGGCAGAGGAACCAAAGATCAAATTGCCAACATCCGCTGGATCATGGAAAAAGCAAGAGAGTTCCAGAAAAAACATTCTATTTCTGCTTTATTGACTATGCCAAAGCCTTTGACTGTGTGGATCACAATAAACTGTGGAAAATTCTGAAAGAGATGGGAATACCAGACCACCTGACTTGCCTCCTGAGAAACCTATATGCAGGTCAGGAAGCAACAGTTAGGAGTGGACATGGAACAACAGACTGGTTCCAAATAGGAAAAGGAGTACATCAAGGCTGTAAATTGTCACCCTGCTTATTTAACGTCTATGCAGACTACATCATGAGAAACGCTGGGCTGGAAGAAGCACGAGCTGGAATCAAGATTGCCGGGAGAAATATCAATAACCTCAGATATGCAGATGACACCACCCTTATGGCAGAAAGTGAAGAGGAACTAAAAAGCCTGTTGATGAAAGTGAAAGAGGAGACTGAAAAAGTTGGCTTAAAGCTCAACATTCAGAAAACTAGTATCATGGCATCTGGTCCCATCACTTCATGGGAAATAGACAGGGAAACAGTGGAAAGTGTCAGACTTTATTTTGGGGGGCTCCAAAATCACTGAAGATGGTGATTGCAGCCATGAAATTAAAAGACACTTACTCCATGGAAGGAAAGTTATGACCAACCTAGATAGCATATTGAAAAGCAGAGATATTTTGCCAACAAAGGTCCGTCTAGTCAAGGCTATGGTTTTTCCTTTGGTCATGTATGGATGTGAGAGTTGGACTGTAAAGAAAGCTGAACGCCAAAGAA
Source organism: Bubalus bubalis (assembly GCF_019923935.1). Taxonomy (NCBI): domain Eukaryota; kingdom Metazoa; phylum Chordata; class Mammalia; order Artiodactyla; family Bovidae; genus Bubalus; species Bubalus bubalis. Next base: position 96,884,229 of record NC_059165.1, on the reverse strand, counting down.
TCGATGCTTTTGAACTGTGGTGTTGGAGAAGATTCTTGAGAGTCCCTTGGACTGCAAGGAGATCCAACCAGTCCATTCTAAAGATCAGTCCTGGGTGTTCATTGGAAGGACTGATGTTGAAGCTGAAACTCCAATGCTTTGGCCACCTCATGCAAAGAGCTGACTCATTTGAAAAAACCCTGATGCTGGGAGGGATTGGGGGCAGGAGGAGAAGGGGACGACAGAGGATGAGATGGCTGGATGGCATCACCGACTCGATGGACATGAGTTTACATAAACTCCAGGAGTTGGTGATGGTCAAGGAAGCCTGGCATGCTGCGATTCATGGGGTCACAAAGAGTCGGACACGACTGAGTGACTGAACTGAACTGAAAAAAACCTCTAGCACTTTAGGGTCCTCTGCACAGATATTTTATACAGCTGAGTCTCTAAGAGAGGCACTGCCAATCAAGCTGGTTTTAAAACTTTTTTCCCCAGATGTGTTATTTCTGGAGGATCCATTAAATACTACTGTTAGTAATTCTCTACTCACAATTTTCTACTATTGTAAGACGTACATTATGTAAAATTTACTGTGTTAACTATTGTTCAGTTCAGTTCAGTTCAGTCGCTGAGTCATGTCCGACATGAATTGCAGCACGCCAGGCCTCCCTGTCCATCACCAGCTCCTGGAGTTTACCCAAACTCGCTGCCATCCAGCCATCTCATCCTCTCTCGTCCCCTTCTCCTGCCCCCAATCCCTCCCAGCAGCACAGTCTTTTCCAATGAGTCAACTCTTTGCATGAGGTGGCCAAAGTACTGGAGTTTCAGCTTTAGCATCAGTCCTTCCAAAGAGCACCCAGGACTGATCTTTAGAATGGACTGGTTGGATCTCCTTGCATTCCAAGGGACTCTCATGAGTCTGCTCCAACACCACAGTTCAAAAACATCAATTCTTTGGCGCTCAGCTTTCTTCACAGTCCAACTCTCACATCCATACATGACCACTGGAAAAATCATAGCCTTGACTAGACGGACCTTTGTTGGCAAGGTAATGTCTTTGCTTTTGAATATGCTACCTAATTGGTCATAACTTTCCTTCCAAGGTGTAAGCGTCTTTTAATTTCATGGCTGCAATCACCCTCTGCAGTGATTTTGGAGCCCCCCAAAATAAAGTCTGACACTTTCCACTGTTTCCCTATTTCCCATGAAGTGATGGGACCAGATGCCATGATACTAGTTTTCTGAATGTTGAGCTTTAAGCCAACTTTTTCAGTCTCCTCTTTCACTTTCATCAACAGGCTTTTTAGTTCCTCTTCACTTTCTGCCATAAGGGTGGTGTCATCTGCATATCTGAGGTTATTGATATTTCTCCCGGCAATCTTGATTCCAGCTCGTGCTTCTTCCAGCCCAGCGTTTCTCATGATGTAGTCTGCATAGACGTTAAATAAGCAGGGTGACAATATACAGCCTTGATGTACTCCTTTTCCTATTTGGAACCAGTCTGTTGTTCCATGTCCACTCCTAACTGTTGCTTCCTGACCTGCATATAGGTTTCTCAAGAGGCAGGTCAGATGGTCTGGTATTCCAAGTATGCAGTTATGTCGAGTTGCATTAAGTATACATTTTTGGGTAGGTGTGGCAGCTATGAGGCTAGTGGAATGTTGGCTTCCCAACTAGGGATTAAACCTGGGCCCTGGGAATGAGAACACAGAGTACTTACCACTGGACTACCAGGGAATTCCCAAGTATATTCTTATTGTTATGCAACAATTGCCACTATCCATCTCGTGTTTTTTGTCATCCCAAATTGCTACTTGGTACTTACTAAATAATAACTTCTTCTTGTCCCTTAGTCTATTTCTGGTAACCACTGTTATACTTTCTATCTTGGTCTTTATGAAATAAATTCCTCTAGTTAAGTTATGGAGTTGGAACTATATATTAGACTTGGCCCTTTTGAACACCATGAATTGGAAATGCACAGGGTTGATATTCATAGGGACTTGGGGATAAGTACAAATTGGAGTTTTGACCTATGGAGATTCCTTCAGTTGGATATAAAGCCACCAGGGAAGCTCTCTATAGCACTAGAGCATTTTAAATTTATGTTTCTGTTTTCTGTGTTGGCCTGTACATGTGTGTTTATTACATGCCACAGGGGACTGTGTAATTACATCAAACAATGTTAAGAGTGATTTTGCAATATCTAGGTATCCTTTAATAACCATGAGAAGATATCCAATGGGAATTTGCTATATGTCTCAGGAAACTCAAACAAGGTCTCTGTATCATCCTAGAGGGGTGGGATGAGGGAGATGGGAGAGAGGTTCACAAGGGAGGGGATATACACCTATGGCTGATTCATGTTGAGGTTTGACAGAAAACAGCAAAATTCTGTAAAGCAATTATCCTTCGATTAAAAAATAAATTAAAAAAAATATTCGTGAGAAGAAATGCAGTATGTGTTAGTCACAAGTCACTGGGTTCCTCTGTGCAAGGTTCTATGCCATTGGTAATCAAAAGATACAGAAAATGCCCATGATGTGCAGAAACTCTCAAAAGGAGATCCTAATGAGACAATGTAGACTTTAAAGCATTTCTACATACAGGATTAATTGGATAAAACATTCTAGTCCTTCAAAATAGGAAAGGTTAGATGTGTCTCCACTTAATATTTCTATAAACCATATAAAGGAATGTTTGACAGAAATAAAAGAGATAGTACATTGTTCCATAGGGGGACTTAATCATCCTTCTCCCCATAATGTTTCTCCAAGCAATAGGGGATAATCAGGACATTCATGACAATGAGTAAGGGTTTAATACATGTGTACTGAATACTGTCTCTAGTAACTTAGAAAGTGCTTGTCTGGGGATAGAGGTGAGGGGATGGACTAGAACAGACAGTTGGTTTCAGGGGAAGATTATGTTCTGTATCTTTTTGTAGCTGGTGTTTACTCAAGTATGTTCAGTTTTCAAAACTCGTTGCCTGAATTCTTAAATGAGCATTTCATTGTACATGAAATATATCTCAACAACAAAAAGTAAAAATCCTATGCAGTCAGCAGGAAAATAAACAGATGTCTGACCTTGTTCAGTACAAGGTTTCCCAGTTTGAGGAATGTGATATTAAACAGAATCTCTACTGGGAAATAGCTGTTTGTGTGTGTCTGTGTGTGACTTCACAGTTAACAAATGACATATAAAATCTTTCCAAAAGAATGCCAGATCCTAATGCCAGACTCACAAACTTGATGTATGTGGTTTCAGGTTTTATACTTCTCATCCATGGTGTTATCATGATGGTGGGTTTGGTTCACACATAAGAACTGTGGAACTTTCCACCTTTGTCATTCTAATACCATTGGAGATGACCATTTTAGACTGCTCTTTGGTTTTTTATTTTGTTGAAGACTGAATTCCTAGTGGTGGTTCTCTGAGAAGACACACATCTATGGAGACCCATACAATACACAGATTTTGGAACAAGTCTGACTTGCCACTTCCCATCTACAAAGGTGAGTGGGAGAGGGCAGACCTATTTCAATTGTATGTTCTCAACCAAAACATTCTTGAAGTTGCCCAGTAGTTAAAATGTATTCAAAAGGTTTTGGGTGGAGATGGGGGATCATAACATTGTTTTTCTAATATTTTTTGGTAAAAAGGTATATTTATTTTCCTTTTCTGCTGTTATTTGCCCCAGACTACTTTGCCATTGTGCACGTGTCTGTAGTACATTCTCTTTTTTTCTTGCCTGCTTCACTTTTCCCATAACACTTTTGAACTGTTATATTTATCATTAGTTTATTAGCTACCTCCTATATTCCTAATAGATCATTTGGACTTTGTATATATATATATTTTTTTTTTTGCTTTTAATTTTTTATTGAAATAAAATACCACATACAGAAAGTACATATGAGTGTTTACCTCCATACATTTTCACTGTGGAACAGCCTCATGTGACCAGCACACTGACCAAAACAAAGAATGTTACTACCACCCCCATTGTCCCCTTCTGTACCCTTTCACACACTCACCTCCCAGAGTTAGAACTTTCCCAACATCTAATAGGACAGAATGAATTTTATGTCTTTGGTGATAACATTGATGGAATGTTATAGTGTCACTTTTTTAATTTAAATAAACTTCTAATTTTTGAAACAGTTCAGATTTTCCCAAGAAAATAAACAATACAGAAAGTTCCAGTGTACACCACACCAAGTTTTTTCTATGGGCACAAGGGAGCTTTCTAGGGTAATAGAAGTGTTCTAAAACTAGATTGTATTAAAGGTTGTATAACTATAAATTTACCAAAACCATTGATTTTATGCTTTCAGTGGCTGAATTTCATGATATATAAATGATCCTTCAATAAACCTGTTAAATATACTTTAAAAAAATTTTTCTGGACTGTCTCCAGGTGAATTGAAAAGTGTTACCTTTGTATTCAGCATACCTTATTACAGAGCAATATTATTATGGTTATTACTGTGTATTGCAAATAGATAGGGGGAAAATGGAAACAGTGACAGACTTTATTTTCTTGGGCTCCAAAATCACTGCAAATGATCACTGCATCCATGAAATTAAAATTGCTTGCTCCTTGGTAGAAAAGCTATGACAAAACTAGACAGCATATTAAAAGGCAGAGACATCACTTTGCTGACCAAGGTCCATCTAGTCAAAGCTGTGGTTTTTCTAGTAGTTGTGTGGATGTGAGTTGGGCCATAAAAAAGGCTGAGCCCCAAAGAATTGATGCTTTTGAACTGTGGTCCTGGAGAAAACTCTTAAGAGTCCCTTGGACAGCAAGATCAAACCAGTCAATCCTAAAGGAAATCAACCCTGAATGTTCATTGGAAGGACTGATAATGAAGCTCCAATACTTTGACAATCTGATGAGAAGAGACTCTGATGCTGGGAAGAGGAGAAGGGAGCAACAGGATGAGACAGTTAAATAGCATCATCAACTCAATAAACATGAGTTTGAGCAAACTCTGGGAGATAGTGAAGGACAGGGAAGACTGGTGTGCTACAGTCCATGGGATCACAAATAATTGGACATGACTGAACATAAAAAAATAAGAACAGTCTTGGTGTGTGAAGCTAATTATCAGTATTGTGTGATTTTCATTCCTATTCTTTTATAGAAAAACAACAAATTAAGGAGACAAATATCAACATTTGAGAGGATAATTGTGGGGAAAACAATGCCACCTTTTATATAAGTGCTTCAAATCTAATGTTGGAAATCACTGGAATGGCTCTAAGAAAGCTGGCCCAGGATAGAAATGTGTGGTCTGCAAATAGGAAAGAAAAGAAGGAATTACTGATGAGGGTGTTAAGGAGAAACTGATACAACAACAAATAAATGTCAGGAGCTTTGAGAATAGAAGAAACGAAGCATGTCTTTTAGGGTCAAAAAAGGATGAAGATGTTTAACTTCACAATGTGTCTTTGAGCCTCATGATGTCCATTTAGTTCTGAGGCCAGTGACCCATCATAGACAAGGAGCTCTGCTGAGGGGCCTTCCCAGATACCCCTTCACATCCCTGTTCCTCACACTGTAGATGAAGGGATTCACCATAAGGGTGACCACAGTGTACATCACAAAAGCAATAGAGCTTCTCTGGGAAGAATGGGTCATATCAGAACTGAAATAGACCCCAAGGCTTGTCCCATAGTACAAGGTGACCATAGAGAGGTGAGACCCACGGGTGGAAAAAGCTTTATGTTTTCCTGCTGCAGAGGACATTCTCATTAAAGAGGAGACAATTTGGGAGTAAGAGGATTCCAGTTAGGGGAAACACACCCAGCAGGGCAGTGACCACATATAAGCAGATGTTATTGATGAAAGTGTCAGAGCAAGCCACCTTGATAATCTGAGCCCGTTCACAGAAGAAATGTGGAATTTCAGTGTCAGTACAGAATGTCAGTTGCCTAAACAGAATATGAATCAGAGCAACCAGAAAATGATGAACCAACACGTCAGAAGAACCAGGAGGCAACACACACATGGGTTCATGATGACCATGTAGTGCAGGGGTTGGCAGATGGCCACAAACCAACCATAGGCCATTCCGGTCAGGAGAAGACCATCCATTCCTGCAAAAATCATTTTAAAAAATAAACCCGAGTGAAACATCCTGTGTAGGGGATGTCTTTGTTCTGTGACTGAATGTCACAAGCATCTTGGGGACAGTGGTGGAGACATAGCAAATATCAACAAAGGACTGGTGGGAGAGGAAGAAGTACATGAGGGTGTGGAGGTGGGAGTCAGAGCTGATGGCCAGGATGATGAGCAGGTTCCCAAGCATGGTGACCAGGTACATGGACAGTAACACTCCAAAGAGGAGGGGCTGCAGTTTAGGATGACCTGAGAGGTCCAGGAGGAGAAACATTCTCCCATATGGTTTCCTGCTCCCATGTAGCTGTGTGTCTGCTGGGGAACAAGACAAATGGAAGTTTCACCTAACAGCCAAGTGCCAACTCAGCTAGTTATCAGTTATGATTCCACCTTCTGGTTGATATCCTTTACACTCTATTAGTCCTTCTTGTGATAGTGATTCACCCAGTCAAATGGTAGGACCATTTGCATTTAAAATATTTTTTCAGCTAAAATATTTAGCTGAAAACTTTTTTATCTCCTATCACAAGTTCTAATTCTTTTGTTGTTGTTTTTATTAAAGTATAGTTGATTTATAATATGTTAATATCTGCTGTATAGCAAAGTGAATAAGTGAATTATATATTCTTTTTCATATTCTTTTCCATTGTGATTTAAGTGATTTATCTCAGGATATTAATTTTAGTTTCCTGTGCTGTACAGCAGGAACTTGTTTATTCACTGGTTCTAATTCTATATGAAGCTATAGACATGAACTGATTTTTATAGTATGACAGTTGCAAATGATTAAAGACATTTAATATTGCTACATGATAATCTTTTTAAAACTCTATAGCTCTTTCATTCAAATAGTTTAATAATAGTTTTTAGGACATAGTATCCCAACTCAGACAAAATTAATTCTATGACTTGATCCTCCCTGTTATTGTGACAGTTAATGCTTAATTTAAATTCCCTTTTTTTTTTTAATTTATAAAGGTATGGTTACTCGGGACTTCCTGCTAGTACAGTGGATAGAATCTATCTGCCAATACAGTGGACATGGGTTCAATCCCTGGTCCAGAAGATTCTGATGCCATGAGGCAACTAAGCCCATGTGCCACAACTACTGAGTCTGTGTGCCGTAACTACTGAAACCCATGCACCTAGAGCCTGTGCTCTGCAATGAGAGAAGCCACCAGAATGAGAAGCCTATGCACCACAAAAAAGAGTAGTCCCTGCTCACCACAACTAGAGAAAGCACTACGGGAAGCCACAAGGTCCAGTTCAACCAAAAAAAAAAAAAAAAATCGTTACTACCTTCTTTGTGAGAATTAAAAAGACCCTTGTGGCAGAGGAGGATCCCAGGAAGTGATGGCTGCTATTATTACTATTACTTTTGTGACAGTTATTAATATTTTTGATACATAACTTTTCAAATTATAGAGATGTCATTCAGATAATGGGATCTTGAGTGCAAGTTCCTTGAATAGAATTTTGCTTCACCAACTTAAGGTCTGTGTGACCTTGACAAAGTTTCTTAACCTGTCTTAGCTGTAAATACCTCACCCCTACAACAGGAATAATAAATATCCCCTACATTGTAAGACTGATGAGTTAATTAAATGAGATGATGCATGTAATTTTCCTAGCATGGTTCTTGTGACAAATAGCAGGCATTTGATAAATGTCAGTGTCTAACAATATGTCTTGCATGAGTATCACTGATCATTATTCCCCTTAAACAGGGGCAGCCATCAAAGATCATTCTGGGGACTTCCCTGGTAGTTGAGATTTCACACTTTCAGTGCAGAGGGTTACCAAGATGGAAACTTGGCAGGGGAGCTAGATCCCATATGCCACAATTTAGAATTGGAATGTCCCAACTAAAGATCCCAAATGCCACAGCTAATCACCAGTTCAGATATATATATATATACACACACATTATATATATAATATACATAATATATATCACTATTTAGAAAATTTTAATGTAAAATGTTCCAAGCTTCTATAAAAAAGTCAAACAAGATGATGACCTAGCATGGTGATTGGTGTCAAACAGATTCGTGGCCTCCAAAGGAGATTTCATTCTGGGACCAAAAGACATAGGCTCAGTCACTCAGGGCTTCGTGTAGCAAAGTTTATTAAAGTAACAGTGATAGAGAAAGCTTCCAGCAAAGACACTGCAAAGGACAGAAGAGTGCCCACATCATGAATTTTAGCAGGGTTTTATATACCTTTCAGCTGGCTGCTGAGAATAGATATAAAGACTACCTCAAGTTTGTAAAATTTCTACCAGACCCTTTCCCAAGGCATGCATCCTGAGATAACATTAGTACAGTGAGATGAGCCAGAAGGAACAGGTTCCGGATGAGATATGGTGTTGCTTGAGAAGCAGGTTCCCAGGCAAAATAGATTGTTAAAATTATTAACATAGAACCTAAGAAAAGCATACTTATGAGCTTATGATCTAAAGAAAGGTGAGATACATTACTGCACTATTAACACAAAGCTTAAGGGAGCCATGTCCCTTATGACTAAGGCGAAAGAATTTTAAAAGAATGCTCTCCTCTTCCTTCTCCTTGAGGGTAACTGCCTAAGCTTTAGCTCTCTAAGTCATCCTGAAAAAATAAGACAAATTTAGGATGATTATAAATGTTTACAGTCTCCATGACAGAAAAAATGCTCAGTACTATTATACCTAGAGAATGCAAGTAACATTTTTTTAAATAAATTGAGAATTTACTAAACAATAGTATACTCAGAAGGAAGAGTGGACAGGGTCATGTGAACAGCTGCCGAGAATACAATTAAGAGAAAAAAAAATCATTGAGAGCAAATTTAGTCTGGAGAGGTGGATAGAAAAGACCTCTCTGAAATAAGAATACTGAGCTCTGAGAAGAGGGACAGGTAATTGCTAATCAGAGGAAATAAGGGAAGGGCAAGCATTTTGGCCTGAGAGAACAGAATTCACAGTTGCCCTGGGGTTGGTGAGCTTGGTAATGGAAGGGATATGAGCATCCAGTGAGATGAGAACAGGGTGAGGGTGAGGAGGACAGAGCGTGAGGCCCACAAGTCAAGTATCCTGTACTATTCTTGATGTGACTCTCATGTCGGTAATTTTATATTTATTTGTGGGTCAGAGGTCGTGACCATTTTTACTCATTATTGTGTTTCCAGTGACCTACATGGTGCTAGCACATATTAGGTGCTCAACACAGGCAAGTGTTAGATATGTAATAAAGACTGAGACCATTAAGTATCAACTGTAACACACACAAAGGACCCTCCAAGCCCACTATATGCCTGAATATAGACATAGAATAGTAAAATTAGAGTACACTCACACATATATTTTAAAAGAATAATATATCGTGAACAAGTAACTCTTACTCTAAAAATGTAATTCTGCTTATTACTGGGATGTTTGCTATCATAATTTATCTCAAAAATAGGTCAGTGGAGAGCAATCATAACCATAATTACAGTCTAAAATGCGTTTGAGGGAATGTAAGAGCCATTACTGTGGTTAGCAGCCAGGACAGAGCCTCTCACTAGATAAGGAAGCTAAGGATCATTTCTTAAGTCAGTAAAGAATATACATTTTAAGACTACAGCCAACTGGATATTCTACATTAAACACTAAATCTTTGTGTTTAATTCATGAAGAGGACAAGGCAGTCTACTCCTTGATATTCTCTTAAACACTTAAAGAGAATGGTAAAATGAGCCAATGAAATGAGTACCGAATGTCAGTAATAATTACATTGTTTGTAGATTGTGGACAAAGTGGACACAGTGTGGACACAGTGAGGTGGGTAAGGTGAAACATCAATATAGAGAACTAAAGTACCTGCTAACTATAGACTTCCCCTTCATAGACTAAATAACTATGGGACTGTCCCAGCCTCATTATTCTAGAGGTAAAACCCAATACCCACCATCTTGCTTTGTTTCCTTCTTACTCCACCAGCCTTTACTGGAACACCGTCTCTGATGCTTATCAGCGAAGCTTTCTTGTTATCTGCAGTCAGTCCTGCGGAAACCCATTTGGGTTTTCACCAAGGCTGGGGTCACAGAACTATAGCAAAGGGGCAACAGTACATATTGTTATCTCAAGGGCTATATTCTCCTCATTACCAAAGTTGTGTGTGTAGGCAGCAGTGGGAGAAAAAGGTATGTTCTCCAAGGAGAAATTCTTTGACTTGACTTCAAAGTGACCAGGTATCCCCTAAAGAATGTTTAATTCCTACAAGAACTAAAACATGGAGTCCTTTATTGATATTAGGGAGGGCTCCAGGTGGTGGTGCTACTGGTTAAGAACCCGCCTGCCAGCGCAAGAGACATAAGAGATGCAGGTTCTATCCCTGGGTCTGGAAGATCCCCTGGAGTAGGAAATGGCAACTTGCTCCAGTATTCTTGCCTGGAAAATTCCATGGACAGAGGAGCCTGTCGGGCTACCATCCATGGGGTTGCAGAGTCAAACATGACTGAGCACAGCACATGCTGAGGGGCAGGGGCCACAATTAACCAGGTAGATTCAGCTGAAGAGAGTATTGAGGAGATACAATGTGACAAACAAATCATCTGTAAAGTTTATCAAGAAAGGGGAGGGCAGAGATAAAACATAGAATAAACGGAGTATCTAAAATGGGAGGGTTAAAACTAAAATTTAAGGGAAGTTATGGGAATACATTTAAGTTCAAGAAGAATGATGGTATGTAGTGCAAGCCTTTAAATACACAGGCATGTCTGGGTACATACATACTTCACAGGATGCACCATACACTTCTAAACCAACAGATAGCATAATGTGCTCTATCTCCAGCTTATAGGATATGGATGCAGAAATCAAGGATGGGAAGCTGAAGTGAACCCTTGTAATATCACTCCTGGTAAGACATGTGAGGAGTCTGTGCTCCAGCTCTACATACGTATGGCCTTTGCAGCTTTGGATGCCTGGACACCAAAAATGTAACAGTTCTAGAGACATGACAAAAGTCCCATTGAACTTTTTTTTTTTTTTTTTTTGTCATGCTGCCTGGATTGCAGGGTCTGAGTTCACCACCAAGGACTGAATATGGGCCCGTGGCAATGAAAGTGCCAAGTCCTAACCTCTGGACCACCAGGGAATTCCTGCCACTGAACTTCAAGCTGTGCTGAAAAGTGAAACTATTGGTCATTCAGTTATGTCTGACTCTTTACGACCCCATGGACTGCAGCCCACAAGGCTCCTCTGTCCACTGTCCATGGGCTTCTCCAGGCAAAAATATTGGAGTAGGTTGCCATTTCCTCAGTCAGTGGCTGGGAGCAGGAGCAACCTCAGGGCAAACACAGTGGTGGATACAGATGGTCGTCACTTATGCTCCCACGGCAAGAGATCTGAGTGGTGTAATCTCAGGTGAGGCTGCTTTCTTTAGTTGAGGGCAGTTATCATAGAGAAGGCTCAGGGCTCTTGATCTCTATGCTTGGAAAAATAAGACTTTAATTCTGAAGGGAGAAATGGGCAACACAGCACAGGATTCGCTACAATGAATCCTATTAGCCATTTGGAGTGCGATCTTCAACAACATGGACAGTGTTCCTGGAGAGCTTATTTGTGATTAATGGGGGTCAGGAGTTGGAAATGACTTTTCTTGGGAAGTGAGGGACAAACCAAGAACAGAAGCATCCTAAGTAAGGCTCAGCCAAGCATGTCTGTCTTCTTGGCCTGTTTCTCTATAAAAATCCAATTCTCTCTCCCTACTACTGCCAAGAAACAGACCAACACATGCCACTGCCAAGTAGATATTAGTGGGGTGTTTCACAGGCACATCCAACTGAACCTCTCCAAGAACAAACCTACATTTTTTTTCTTCCTTCCTTCCTTTTCCTCAAACATGTTATATCAGAATGAGTAACACCATAGATGACGTGAACAGATCCACACATGGAATTGTTCTAGATAGTTAAGTAATAACATATTAAAATATTTTTCCTAATTATTAGGATTTATCACAAAATCTGGTTTTACCATTTATTTATGTATTATTTTATTTCCTTTCTCCCAGTAGAATATAATCTCAATGAAATTTGTGCCTTTATTTTGTTCCAAGTCTTATACCAGTACCTAGAAGATAATATTTAATAAATGTTTAAAGGCATGAGTCAATCAAACCATTGCTATTATTAGCATCAGAAAGAAACTGGTTTCATCTTTTGTGGGGAAAAAAAGGAAAAAATAGAAAAAAAAAATGAACTTGGGAGCAGAGAAATGTTCCAATTTTCTTCTTTTCTAGTTTTTGCCAGATACTAAACATCGGAGAAGGGGATGACAGAGGATGAGATGGCTGGATGGCATCACCGACTTGATGGACGTGAGTTTGAGTGAACTCCGGGAGTTGGTGATGGACAGGGAGGCCTGGCGTGCTGCGGTTCATGGGGTCACAAAGAGTCGGACATGACTGAGCGACTGAACTGAACTGAAACATCACCTACACAAATTGAACATTTGTAACTATCAAAAATTTGTTTAATGGCTGCAGTTCATCTGTTAATCTCAGAATGTCTTGTTTTCCATATATCTTTTAATGACATGCAGCTGTTAGGTAATTTTTGTCTCTAAGGAAAAATCCCAAATCTAATAACAGTGTAAAGAAATATAAAGAGAAAAACACCACAGTCAACATAGCATCAGGTTCCTCTTTTTCAGCATGTTTTTCATATGACTAACAATAATATTACACTTATTTAATAATATTACACTTATTTGGGTACTATTATGGACTGAACTGTGTTCACTCAAAATTTTATGTTGATATCCTTATTCCCAGGGCCTCAGAATGTGACTGTATTTGGAGAAAGTGCCTTTCAAAAGGTAGTTAATTTTAACATGAAGTCACCAGGGTGAACCTTAATTCAATCGCCCTGGTGTTCTTATAAGAAGTGGAAGTCAGAACACACAGAGAGGCCAGGGAAACCTGCACGAAGGGAGGACCAGGTTCAGAATCGGCATGACAGTGGCCATCTGCAATCCAAGTGAAATGGAGCAGGACGTTATGGTCTGTGCTCCCCCCATGTCCTCAGCCTACCTTTTGTCTGTGGAACAACTTTAGCCAAAGAATAAGCTTAATCAGAGAAATGAAAAAATGCAGAAACAAAGGAAAACTGTCAAAGGAGGCCAAGTAATAATAGTTAATAGTCATATTAAGCAGAGTCAAGGACATTTAGTTCCTCCTCAAGGGCTATTATAGATGATACCCTGAGCAGTATCCTGTGAGGTATCTTGTAGATACTGAACTGCACATCAGGTGGAAGAAGTTAACTACCTGATGACCAGACTGTAGTCATGATATAAACTGTCACAGTTCCAAGAACTGCCATCAAGGAAATGGGAACAAACCGATCCTGCAACTGAAGATTAACTACTTAAACAAGATGAATCTGATTAGGACACCACATGACCAATTTCAAGGAGATTATCAGAGCTGACTGTACTATATCTGCATGTAGGCCCCTCCCTCTGTCTATAAAAGCTCTTGCCCACTGATTGTCAGTGCAGGAAGTCAGCCTTCTGCTAAGCATCTGCCCTCCCCCTGCCACCCTGCTGGTTGCCAGCATCCAAAGTAAAGCAAACTTTCCTTTCCACCAATCTCACTTGTCTATTGGCTTTTGAGAGGTCAGCTGCTGGACCCCACAAGGAGACAGGCCTCAGAGGAAACCAACTCTGGTGGGACCTTGACGTTGAACTTCCAGACTCTAGGATTGTTAGAAAATATATTTCCATTGTGTAAGTCACCCAGTCTAGCATTATTAGGATAAGGCAAGCACCATTTCAAAATCCTCTTGCTACAGCTGTTACTTGAGCCATGTCTCCTGTAATTATTTCAATGGAAGTTGTGACAACTTTTTTGCTCAGCCCCAGCTACACACCTTGCCAGTCAGTTCAGTTCAGTTGCTCAATTATGTCCGACTCTTGGTGACTCCATGAACCGCAGCACGCCAGGCCACCCTGTCCATCACCAACTCCCAGAGTCCACCCAAACCCATGTCCATCAAGTCAGTGATGCCATCCAACCATCTCATCCTCTGTCATCCCCTTCTCCTCCAGCCCTCAATCCCTCCCATCATCAGGGTATTTTCAAATGAGTCAGCTCTTCGCATCAGGTGGCCAAAGTAGCGGAGTTTCAGCTTCAAAATCAGTCCTACCAATGAACACCCAGGACTGATCTCCGCACATGCCAAACACCTCCTGCTTTCTGCCCTGAAACTTCTGATACCAAATTATGGGACATTTGAGGGAATCTGCTCTGTATTCAGAAGTGTGCAACTCAGACATAAAGAGATGCTAATCTCTCTAGGACCATCTCTGGCCCATAGAAAGCATGAGCTGAGGTCTTTTCATCTATTGAGTGGAAAGTTCTGGGACACATATCATGTTGTACCTCAGGAAGGTTTGGTGGGATTTAGTAGCAGTCATCAATAAAAGCAGTCATTATTATTTTGATTCCTTAATTGATACGGTTTTCCTTCCTTCCCTAGTAGATAATAATAGGAGATATATACAACAAATACATACATATTTGTTCTGTTTCTCTGGATAACCCTAACAACAAGGCCCAAGAGAAATGAAAATATGTTTGAATATATATGGGTTTTCATAGCACCATTATTCATAATATGCACAAAGTGGAAACAATCCAAATATTCATCAATTTATAAGTAAATAAAACAATATATTCACTGCTGCTGCTGCTAAGTCGCTTCAGTCGTGTCCGACTCTGTGCGACCCCATAGACGGCAGCCCACCAGGCTCCCCTGTCCCTGGGATTCTCCAGGCAAGAACACTGGAGTGGGTTGCCATTTCCTTCTCCAATGCATGAAAGTGAAAAGTGAAAGTGAAGTCGCTCAGTTGTGCCAACTCTTAGCGACCCCATGGGCTGCAGCCCACCAGGCTCCTCCATCCATGGGATTTTCCAGGCAAGAGTACTGGAGTGGGGTGCCATTACCTTCTCCAATATTCATACTATGGAATATCATTCTGAAATACAAAGAAATTATATATGCTACAACACGTATGAATCTTGAAAAATATACTAAGTGGAAAAATTACTAATGAAAGGTTTCATGATCTTATTTACATGAAATGTCTAGAAAAGGTAAATGGATAGAGACAGAAGGTGGAATCATGGCAGCATGGATGTTAAGTGTCTAGGAATATGGGGGTGTAACAACCAAAGGGTACTTTATAATGGAACCAAAATTCCATTATATTTTTACAACTAGGTTTTAAAATAACATAAATCTGTTGTTATCAAAGAGTCTGATACAGGTATAAGTAAATATTACTGACACAGAAGAGTCTAAAACCTGAATTAAGTATATACAGGAATTTATTGAATAAAGGTGAAATTTCAAATTAGTATGTCAAGGATCCGCTCTCTGGAGGAAAAAACATAATTGTATCCACTACCCCGTGTGTGTGTGTGTGTGTGTGTGTGTGTGTGTGTTAGTTACTCAGTTGTGTCTGACTCTCTGTGACGCCATGGACTGCAACCCGCCAGGTTCCTCTGTCCATGGAATTCTCCAGACAAGAATACTGCAGTGGGTTGCCATTTCCTTCTCCAATGCGAATTTTAGTAGTAGTTAGTCACTAAGCCGTGTCCGACTCTTGCAACCCCACAGACTGTAGCCTGCCAGGTCCCTCTGTCCATGGGATTCTCCAGGCAAGAACAGTGGAGTGGGTTGCCATTTCCTTCTCCACCACTACCCCATAACACATGCCAAAACACATTCTTTCACGATTAAAATGTCCGTAAAAATATAAATTTTAAAAGAAAATTAGAAAATCTGTATGTAACCTAGAGTTGGAAGAGAATTTTTAAGGAAGGCTAGGAGAAAACCCAGAGGGTTTTTTTTTTGTGTTTTTTTGGTTTGTTTGTTTTTTTAAAGAAGAGAGTCCTCTGGCTATGTAAAAAGTGAATATCTCATTTGCAACTGATGAAACATTAACATGGCAAAACAATTATCAGTTTAACAGACGCATAAAACACATTTGATAAGGCACATAAGCAATTTTCGTAAATGTGCTAACAAGTAGGATTTCAAAATACCTTTATAAATTCCTCTGCGGCCACCCACTAAAATATACATTAAACATGATTAATGAGAAAACAGAACTATTTCTGAATGAGTGAAGAAGTCCTGGTTATCAGAGCTGTTTCTCGGGTAGGAGGCCCTAGACGGTATGGTAAGATCGAAAAAATAAAAAACCGAAATACATACTTGAACACAATATATACAAAGGTTACAGGAAAATGTCACTACTTAGAATACTCAAAGGAGTCAATAATTTAAGTTTAGCACGGTGTCCTAACTTTATACAAAGAAGGCAAAAATAAACGTTAAATATGAGATTGATTGAATAGAGGAGATAGACCATATCTCGGGTTGACAGGTTTATCAATATAGGAGACTAAGGGCTCCAGGGAGCTGAGAACAGACAGGTACAAAAGCTTTCGAGTACCATCCATTTGGATGCCTCGCCCTTCTGACCCCTAAACTGGGGAGTGCGCCTCTTCTCGCCTCCCCATCACTTCCGGGCATGCGTCCCGCCCTCCACTCGGAGCTCCGCCCACGAGCCTAGTTTTAGCCTCGGAATCCTCCACTGGGAGTGTTTCTGCTTCCAGCCCCGCCCCCCAACCCCCCACCCACTGAATCGACTGCAAGACCCCTCACCCGCAACGTTGGGAGAAACTGCAATTTTCTCTGCATTGGCTGAATTTGAGTGACAGTCCCAATCTCAGAACTCCACCCCGCCACGGCCGAAGTAGGAAACGGAAGTGGCGTCACTGTGTGTCGGTCTTCCGTCCGGCGGCTCCGTGCTTCTAGGAGGGAGTGGTTTTGGTCGTCCTGTGTTTCAGCGTGTCCTTGGTGAGGCTCGCGTTCAGGAAGGGCTGTGGGATACAAGGAGCGCGTTAAAGGACAGGTTTGGTCCGAGTTTTCGAGAGGTCTCCTTGGGCAGGCCTGGCCCCTCTCTCTTACATCCTTCGGGACCTAAGGCCCCGCTTTCATCCAGGTCGTAAGGGGAGTTTTCGGGGTGTTGTCATTCACTGTGCTTCCCTAATCGAAAGCCTTTGTGACTTTGGTTCTTGAGATCATGAATATCCACTGTTTGATTCAGGTTACTCAGGCCCCTGCACCTTCTGGTTATCTTGAAGTTAGTGATCCTGCTGTATTCCTCTTGAGTATGAAGATGTTCACTTGAAAATGAAAGAGTTGGGTTTATTCAGTGTTTTACCTGGGGACTGTTGCCCAGGAGTCAGCCTCTGAGATAGCTCTGAGAAATTATTTTGAAGAGATGAGGTGGGATGTTAGTATATATGTGATTCGGGGGAAGGGTATGGGTAATTTTCCACGAAAAGTTAATCTAAGAAAGAGTTGGACCACTTTATTTGAGCCAGATTTGAGGATTCCAACCCTGGAAGAGCATCTCAGAAGGCTCTTGTGTGTGTATGTGTAACGGAATCTTCTTTGAGTACATCTAAAACGAACACTTCATTGTATTTCAAGTCATATCCGACTCTTGAGACTCCCATGGACTGTAGCCTGCCAGGATCCTCTGTCCGTGGGGTTCTCCAAGCAAGAATACTGGCATGAGTAGCCACTCCCTTCTCCAGAGGATCTTCCTGGCTCAGGGATCTGCATTGCAGGCATATACCATGTGAGCCACCAAGGAAGCCCAATATATACTATAGTATTAAGCATGTAATCTATTTAAAATGAGATTTTTTATGTTGCTTATTTCATTTAAAGTGTCCAAAATTAGCTGCACCCTAAATTTTTATCAGATGTACTTCATTAGTGTGCATTTAGGATCTTATTTTCACAACCAGGGATTGAACCCATGACCCCTGCAGTGGAAGTGCAGAGTTTTAATCACTCAACCAGCAGGGAAATCCCTTGATTAGTGTTTAAAGTGAAAGTCGCTCAGTCATGTTGGACTCTTTGAGACCCCATGGACTATACAGTCAATGGAATTCTCCAGGCCAGAATACTGGAGTGGGTAGCCCATTCCCTTCTCCAAGGGATCTTCCCAACCCAGGTCTCCAGCATTGCACGCAGATTCTTTATCAGCTGAGCCACCAGGGAAGCCCAGATTAGTGTTTAGACCATATGCAATATACAGTTGAAAGAGCAAATTCAAACACTGAAGTTATTCCAAATATAAAACGGACTTAAAAGGTCCTAGTGAGATAGTTGGTGCATAATGGTTGTCAATAAATGGCAGTTGATGATACTGATACTCTTGTTGTAGAGCATAGAGTTTTAGTAGCTTTCATATATGTCCTCTGCACAAAAGGAGCTAATTTATCATGTTGATGACTGATAATTAGTATTTGTTGATTTGTGCTTGATACGAAGCTGAGCTCCAGATAACCGTATCTTCAGAGGGATGGAGATGGCCCTATCCACTTACATTCTTAAGCTACCCTGAAATGATCGTGATTCAGGAAAGAGTATGCAAATTTCACTATCAGTCTTGCAGCATAGCAGCCTATCATATGCCCCATGGTAATTTGTCATTAATGCTTTTTTTTTTTCCCAGAGACTCAGCTTTGGGTTCTGTTTTTTAAATACAGATTTCTTTGATGTGGTTCTGAGCAGTTGTGTTGCTTGTTTTTATCTAAGAGGAGCTGAAATGAGCCAGAGAATGCTGTTCTCTAAGACAGCTTCCTAGTATGTATGCATGAGGTAGAGTTGCTGCATAGTCCTATTCATGTATTTTATTGCCTTGATAAGTAAAAAGTCACATTACTTATGTTTCCTTGCCTGTGAAATGATTACTCTTTGCCTGGTGGGTAACATGGCACACCGTTTATCTCTCTGGCTCCAGATGGGACAGGACTTCCCTGGTACTTCATGGCAGTAGTGTGTACTTGTGAGTTTTTTAGTTTTTGGTTTTGAGTATGTGTTTATCTCAGAGTTGCAATGTCGATTTTATTTTTTTAACTTTTTGTTAAAGTATAATTTACTTACAGTAGTGTATTGGTTTCAGGTATGCAACACAATGAATGTATTTTGATCGGTTATACTCCATTTAAAGTTATTATAAAATATCACCTACATTCCATGTGCTGTACAGTATATCCTAGTAGCTTTTTTACTTTATACATAGTAGTTCATACTTCTTAATTCCCTACTCCAGTCTTACTGGCCCTCCCACTGGTAGCCACTAGTTTGTTCTTTGTATCTCTGAGTGTGTTTTGTTCTATTCGTTTCCTTCATTTTTTAGATTTCACATATAAGTGATAACATGCAGTATTTGTCCTCATCAGACTTGTTTCACTAAGCATAATAGCCTCCAGGTCTATCAGTGTTGTTGCAAATGGCAAAATTTCATTCTTTTTTATGACTGAATGATATTTTGTGAAACTTCTTTATCCATTCATATGTCGATGGATACTTAGATTGCTTCTATATCTTGGCTTCTGTATGTATGTAATGTTGCTATGAACATTGGGGTGCATGTATCTTTTCAAATTACTGTTTTCATTTTCTTTGGATATGTATCCAAAGGAGTGTAATTGCTGGATCATATTGTAGTTTCTTGAGGGATCTCCATACTGTTTTCCCTACTGGCTACACCAATTTAAATTCACATCAACAAAATACAAGGGTTCCCTTTTCTTCACATCTTCTCCAAATTTGTCATTTGTGGTGTTTTTGATGACAGCCATTCAGACAGGTGTGTGGTAATATTTCATTGTGGTTTTGATGTACATTTGTCTGATGGTGAATGATGTTTAGTATCTTTTCATGTAACTCTTGGCTGTCTGTATGTGTTCTTTGGGGAAATGTCTTTTCAAGGCTTCCCTTCATTTTTTAATAGAATTGTTTGTTTTTTTTTATTTTGAGTTGTACAGCTGTTTATATATTTTGTATATTAACCTCTTATTGGCCATATCATTTGCAGATGTTTTTCTCCCATTCAGTAAATTGTCTTTACATTTTGTTGATGGTTTGTTTTGCTGTACAAATGCTTTTAATTAAATCCCTTTTGTTTTCTTTGCTTTAGGAGACAGATCCAAAAGTCATCCAAATTTATGATTTATCCAAATCATAAATTGATTATGATTTATGTCACAGACTGTTCTGCCTGTGTTTTCTTCTAGGAGTTTTATGGCTCTGGTCTTACTTTTAAATCGTTAATCCATTTTGAGTTTTTTGTACATAGTATGAGAAAATGTTCTAGTTTCATTCTTTTACATGAGCTGTCCAGTTTTCTGAGCACCATTTATTGAAGAGATTGTCTTTTCTCCATTGTGTATTCTTGCCTCCATTGTGTATTTTGTCGTAGATTAATTGACTGTAAGTGTGTGGGTTTATTTCTGGGCTCTGTATTCTGTTGTTCTATGTGTCTTTTTTGTATCAGTGCTATACCGTTTGATTACTGCAGCATTGTAGTATTGTCTGAAGTCAAGGAATGTGGTGTCTCCAGCTTTGTTCTTTTTTCTCAAGATTGCCTTGGGTATTTAGCCCAGACTCCCAGGACTTCTTTTCTAGTTCCATATAAATTTTAAGATTATTTGTTCTAGTTTTGTGAAAACTGTCATGAGTACTTTTCTGGGGATTGCATTAAATCTGTAGTTGCTTTGGGTAGTATGGACATTTTAACAGTATTAATTCTTCCAGTCCATGAGCATGGGATATCTTTCCACTTCTTTGTAATATCATCTTCAATTTCCTTCAGTGTTTTATTGTTTTCAGAGTATAGGGTTTTTTTGTTAAGTTTTTTAATTCTAAATTAGTAATTTAATTCTTTTTAATGCATTTTTAATGGGATTTTTTTCTTGCTTTTTGTCTCTGATAGTTATTATTGTATAGAAAAGCAACAGATTTCTGTATATTAATCTTGTATACTGCTACATTACTGAATTCATTGATCTTTAGTTTTTTGGTGGAGACTTTAGGGTTTTATATTATATATAGTACCATGTCATCTGCAAATAGTGACAGTTTGACTTCTTCCTTTCCTATCTGAAAAGAAAAAGTGAAAGTGTTAGTTGTTCAGTCATGTGTGACTCTTGGCAGCCTTTCCTATCTGAATGCCTTTTATTTCTTTTTCTCATCTGATAGCTGTGGCTAAGACTTCCAATACAAGTGGGGACAGTGGGTATCCTTGTCTTCTGATTTTAGATGAAAAGCTTTCTGTATTCCAGTGAGTATGGTGTTAGCTGTGGGCTTGTATAAATGGCCTTTGTTATGTTGAGATATGTTCTCTACATACCAGCTTTGATGAAAGTCTTTATCATGAATAGATACTGAGTTTTGTAAAATATTTTTCCTGCATTTATTGGAATGATCTTGTGATTTTTATTCGTCCTTTTGTTAATGCGATGTATCACATTACTTGATTTTTCAGATGTTGAATCATACTTGAATCCCTGGAGTAAATCCCACTTGATCATTGTGAATGATTTTTTTAATAGATTTTTGAATTCAGTTTGCTAATACTTTGTTGAGAATTTTTGCCTCTATATTCATGAGAGATATTTGCATGTAATTTAATTTTTTATACTACCTTTTTCTGATTTGGGCATAGGGTAATGATGGTCTCAAAAAATGAATTTGGGAGTGTTCCCACCTCTTCAGTTTTTCAGAATAGTTTGATAAGAGTAGGTATTAAAGGGACTTCCCTGGCATGCCAGTGGTTAAGACTCTGCTCTTCCAGTGCAATGTGTGTGGGTTCAGTCCCTGGTCAGGGAAACGGGATCCTGCATGCTATGTGGCATGGCAAAAAAGAATAAGTATTAAGCCTTCTTTTTATGTTTGGTAGGATTCCCCTGTGAAACTGTCTGCCCTGAACATTTGGTTTTTAAGGGCTTTGATTACTATTTCAATTTCAGCAGTGGTAATTGGTCTGTTTAGATTATTTATTCCTGATTTAGTTTTGGAAGATTGTGTGACATTGGAAATATATTTCTTCTAGATTGTCCAATTTTTTGGTATATAACTGTTCATAGAATTTTTTTTTGTATAATATTATTTTATGATTATTTGCATCTCTGATATCAGTTGTAATTTCTCTCCCATTTTTTATTGCTTTTGTTTGGTACCCTCTTTCCTCTTGTTTCTTGATGAGACAGGTTAAAGCCTTATCAACATTGTTTATCTTTTCAAAAGACCTACTCTTAGGTTCACTGATCTTTTCTTGGATTATTTACTCTCTGATGTTTTTTATTTCTTTCCTTCTGATAACTTTGGGCTTTGGTTGTTCTTCTTCTAATTCCTTTCAGTATTAAATTAGGTTGTTTATTTGAGTTTTTTCTTATTTCTTGAGATAGGATATGATAGATAAATATGATAAATATCTACTATCATAAAATTTTCTCTTCTAACTGCTTTTGCTGCATCCATAAATTTAGTGAAGTTTTGTTTCTATTTTCGCTTGTCTTGACATATTTTCCAGTTTCCTCTTTGATTTCATCATTGACCCATTGGTTTTGTAGTAGCATGTTGCTTTGTTTCCACATGCTTATTCTTTTCCCATTTTTCTTTCTGTAATTGATTTTTAGTTTCATACCACTGTGGTCAGAAAAAAAAATCCTTAATATGATTTCTATCTTTTTAAATTTGTCAAGCTTACATGTTATCTCTCTTGGAGAACATTCCATGTGTACTTGAAAAGAATATTTATTTTGCTATTTGGGGATGGAATGTCTTGTAGTTATCTATTAAGTCCAACTGGCCTAAATGTGTCTTTTAGTACCATTATTTTCTTACTTATTTTCTTTCTTGATGATGTGTCCACTGATATAAGTTGGGTATTAAAATTTCCTATTTTTATTGTATTATGGTCAGTGTCTCCCTTTATGACTGTAAGTAATTGCTTTATTTATTTAGGTGCTCCTGTATTAAGCCATATATGTTAACAAATGTTATATCCTCTTGTATTGATGCTTTTATCATTACCAAATGCCTTTCTTTGTCTTTTGGACTTTGTTTTAAAGTCTTCTTTGTCTGCTATGAGTAATGCTACTTCAGATTTTTGTTTGTTTGCATTTGTATGTAATATCTTTTTCCATCGTTTCACTTTCAATCTGTGTATGTCTTTAGCTTTACTAATTTGTGGTTACCATGGGGTTCATATGTTGACCTGTAATTAGATCTACTTGTTTTAAACTAATAGTCATTTAACTTCAAGCACATTCTAAATTATTTGCTCCCTTCTTCCACATTTTTTGTTTTCAATGTCATGTTTTATGTTTATCCCTTAACTTATTTACAGTTAGTTACAGTTTCTTTTAATCTTCATGCTAGCTTACTTAAACCCTTGGTCTACAGCCTTTACTATATATTTACCTTTACTGGTGGGATTATCCTTTCCTATACGTTCTTTCTTCTTGTTGTAGCCTTTTTGTTTCTACTTAGAGAAGACCCTTTAACATTTCTCTTTGGGTTCTTTTAGTATTGATGAACTCTTCTAGTTTTTGCTTGATTGATAAGTTCTTTATCTCTCCTTCAGTTTTGAATGATAACCGTGTTGGGTAGAGTATCTTAAGTTGTAGGTTTTTGCCTTGCAGCACTTTAAATGTGTTATGTCCTTCTGTTCTGCAAAGTTTCTGCAGAAAACAGCTGATAGCCTTAAAGGGGTCCCTTGTATGTGATTCTTTGTTTTTCTCTTGGCTGCCTTTAGAATTTTCTCTTTAGCTTTTGCATTTTATTATTATATATTTTTGTACGGATCTCTCTGGATTCATCTTGTTAGGGACTCGGTACTTTCTGCACCCGGATATCTGTTTCCTTCTCCAGATTCAGGAAATTTTCAACCATCATTTCATCAAATACATTTTGACCCTTTTCTCTCTACTCATTCTGGGACCCTTCCAATAAGAATGTTAGAATGCAGCATGTTGTCCCAGAAGCTCCTTAAACTGTTTTTTGTTTTGTTTTGTTTTGTTTTTGGCCCCACCATGTGGCTTTGAAGATACTTAGTTCCTCGACCAGGAATCAAACCCAGGCCCACAGCAGTAAAAGCGCTCAGCCCTAATCGCTGGACCACCAAGGAATTCGTACTACTACTACTAAGTCACTTCAGTCGTGTCCGACTCCATAACCCCATAGATGGCAGCCCACCAGGCTCCCCTGTCCCTGGGATTCCTAAACTGTCCTAATTTTTTTAATTTGTTTTTTCTTCCAATTTTTCTGATTGAGTGATTTCTGTTATTCTATTTTCCAGATCACTTATACTTTCTATGTCAACCCATCTACTGTTAATCCTTTCTAGTGTGTTTTTCATTTCAGTTATTGTATTCTCCACTTTCAACTGGTTCTTTTTTATATTTTCTAGTTACAATTCTCATTGTGTTCTTTCTTTCTTTCCCGAAGTTCAATTAGCATTCTTATTACTACTGCTTTAACACCTTGTTATATTTATCTTCATTGAATTAGTTGTTTGTCAGGGTTTTGTGTGTGTCCTTTCATTTGAAACAAATTCTTTTGTCTTATCCTTTTGTTTAACTTTCTCTGTCACTATGAAATTAAGTAAAACAGTTGCCTATCCCATCTTTGAAGGTGTGTCATTTTGTGGGACGACCCTTATGCATTCTTCATGTACCCCATAGCTTTGATTGGCAGCTGGATCTAAAGTAAGCACAGGGCAACTTCCCTGGTGGTCCAGTAGTGGAGACTCTGTGCTTCCACTGCAGGGGGATGGGTTCAGTCCCTGGTCAGGGAACTAGGATCCAACAACTTGTGTGGCGTGGCCATAAATAAATAACATTTTAAAAAACAAAGTGAGCACATGTTATGTCTTTTTTCTGGGTGTTTTGGCAGCTGTCACATTGTTGGGTGATAGCTGGAGATAGAATTGGAGTTGGGCTGGAGATAGAAGGGCTAGAGCCAGAACCCTGTGTGGGCTGGTTTTTCTATGCCCAGTGGCTATCAGTGTCCTGTCAGCAGGGGCAGGGGCAGGTCCCAATGTGCTCGAAGCAGAAGCCTTGACTGTTGAGTCTAAGTTGGTTCTGTTCCCTCCAAGTGTGCACTCTCTTTTCTCTCAGCAGCTAGAGCAGGAGGTTGGTTGCGTGCCAGACACACACTGAGACTGTCTAGGAAGCCAGTCAAGGATCCAGACAACTTGCGATCCACCACCTCCGCAAGTGCCAGCAGTATGCTCCCTCACCCCATTCAGATGAGGTGTTGGGTCCAAATCTGGTACATCCCCCAAGTGTACACTCTTCCTTGGCAGCAAACACTTTTCCCTAGTTAGAAACTGACCTGAGCTTCAGGCAGGTTCAGCCTGCTTCCTCCACCTTGTTCCTGAGAATAAGCAAGCTGTGCACTCTCATCAGGAGTGGAGTCTTGGATTCTTACACCCTTCCTGTAAGTCCCACTTGTTTTCAAACCAGCTAAGGGAACTTGTCTTCCTGATGTCAGACCACAGGTTTGCAGTGTCCAATTTGTGGTCAGACCTCCAGGCTCATGATATTCCTCTTCTGTGTCCCCTTCCGGGTGGACCCCCGACCACTTCCCCTCCTTTCCTACCTGACTCTGTGGGGACCTTTTTTATAGACTTGGTTTTGGAAGCATCTTTCTGCTGATGTCCAGTTTGTTTTCAGTGAGACTTGCTCCAATGTGGATGTACTTTTTATTTGTTCCTGAGAGGGATGTGAGTTCAGTGGCCTCCTACTTCACCAACTTTCCTCTCTGTGAGATTTTCTGAATGCGCAGGGATATTCGGAAATTTTGAGCTAAAGTGGAATGACTTCCAGGCAAGGACTGTGGGAATTATGATCAATTCTGGGTGCTCATGCCTTCTTTCTTCTCCTGGGTATTCTTACTAAGGACTCTTTCTGCCTTCCTGAGGAAAAGATAGAAGCAAACAGGATGGTAACTGAGTGTTTGAGAAATTGTTCTCAGGTGAGAAGAAAGTGTATCCTTGTACAAAATGACCCAGTGCATTTACCAGATAGACACATTTGAGGTACTTAAATAAAGTCTGTCTGAATCCGTGTTGAATTGCCTCACAAAGTGTAAGCTCTCATATTGCTGAGGGATTGCTCTGAATAATCATAATATTTCAATAATTACCTTCTGATATTGTCTCATGATTGCAACTCCCTGTTTTGTTTTGTTTTGTTTTGTTTTTGCCTGTTCTGACATGATAAGGAATGATAATGTATATTTCTCAGTGAATTTATTCATTCATCAGCTTGTAAAAATATTTGTAATTTGCTTAGAATTGTGTTACTGGTTCCATATTGATCAGAAATTAGTGTAGATAGAAAGAAGACCATTGTGTCATGGGGGAGATGATGAGAGAACTTGAAGCCCTCTATTGATACTGAGTCTTCCTACTTCATTCCCCACTGAACACTGTTGAAGATCTTACTTTACTGAAGCTAGTATATGTATGATGGTTCAGGACTCAGTGACCTTTGCTGATGTGGCTGTGAACTTCACCCAGGAAGAGTGGACTTTACTGAACCGCTTTCAGAGAAAGCTCTACAGAGATGTGATGCTGGAGAACTACAAGAACCTGACCACAGCAGGTACAGCCACCATCATTCCTTAGCCTCTTAGGAGACAGACATATATGTGCTGTACCGTCTGTGTTCTGAGATGGGTGATGTCAACCTGAACACAATGGAAACTAGTAGACATTCGTCTCTACATGAATGAGTTTTAACCCAGTATGGTTTCTGTAAAAATATGGTTTTAGAAATAACAGTGTGACTATCATTCTTTTAGAAATGTGCATTCTCAATTGTTCACCTAAGGCATAGTAAATGAAACACTGGTTTTGGGCCCAGTCATCTTTGTTTTAACAAGCACTGGACATGATTTTCATAGACACCAAAATTTGGGAACCACTAGTTTAGTGCCTTCTCCATGAGAATGACTATTTCTTTTTGCACTTATTTCATTTCCCACTTTAATAAAAGTCTTAGTGCTTTGTAAATGTACATATAGGTCTGAACATGTATTTCAGGGGCCAGAGAGATGATCACTCTGAGACACAGAAAGAGGAGCTATTCACCTTTATATCTCTTTTGGAATATTATTAATACCACATTCATTCTAATGACCTGACTAGATACTGGAACTTATTCATGGGAAGATTTGTCTTGTTTGGAGGGCTGTTTCTATTAATAGATCTTTCCTCATGAACAGGATATCAGGTGTTCAAACCCACTCTGATCTCTTGGTTGGAAGAAGAAGAGTTGAGTACTGTGGAGAGAGGAGTCCTCCAAGGTGAGTGATTGTAAAGAACTTTGCATGTTAATAAAATTTCAGTGTGTTTTTAATTTGTAAGGAGGCAACTTGTTAAGATGTGCTTTTCTCTCAGAAGGCTGAGGTCATTGCTTTCTGATGCTCTGTACCTTCCTCAATGTCTCATATGTACTTATATGTGAGTGCTAAGTCGTTTCACTAATGTCCAAGTCGTTGTGATTCTTTGGATTGTAGTCCACCAGGATCCTCTGTCCCTGGGACTCTCCAGGCAAGAATACTGGAGTGGCCTCCTCCAGAGGATCTTCCCGACCAGGGATCGAACCCATGTCTCTTGTGTCTCCTATATTGGCAGGCCGGTTCTTTACCACTAGCACCGCCTGGGAAGCCCCTCATATGTACTTACTTTCCTTTTAATCAGAATTTCCAATGATCTCATAAAATAACCTTTTGTTTCTTCTTTAGTTTTAACATTTTGATGTATACTTTTTGTCCAGAACATTCCCTGGTAATACTGTCTCTTTCCTTCATATTTAATTTTCAAAGACTTGTCTTTTAAATCAAATGCTGAATTTTGACTGCATATACATATATTACTACTTATTTTTTGACATAATCAAACTCCCCAAATCTATCTTGCCTTTTTAAAAGATATGTTTAATTTGGAAAAACATACAACTGAGCCTTATTGTTTTTACTTCCTCTAACATCCACTTCTTTTTGCAAAGTCTTAAATTTGTAATTCTCTTTTAGAGTGGGGAATGCAACTTAAAGCCAGAGACTCAAGAATTGGGCAGAATATTTTGGGGAAAAAAATGTCAAATGGGATAGAAAAGGTAAGATCACTAAGTTTCAAAAAAAAATTTCTTATTTTCCACATAGATGATTTTAGGATTTTTGTTAGAATATGAGCACAAGTGATAGATATTTGAGATCAAAGGCATTCACCCTGGAAATAGCAATGTATCTCAAAGAATTCTGATTATGACTAGCTTGGGGATATCCTATCCCTAGGTTGATACTTGTTGCTTCAAAATTCCCACAAGGAATCATTCCCACTTATATAAATTAGACATGGAGTTTTCAAAACAATTCAATGAAGCTGTGTAGAAGCCTTTTTTTCTTTTTTAAGAAACAGGTTTATTTTTTGTTCTGGTTTTTGTTGTTGTTGTTTTAAATTATGAAAATATGATAACACATTTACAGGAGACTTGGAAAATACAGAACAAAGTTACATATATATACTACATTTATACACTATATATACTACAATTACTGTTTCAGGTATAAAAATTAAGGTTTTTAGTAGAGTTTCAATATCAACTCTCAGAAATTAATAGAATGAACAGAGGAAAAGTAGAAGGGTATAGCAGACCTTAAAGACACTATGAACCAATTCAACATAATTAAGATTTATACAATTTTCACACAACTGCAGGATATAAATTCTATTCAGGTTCCCATAGACTATAAACCAGGTGACACTAGAACATATCAAGGACATAAAACAAGGTACAGAAATTTCATGCTCTAACAGTATTGATATCATAGTGTCTGTTCTCTTGTCACTGTAGGAAATTATGTTAGAAATCAATATCAAGAGATAACTGAAAATAACCCTCATATTTTCAAGTGTAATGTGACATTTACCAAGAGAGATCTTTGACTTAGCCATTGAAAGCCTCAATAAAGTTGAAAGACTGAAAGAACACAGAAGGTGATGGCAGAGAAGAAAGCATTTAAATGAGAAATTAATATCAAGGATACTTTTGAAACCCCATGTATTTGGAAATTAAATGTCCACTTTTAAATGATAGATGTAGCTAAGAAGCCATAAGAAGAAAAATTAGAAAATATTAGCAACAATAAAAATGAAAAGAAAATTTATCAGAACTTATTGCATGCAGCTGAAGTTGCTCAATGCATCTAAATACAATGTGGAATCTTGAATAACAAATAATGAACACTAACATAAAATTTTGTGAAATTTGAACAAAATCTGTACTTTAATTAATAATATTGTATCACATGTTAATTTTTTTAGCAACATAGTATTTCTTTATATTCTGAGAATTGGATTAAACGTTTCAAGCCTCATTCAATTTTTTAAAAAAAACTAAATAGTAAGCTTTCTCGGCTTTTACCAGTAATATTAGATGCTAGAATAAATGGATATATATCAGAGTTTTGAGTGAATATAAATTAGAAATCTAGCATTGTATTATACTTAAACATGTAGAACCAAAATGTCATAAATTTTTTAGCTAATCAAAAATTTGTAAGTTTTCTAAAATATATATTATACATACTATTTATGTATATATATATATATACACAAAGCTTTTCTTCTACTTCCTAAAGGCTTGAGAAAGAACGACAAAAAAAAACTGGAAGACATAAACTAAGTGAAATGGGAGCACTGAATATGAAAAAGAAAAGGTGAAATTATATAAAAGTAAAAGCTCATCATATAATTCAGTTATTTTTAAACATGACCGCTCATTAGAATCACATCTGGAGCTTTGGAGAAAAAAAAATACCTGGGCATTTGTATTTTTTAAAAAAATTCCAAGATAATTCATGGATAAGTCATCTGGATTTTAAAAAGTGGTTACAGGTTTTTCTATTAAGTGGTAATTTTAGTAATATAGAATTCTATTATTTTCTGTTGACCAATTATGATACAGTGGTGTTAAAATGAATAATAGTTACATTATCACAGTAGTAAAAGATGTTTATCAATTTTCACAACCAATAGGCAGACAAAAAATAAAAGATAATTATAATTGCAAGCTGTAATGGACACATGATTAACCTAACAATATAAAAGAATTACATACAATTTAGGTGGTTAAGTAGAGTGATATGGTAAGTGGAAGTGCATATGTGCATGTTTTCATCCACCCAGCCAATCTGCTTTGGTTGGTGCATTTAACCAATTTACATTTAAGGTAATTATTGATATGTATGATCCTATTTCCATTTTATTAATTGTTTCAGGTTTATTTTTTGTAGGTATTTTCCTTTGCTTGTGTTTCCTGCCTGGAGAAGTTCCGTTAGCATTTGTTGTAAAGCTGGTTTGCTGCTAAGTCGCTTCAGTTGTGTCCGACTCTGTGCGACCCCATAGACGGCAGCCCACCAGGCTCCCCTGTCCCTGGGATTCTCCAGGCAAGAACACTGGAGTGGGTTGCCATTTCCTTCTCCAATGTGTAAAAGTGGAAAGTGAAAGTGAAGTCGCTCAGTCGTGTCCGACTCTTAGCGACCCCATGGACTGCAGCCTACCAGGCTCCTCCGTCCATGGGATTTTCCAGGCAAGAGTACTGGAGTGGGGTGCCATTAGTGGTGCTGAATTCTCATTAACTTTTGCTTGTCTAAAACTTTTCTTTGTCAAATCTGAATGAGAGTCTTGCTGGGTAGAATATACTTGGTTGTACATTTTTCCCTTTCATCACTTTAAGATTAATATATCATCATTCCTTTCTGGCTTATAGAATTTCTTTCGAGAAATCAGGTGATAACATTATAGGAGTTCCCTTGTGTATTATTTGTATATAAAAGCAACATTTTTCCCTTGTTGCTTTTAATATTTTATTAATATCTTTGTCTTTAATTTTTGTCAGTTTGATTACTGTGTGTGTCAGTGTGTTCCTCTGTGGGTTTATCCTGCCTGAGATTCTCTGCACTTCCTGGACTTGGTTGACTATTTCCTTTCCCACATTAGGGAAGTTTTTGGCTATTATCTCTTCAAATGTTTTCTCAGATCCCTCCTTCTGGGACCCCTATCATGTGAATTTTGGTGCATTTAATGTTATCTCTTAGGCGGTCTTCATTTTTTTTTTCCTATATTCTGTTTTGTGCCAGTGATTTCTATCATTTTGTCTTACAGGTCACTTATCCTATCTAGTTATTCTGCTATGGTATCTTCCAGTCTATTGTTCATCTCTGTTTGATCTTTAGTTCTTCTAAGTCTTTGGTAAACATTTCTTGTGTTTTCCCCATTCTTCTTCTGAGATCCTGGACCATCTTCACTATTACTATTCTGAATTCTCTTTCTGGAAGGTTGCATATCTCTACTTCATGTAGTTGTTTTCCTAGGGCTTTATCTTGTCCCTTCATCTCAGACATAATCCTTTGCCTTTCATTTTGAATAACTTACTGTGATGTGGTTTCTGTTCTGACAGCTGAGGAATTGATGTTCTTCTTTCCGCTTCTGTCTGCCCTCTGGTGGATAAGGCTTTGAGGCTTGTGTAAGCTTTCTAATGGGACAGACTGGCAGTTGGAAAAACTGGGTCTTGCTCTGGTAGGCAGGGCCTTGTTCAGTAAAACTTTAATCAAATTGTCAGCTGATGGGTGGGGGCTGTCCTCCCTCCCTGTTAGTTGCTTGGCCTGAGGCAGCCCAGTCCTAGAGTCTACAGGCTCTATGGTAAGGTTAATGGTGACCTCCAAGAGGGCTTACACCAAGGGGCACCTCCCAGGACTGCTGCTGCCAGTGCCCCCATCTCAAGGTGAGCCACTGGTGGTCCACGCTTCTGATAGAGACCCTCCAACACTAGCAGGTAGGTTTGGTTCAGTCTCCTGTGGGGTCACTGCTCCTTTCTCCTGGGTCCTGGTGCATGCAAGATTTTGTTTGTGACTTCCAAGAGCACAGTCTCTGTTTCTACCAGTCCTGTGGAAGTCCTGCAGTCAAATCCCACTGGCTTTCAAAGTCAGATTCCATGATGATTCATAGTCCCTTTGCTGGATCTGGAAGCTGAGAAGCCTTGCATGGGGCTCAGAACCTTCACAACAGTGTGAGAACTTACTTGGTATTATTGTTTTCTAGCTTGTGGGACACCCATGCAGTGGATATGTGATTTGATTTTATCGTGATAACACTCCTCCCACCATCTTGTTGCTACTTTTCCTTTGTGTGTGGACGTGGGGTATAATTTTTTTGGTCGGTTCCAGCATCTTTCTGTCGATGGTTGTTCAACAGCTAGTTGCAATTTCAGTTCTCTCACCTGAGAAGAGTGCACATCGTTCTATTCTGCCATCTTGAATCAATCCCCTACTTTATTTTGATTGCTTATTTATTTGACTACTGTGGGTCTTAATTGCAGTGTGTCGGCTTTCTCTCTAGTTGCAGCACACAGACTCAGTTGCCCCATGGCATATGGGTTCTTAGTTCCATGACCAAGTATTGAACCCACATCCTCTGCATAGGAAGGTGGATTCTTAACCATTGAACCACCAGGGAGTCCCCTGTAGAACTCTTTTAGGATGAGAGTATATGGCACATCATTCTTACAGAAGGATTTCATCATTTAAATTGAAATAAATCAACAGGGCAAGAATAGTATGAATGTAATGGAGATGGTATAAATCATTCATCCTCATTATAATAATGTTTCTGTTTTGAGATGGGTAGGAGGAGTTAATGAGTCTAAGAAATCTTTGAATCATCATCCTTCCATTTCTCCACAGGCAAGAGACCATAATGTACAGGAACTCTATGACAGTGAGCAATGTGGGAAAGACTTCAGTGACCACTCATGCCTTAGGACACACAGGAGTACTCAAAATGGAGGGAACCCTTATGAAGATAATCAGTATGGGAAAATCTTCCTTACTCTGCACAACAAATCCTTTACTGGAGAAAAATGGTCCATGTTTAATCAGTGTCGAAAAACTGTCATGCTGACTCCAGATATTATACACTGGAAATCTAACATACAAGAAAAAGCCTTAGAACGCAGAGATGTTGGGAAAGCCTTTGTTAATCAGTCTTACCTTCGGACACAAGTGAGAGCTCACAATAAAGAAAAGCTCTACAAATGGAAGGAATGTGGAAAAGCTTCTGTTCACTCAACAAGCCTTCATGCACATGTGCCAACTCACACTTCTAACAAATGCTACAGATGTGAGGACTCTGGAAAAGTCTCCACTGCATCCCTAAGCCATAGACAACATATAAAAACACACACTGGAGAGAAGCCTTTTCAGTGTGACACATGTGGGAAAGCCTTTAGGTTTTCCTCATACCTTCTTGTTCACAGTCGAATTCACACTGGAATAAAACCCTACAAATGTAAGGAATGTGGGAAAACCTTTAGATTGTCTTCATACCTTCGTGTTCACAGTCGAATTCACACTGGAATAAAACCCTACAAATGCAGGGATTGTGGGAAAGCCTTTAGATTATCCTCATACCTTCGTGTTCACAGTCAAATTCACACAGTAATAAAACCTTACAAATGTGAGGAATGTGGGAAAGACTTCAAACATTCTCTGCCCTTTAACATTCACATGGGAACTCACACTGGAGAGCAACCCTATAAATGTAAGGAGTGTGGGAAAACCTTCACTCGATCCTCAGGCCTTATTGAACATATGAAAACTCATACTGGAGAGAAGCCTTTTAAGTGTGACACATGTGGAAAAACCTTCACTCGATCCTCAGGCCTTACTGAACATATGAAAACACACACTGGAGAGAAACCTTTTAAGTGTGACACATGTGGAAAAACCTTCACTCGATCTTCAGGCCTTACTCGACATATGAAAATTCACACTGGTGAGAAGCCTTTTAAATGTGACACATGTGGGAAAGCCTTTGCTTCTTCTTCCCACCTCATTAGACATCTACAGTCTCATACTGCACAGAAGACTATTAAATGTGACAAATGTGGGAAGGCCTTTGCTAATTCCTCATATCTTACTATACATTTTAGAACTCACACTGGAGAGAAGCCTTTTGAGTGTAATGTGTGTGGGAAAACATTTACCACTTCTTCATATCTTATCATACACAAACGAACTCACACTGGAGAGAAACCATATGAATGTAAGGAATGTGGAAAAACCTTTTCTCACTTTTCAAGCCTTTCTTACCATATAAAACGACATTGAAGAGAGGCCATTGAAATGTGACAAGTGTGGAAAAGCCCTTGCTGCTTTCTCATATCTTATGAAACATTTTTTTGAAAATTTTGGCTGCACCCATAGCATGTAGGACCTTAGTTCCCAGTGATTGAACCCAAGTCTCCTGCATTGGAAGGCAGAGTTTTAACCACTGGACCACCAGGGAAGTCCCTTACTAAATATTTTTGAACTCACAATGGAAAGATGCCTTTAGAGTGTAATAAGTGTGGGAAAAGATTTGCAAATTCTTCACCCTTTGCCATTCACAAGTGTATTCACACTGGTGAGATACCGTATAAATGTTTGGAATGAGGGGAGGCATTTGCTGCTTCTAAGCATTTTTGAAATGTTATTTATTCATTTTGGCTGTACCATGCAGCTTGTAGGGTATTAGTTTCCCAACCAAGGATTAAACCCGGGCCCTTGGGAGTGAGAGCATGGAGCTGTAACCACCACTGGACTGCCAGGGAATTATCTAAGTATTTTAGAGCTCATACAGGGCAGAAGACTTTCAAGTGTAATATATGTGGGAAAACATGTACCAGTTCATCCGTTACCACACACAAAGCTATTCACAGTGGAGAGAAAGCCTATAAATGTACAGAGGAAAGCTTTTTGTCTTTCTGATTCACTTCAACAACATGAAAGGTCAACACTTGGGAGCTGCTCTACAAATGTTAAGAATGTGGGAAGGACGTCAGTCCCACAACTGGTATGTAAGATATCACAGCGGAGATTTCCCTGGTGGTCCAGTGGTTAAGGATCTGCCTTGCAATGCAGTGGACACGAGTTCAATCCCTGCTTGGGGAGCTAAGATCCCATGTGCCACAGAGCAACTAAGGTTGTGCGCTGCAAGTACTGAGCCTGCACACTGCAACTAGTGAGTCCACCCACAGCAACAAAGGATCTGGCATGAGGCAACAAACTTCTTACATGCCACAAATAAGACTCAAAGCAGCCAAATAAATAAACTTAAAAAAAACTCACAGTGAAGCTATATTATAATATTAAAGATGCATGGACAGCCCTTTACTCTTTCCTCAGTGAAATTAATATTTTTTTAAATATGGGAAATCTTGCAGTAGACAGAAATCCTACTGATTTAAGCTGTGTGGGTAAGTTTTATTACTTTTTACAGTTTATACCTTTAGGAAAAAGAAAGTAATTTTAACTTGTTCTTAGAGGTTTAAATGGTTATTTATTGAAGACATCCAATGTATCTTTTCCTGTGTAAATTCCACTTCTGCTAAATACTTTAATGTTCACTTATAATCTCACTGTGAAGAAAAACTTTATGAATGTAAGAAGTTAGTGGTAGAGTCATCATTTTCCATTAGATTGTTCTTCATTCTTAATAAAATGAGGTATTTCACAGTCAAGAGAAACTGAATATGGAGTATTTGGAAAATACTACCCTGAGTCTGAAATCTTAGAGTTGCTGAGAGGTGTAGAGTTTTGGGGGTTCTGTATATCTATTTTAAGCATTTGTGATTTGGCTCTGACCTTGGGGAGAGTCCGACACGACTGAGGAACTAAACAACAAGAACAAATTCTTGCACACAGTGTGTCTTTCTTCACTCTCATAGCTAGACCAGGCCAGTATAGTGACCACACTTTCAGTTTGCAACTGGGTCTAAAGTGGACCTACAGGATACACACTATGTCCTTGTCTAACCTGCTGGATTCTCTTGTTGGATTGACATTGTCTTCACATTGTGAAGACAGTGAGTGCTTAAATGTGTACAGTGCTCACCAACCTCATTTATGGTGAGGACTTCCCTGGTGGCTCAAACATTAGAGAATCTACCTGCAGTGCAGGAGACCTGAGTCAGGAATATCCCCTGGAGAAGGGAATGGCTACCCATTCCAGTAGTCTTGCGTGGAGAATTCCATGGACAGAGGAGCCTGGTGGTCTACAGTCCATGGGGTCACAAAGAGTTGGACATGACTGATCAACTAACTTTCTTTCATGCTGTCCAAGGTGAAGGATATGGTATGTCTATAAATTCTGTAAAATTATCGTGTCGTTCTTACCCTGCTGATCCTGGCATGGCACGAGTGGAGAAGATTACATCTAATGTGAATCACCCTGATTTCATGACTTTTGTAGGTGAACACCCCAGCATCTGAGGGAGAATCTTTAATCTCAAGCTGTGCAGAAAGTAATTGGGAATAATGTTCTCTTTCACCCCTAAACCCAACACCACAGTCTGACAAAACAACTGTATTTTTCTTGGTCAGACAAGAGCTGTCACTTATGATATAACTTGCTTCTGTATTTTTTATTCCACTCATCTGCTGTGAAAACAAAAACTCGTGTGAATAGAGCTGGTCCTGATCATCTGCTGTGCTTGATGCCATCAGTGGCAGTTCCTGAGTGTGGGTCTTGGGTGCAGATACACACCTGCAGAAACTCGTTTTAGCCTTGACAAAGTTCTCATGCTTGAGCAGCCTTGGATTATGTTGAGTTTGGCTATCATGCCTGCAGCTGCTTGATGATGCTTTATTGAGGTTTAATCAAACCACTGTAATAATAATAATCCAGATCAACCTTAACAATAAATCCTGAAGAAAATTGCATGTGCACTTTTGTGTTACACATTTGTATGTATGGAGGAATATGTCATGTTGTAGTTTAATTTGGAGTGTGTACATTGTGACTTAGCCCATCTGTTGCCCCCTTTAATTATTTGCAATGACTAAGGGTTACAGATTGGCTTTAGATGTAGCCTAATTGTCTGAAATAAGACCTGTGTATCCTAGAGATTTTTCCAGTGGTCCAGAGGTTAAGCATCACCTTATCCTTAATGCAGGGGACTGGGAACTAAGATCCCACATGCTGCAGAGTAACTAAACCTGCGCATTACTAGAGTCCATATACCACAATGAAAGATCCCACGTGCTGCAACTCAGATCCAATTCAGCCAAATAAATATTTTTAAAAAGACCTACCCACTGAATTTCTCACAATTGCCTGAGTCTGAGACCTTGTGGGAAATGTTGAGATCACTACTGCAGATTGACCTCATTCTGCTTGGCCTCCTGGTGACAGTGTTGTCAAGTGCTGAGCAAGATAAATCAAGTAAATATGGTCCCAGCTTTTGTTATTCAGTGAGTGACAAAGTGGCATATTCACATGGAAATTCTCCAGAGCCAAGACGATGTGGGCCATGTATGCTACAACATGGATGAACCTTGAAAAACATTTTAAGTGAAAATAGTTATCTATATGAAAAATCCAGAAAGTGCAAATCTACATATAGAGAAAGTATATTTGTGGTTGTTTAGATATTGAGAGAAATGAAGTGGGTGATTTGACAGCCAGAAGCTGCTTTTGAAGTGAAAAGATTATAAAATTGTGACAACATTGAGTCGTATAAATTAAATAGGTGTATTGTATTGTAGGCAAATTATGTCTCAATAAAGTAGTCCCAAGAAACAAAATAAAAAATCTTGATTATACCTGCACTGATTGGGTAGTTACCAGCAGAGCCAGCCAGGCCGCCCAAAGGAGGCCCGTTGAAGCCTCCTACTAGGAACTCGTCCTTGGACGCCCTCCTTCCAGCAGGATACACTCAGGTTCACTGAGGGCCTCACCTAGCTGGGATGCAACTAACCACCACAAAGCTAATCACACAGGGAGAGGCACAGACAACACGAATCTCTTGCATCATTTCCATTCCACACCTTGAAACGTGGGGCTTTGGATATCAGCCATATTAGGCAGATTCACACAAGTTGTAAGTAGTTCCCTCATGACTGGATGCAGTAGGACTTTGGCTCCGCCCAGAGAGGCAGGTGGAGAGAGCATTGTACCAAGGGAAAGAAGTTGAGGCTAGAAACAGGTTTATGACCTGGGCTCTGGGCAGAAGGCGGCGCACACACCCAGGGTCGGGACTGGAGGTGGGACCAGGTCTAGCGTGGGGTTTAGAGGCTGGAAGGGCAACACAGGTTGAAGGCTCACCCTGCAGGATATTCATCAAAAAGATTTTCCATCACTTATCCAGTTTCCTAGAGCTTTTGTAGGAATTCTCCCCATACTGATGGGCCTGCTCATCTTCAAAGTCGTGGTCTATTCAGTCAATCCATTGTTAGGCCTTTGTTTCCTCTTACTGCTTTTTATTTACACGGATACCATGCTAAAGTCTAATAATAACACTGGGTTCCTTTGGAATTTTAAGTGTAGAAATTGAAATATCTCTTTCAATCGAGATATGTAAATTTGAAAA
The DNA here is from genome assembly GCF_019923935.1 of Bubalus bubalis. Lineage (NCBI taxonomy): Eukaryota > Metazoa > Chordata > Mammalia > Artiodactyla > Bovidae > Bubalus > Bubalus bubalis. Next base: position 96,845,796 of record NC_059165.1, on the reverse strand, counting down.
AAAAAGTTTTCAAATATGTATTTCTGGGTTTGTTTTTCATATCTAACAAAACAGGCTAGGACTTCCCCTACTATGTTAATATAGCACTGAATCAGGCATTTTTTGTCTGCTCAGAAACAGTACCACAATTTCTCTGGTAGTCTTGTTTGTTGTGTGTTTTGGGGGTGGCCTTTGAGAATTGAAATTTTTTAAAACCCTCATATACTAACATGTTTTATCAGAAGGTTCACATACATTATCAAATGTGTTAACATTTACCTAATGGTTATTCTACTACGTTAATTTTCCAAATTTTGCTGTAATTTTTTTTTATATAACTCAGGATTCTGTTTTTAAAAATAATTTCTGGATTTGCTACTTTGCTTTCAGTTCAGTTCAGTTCAGTCGCTCAGTCATGTCCAACTCTTTGAGACGCCATGAATTGCAGCACACCAGGTCTGCCTGTCCATCACCAACTCCCAGAGTTCACTCAGACTCAAGTCCATCGAGTCAGTGATGCCATCCAGCCATCTCATCCTCTGTCGTCCCCTTCTCCTCCTGCCTCCAGTCCCTCCCAGCATCAGAGTCTTTTCCAATGAGTCAACTCTTCGCATGAGGTAGCCAAAGTACTGGAGTTTCAGCTTTAGCATCATTCCTTCCAAAGAACACCCAGGACTGATCTCCTTTAGAATGGACTGGTTGGATCTCCTCAGAGTCCAAGGGAGTCTCAAGAGTCTTCTCCAACACCACAGTTCAAAAGCATCAATTCTTCAGCCCTCAGCTTTCTTCACAGTCCAACTCTCATATCCATACATGACCACTGGAAAAACCATAGCCTTGACTAGACAGACCCTTGTTATCAAAGTAATGTCTCTGCTTTTGAATATGCTATCTAGGTTGGTCATAACTTTCCTTCCAAGGAGTAAGCGTCTTTTAATTTCATGGCTGCAGTCACCATCTGCAGTGATTTTGGAGCCCCCCAAAATAAAGTTTGACACTGTTTCCACTGTTTCCCCATCTATTTCCCATGATGTGATGGGACCAGATGCCATGGTCTTCATTTTCTGAATCTTGAGCTTTAAGCCAACTTTTTCACTCTCCTCTTTCACCTTCATCAAGAGGCTTTTTAGTTCCTCTTCACTTTATGCCATAAGGGTGGTGTCATCTGCATATCTGAGGTTATTGATATTTCTCTTGGCAATCTTGATTCCAGCTTGTGCTTCTTCCAGCCCAGTGTTTCTCATGATATACTCTGCATAGAAGTTAAATAAGCAGGGTGACAATATACAGCCTTGACATACTCCTTTTCCTATTTGGAACCAGTCTATTGTTCCATGTCCACTTCTAACTGTTGCTTCCTGACCTGCATATAGGTTTCTCAGGAGGCAGGTCAGGTGGTCTGGTAGTCCCATCTCTTTCAGAATTTTCCACAGTTTATTGTGATGCATACAGTCAAAGGCTTGGGCATAGTCAATAAAGCAGAAATAGATGTTTTTCTGGAACTCTCTTGCTTTTTCCATGATCCAGCCGATGTTGGCAATTTGATTTCTGGTTCCTCTGCCTTTTCTAAAACCAGCTTGAACATCTGGAAGTTCACACTTCATTATATTGCTGAAGCCTGGCTTGGAGATTTTTGAGCATTACTTTACTAGCATGTGAGATGAGTGCAATTGTGTGGTAGTTTGAGCATTCTTTGGCATTGCCTTTCTTTGGGATTGGAATGAAAACTGACCTTTTCCAGTCCTGTGGCCACTGCTGAGTTTTCCAAATTTGCTGGCATATAGAGTGCAACACTTTCACGGCATCATCTTTCAGGATTTGAAATAGCTGAACTGGAATTCCATCACCTCCATTAGCTTTGTTCATAGTGATGCTTTCTAAGGCCCACTTGACTTCACATTCCAGGATGTCTGGCTCTAGGTGAGTGATCACACCATCGTGATTATCTTGGTCGTGAAGATCTTTTTTGTACAGTTCTTCTGTGTATTCTTGCCACCTCTTCTTAATATCTTCTGCTTCTGTTAGGTCCATACCATTTCTGTCCTTTATCGAGCCCATCTTTGCATGAAATGTTCCCTTGGTATCTCTAATTTTCTTTAAGAGACCTCTAGTCGTTCCCAGTCTGTTGTTTTCCTCTATTTCTTTGCATTGATCTCTGAGGAAGCCTTTCTTATCTCTTCTTGCTATTCTTTGGAACTCTGCATTCAGATGCTTATATCTTTCCTTTTCTCCTTTGCTTTTCGCTTCTCTTCTTTTCACAGCTGTTTGTAAGGCCTCCCCAGACAGCCATTTTGCTTTTTTGCATTTCTTTTCCATGGGGATGGTCTTGATCCCTGTCTCCTGTACAATGTCATGGACCTCATTCCATAGTTCATCAGGCACTCTATCAGATCTAGTCCCTTAAATCTATTTCTTACTTCCACTGTATAATCATAAGGGATTTGATTTAGGTCATACCTGAATGGTCTAGTAGTTGTTCCTACTTTCTTCAATTTAAGTCTGAATTTGGCAATAAGGAGTTCATGATCTGAGCCACAGTCACCTCCCGTCTTGTTTTTGCTGACTGTATAGAGCTTCTCCATCTTTGGCTGCAAAGAATATCAGTGTGATTTTGATGTTGACCATCTGGTGATGTCCATGTGTAGAGTCTTCTCTTGTGTTGTTGGAAGAGGATGTTTGCTATGACTGGTGCGTTCTCTTGGCAAAACTCTATTAGCCTTTGCCCTGCTTCATTCCGTATTCCACGGCCAAATTTGCCTGTTACTCCAGGTGTTTCTTGACTTCCTACTTTTGCATCCCAGTCCCCTATAATGAAAAGGACATCTTTTGGGGGTGTTAGTTCTAAAAGGTCTTGTAGGTCTTCATAGAACCGTTCAACTTCAGCTTCTTCAGCATTACTGGTTGGGGCATAGACTTGGATTACTGTGATATTGAATGGTTTGCCTTGGAAACGAACAGAGATCATTCTGTCATTTTTGAGATTGCATCCAAGTACTGCATTTTGGACTCTTTTAATGACTATGATGGCTACTCCATTTCTTCTAAGGGGTTCCTTCCTGCAGTAGTAGATATAATGGTCATCTGAGTTAAATTTACCCATTCCAGTCCATTTTAGTTCGCTGATTCCTAGAATGGCAATGTTCACTCTTGCCATCTCCTCTTTGACCACTTCCAATTTGCCTTGATTCATGGACCTAACATTTCAGGTTCCTATGCAATATTGCTCTTTACAGCATTGGACCTTGCTTCTATCACCAGTCAGATCAACTGGGTATTGTTTTTGCTTTGGCTCCATCCCTTCATTCTTTCTAGAGTTATTTCTCCACTGATCTCCAGTAGCATATTGGGCACTTAACCGACATGGGGAGTTCCTCTTTCAGTATCCTATCATTTTGCCTTTTCATACTGTTCATGGGGTTCTCAAGGCAAGAATACTGAGGTGGTTTGCCATCCCCTTCTCCAGTGGACCACTTTCTGTCAGACCTCTCCACCATGACCTGCCCGTCTTGGGTGGCCCCACACGGCATGGCTTAGTTTCATTGAGTTAGACAAGGCTGCAGTCCGTGTGATTAGATTTACTAGTTTTCTGTGATTATGGTTTCAGTGTGTCTGCCCTCTGATGCCCTCTCACAACACCTACCATCTTACTTGGGTTTCTCTTACCTTGGACGTGCTCCAGCAAAGCACAGCCACTGCTCCTTACCTTGGATGAGGGGTACCTCCTCACCACCACCCCTCCTGACCTTGAACGTGAAGTAGCTCCTTTAGGCCCTCCTGCGCCTGTACAGCCACTTTGCTTTTAAAAAGTCTCAAATTCTTGATTATATATAAATTTTCTAAATTTCTTCTGAAATATACTGCTTTTAACATTTGAATATATAGTTTTCGTGGAATATATTTTGCTATGTGGACTAGCATAGATCCAATTTACCTTCCTCCAGAAATATGAAAAAAATTGTAGTACAGCTTACTGAAAAACTCCTTGACTGATTTGCAGTTGCTGCTTTATTAACAAATTCTTGTGTATATACCTGAGTCAAGTCCTAGACTATTCCGTGCCAGTAATATATTTACTAACATCAACAACACTACATTTCCTTTGTAAAATTATTTATTTTCGCTGCCTCAGGTCTTTGCTGAGGCACACAGGATCTTCATTTCATCATGCAGGATCTTTCGTTGAGATGCACAAATTCTCTAGCTGTGGCGCAGGGCCTCAGTGATTGTGGCTCAGTGGTTGCAGCTCATGGGCTCCAGAGTGAGGGAGCAAGCTTCAGCAGTTGCTGCTGGTGGGCGTACTTGCTCCAGGCATCAAACCCATGTCCCCTGCATTACAAGGTGGATTCTTAACTACTGAAGACCATGGAAGTCTCATTACATTTCCTTTTGATGACAATAGCTTAGGTTTTAAAACTAGTAAAAATATAATGGTTCAGTCGCTCAGTCATGTCCAACTCCACGACCCCATGAATCGCAGCACGCCAGGCCTCCCTGTCCATCACCAACTCCCGGAGTTCACTCAAACTCACGTCCATCGAGTCAGTGATGCCATCCAGCCATCTCATCCTCTGTCGTCCCCTTCTCCTCCTGCCCCCAATCCCTCCCAGCATCAGAGTCTTTTCCAATGAGTCAACTCTTCGCATGAGGTGGCCAAAGTACTGGAGTTTCAGCTACAGCATCATTTCTTCCAAAGAAATCCCAGGGCTGATCTCCTTCAGAATGGACTGGTTGGATCTCCTTGCAGTCCAAGGGACTCTCAAGAGTCTTCTCCAACATCACAGTTCAAAAGCATTAATTCTTCGGCGCTCAGCCTTCTTCACAGTCCAACTCTCACATCCATACATGACCACAGGAAAAACCATAGCCTTGACTAGATTGACCTTTGTTGGCAAAGTAATGTCTCTGCTTTTGAATATGCTATCTAGGTTGGTCATAACTTTCCTTCCAAGGAGTAAGCGTCTTTCAGTTTCATGGCTGCAGTCACCCTCTGGAGTGATTTTGGAGCCCAGAAAAATAAAGTCTGACACTGTTTCCACTGTTTCCCCATCTGTTTCCCATGAAGTGATGGGACCGGATGCCATGATCTTCGTTTTCTGAATGTTGAGCTTTAAGCCAACTTTTTCACTCTCCACTTTCACTTTCATCACTTAGTTCCTCTTCACTTTCTGCCATAAGGGTGGTGTTATCTGCATATCTGAGGTTATTGATATTTCTCCCGGCAATCTTGATTCCAACTTGTGTTTCTTCCAGTCCAGCGTTTCTCATGATGTACTCTGTATATAAATTAAATAAGCAGGGTGATAATACACAGCCTTGACGTACTCCTTTTCCTATTTGGAACCAGTCTGTTCCATGTCCAGTTCTAACTGTTGCTTACTGACCTGCATACAGATTTCTCAAGAGGCAGGTCAGGTGGTCTGACTCTTTCAGAATTTTCCACAGTTTATTGTGATCCACACAATCAAAGGCTTTGGCATAGTCAAGAAAGCAGAAATAGATGTTTTTCTGGAACTTTGTTGCTTTTTCCATGATCCAGCGGATGTTGGCAATTTGATCTCTGGTTCCTCTGCCTTTTCTAAAACCAGCTTGAACATCAGGAAGTTCACAGTTCACATGTTGCTGAAGCCTGGCTTGGAGATTTTTGAGCATTACTTTACTAGCATGTGAGATAAGTGCAATTGTGTGGTAGTTTGAGCATTCTTTGGCATTGCCTTTCTTTGGGATTGGAATGAAAACTGACCTTTTCCAGTCCTGTGGCCACTGCTGAGTTTTCCAAATTTGCTGACATATTGAGTGCAGCACTTTCACAGCATCATCATTCAGGATTTGAAATAGCTCAACTGGAAATCCATCACCTCCACTAGCTTTGTTCATAGTGATGCTTTCTAAGGCCCACTTGACTTCACATTCCAGGATGTCTGGCTCTAGATGAGTGATCACACCATCGTGATTATCTGGGTTGTAGAGATCTTTTTTGTGCAGTTCTTCTGTGTATTCTTGCCATCTCTTCTTAATATCTTCTGCTTCTGTTAGGTCCATACCATTTCTGTCCTTTATCGAGCCTATCTTTGTATGAAATGTCCCCTTGGTATCTCTAATTTTCTTGAAGAGATCCCTAGTCTTTCCCAGTCTGTTGTTTTCCTCTATTTCTTTGCATTGATCGCTGAGGAAGGCTTTTTTATCTCTTCTTGCTATTCTTTGGAACTCTGCATTCAGATGCTTATATCTTTCCTTTTCTCCTTTGCTTTTCGCTCTCTCTTCTTTTCACAGCTATTTGTAAGGCCTCTCCAGACAGCCATTTTGCTTTTTTGCATTTCTATTCCATGAGGATGGTCTTGATCCCTGTCTCCTGTACAATGTCACGGACCTCATTCCATAGTTCATCAGGCACTAGCTAATGTTTTTTCATGTTACTCTTCTAGATGCCTCATACATTAATGTTTTAAAACATAACTACTCAGTGATGTAGGTACTGTCACAATTTTTTGTTTTGAGAAAACAGCTTTATTGAAATATAATTTTTGTACTGTATAATTCATGCATTTCCAAATACTCAGTTTTTCTTCTGTTCTTACTTCTATTAATCTGTTCCTTAGATTTCCTTCATGTTCATGTATTTGGTGTACTTCAGTCTTACATGGTGTAAGGTCAACTCTTTTGGTTTAAAATAGACTGCAATCTTTAATAAACCAAAATTATAACACCAGCCTAATTTATTGTTGTTCAGTTGCCAAGTCGGTCAATTCTTTGAGACCCCACAGACTGCAGCACACTAGGCTTCCCTCACCATTTCCTGGAATTCACCCAAGTTCATGTCCATTGAATTGGTGATGCCATCCAGCCATCTCATTCTTTGTCATCCCCTTCTCCTCCTGCCTTCAATCTTTCCCAGCATCAGGGTTTTTCCAGTGAGTCAGGTGTTCGCTTCAGGTGGCCAAAGTATTGGTGCTTTAACATCAGTCCTTGAAGATGTATTCAGGGTTGATTTCCTTTAAGATACACGCTGATCTCCTTGCTTTTCAAGGAACTCGCAACAGTCTTCTCCAGCACCATAGTTTGAAAGCATCAGTTCAGTGCTCTGCTTTCTTTATTATCTGGCTCTCACATCTGTACGTGAATACTGGAAAGACCATAGCCTTGACTATGCGGACCTTTATTAGCAAAGTGATGTCTTTGGTTTTTAACACACTGTCTAGGTTTGTCACAGCTTTCCTGCCAAGAAGCAACTGTCTTCGAATTTCATGGCTGCAGTCACCATCTGCAGTGACTTTATAGTCCAAGAAGAGGAAATTTGTCACCGTTTCCACCTTTTCCCCTTATGCATGCTGCTAAGTTGCTTCAGTCATGTCCGACTCTTTGTGACACTGTGGACTGTAGCCCACCGGGCTCCTCTGTCCATGGGATCTTCCAGGCAAGAATACTGGAGTGGGTTGCCATTCCCTTCTCTAGGGAATCTTCCCAATCTTCCCAGGGATTGAACTTGCGTCTCTTATGTCTCCTGCATTGGCAGGCAGGTTCTTTACCATTTGTACCACCCAGGAAGCCTCTTCTGTTTCCCCTTATGTTTGCCATGAAGTGATGGGACCAGATGCCATTATCTTATTTCTTTTAATATTGAGTTTTAAGCTGGCCTTGTCACTCTCCTCCTTCACCCTCATCAAGAGGCTCTTTAGTTCCTTTTCACATTCTGCCATTAGAATGGTATCATCCGCATGTCTGAGGTTGTTGACATTTCTGTCGGCAGTCTTGACTCCAGCTTGTAACTCATCCAGCCCGGCATTTCCCATGATGTTCTCTGTGTATAAGTTAAATAAACAGAGTGACAATAAACAGCCTTGTCGTACCCCTTTCCCCATTCTGAATCAATCAGTTGTTCCATATGGGTTCTAGCTGTTGCTTCTTGATCCACATACAGGTTTCTTAGGAGACAGGTAAGATTCCCATCTCTTTAAGAGTTTTCCACAGTTTGTTTTGACCCATACAGTCAAAGCCCTTAACATAGTCAATGAAACAAAGGTAGATATTTTCTGAATTCCCTTGCTTTCTCTATAATCCACCAAATGTTGGCAATTTGATCTCTGGTTCATCTGCCTTTTCTAAACCCAGCTTGAACATCTGGAAGTTCTCGGTTCACATAATCCTGAAGCCTAGCTTGGAGGATTTTCAGCATAACCTTACTACCATGGGAGATGAATGCAATTGTCTGGTGGCTTGAACATTCTTTAGTACTGCCCTTCTTGGGAATTGGGATGAGGGTTGATCTTTTCCAGTCCTATGGCCACTGTTTGGATTTCCAAATTTGCTAACATATTGAGTGCAGCACTTTAATACCATCGTCTTTTAGGATTTTAAATAATTCTACTGAAATTCCATCATCTCCACTAGCCTTATTGGCAGCAGTGCTTCCTAAGGCCCACCTGACTTCACATTCCAGAATATCTAGCTCTGAGTGAGAGACTACGCCATGGTGGTTATCCAGGTCATTAAGACCTTTTTTGTACAGTTCTTTTGTGTGTTCTTTCCATCTCTTCTTGATCTCTTCTGCTTCTGTTAGGTCTTTACCGTTTCTGTCCTTTATTGTGCCCCGTATTTGGGCAAAATGTTCCTTTGATATTTCCAATTTTCTTGAAGAGATCTCTAGTCTTACCCTTTCAGCCTAACTAGTAATCCCAAAAATGGTATCCTAATGGTGACAGACTTGGAAAGTTCTACTGGTCTTTATGCATGAAACAAATTCACCCTGCTCAGGATGAGAAGCCTGAAACCTGAAATCCTGGAATAGTCTGCATTATCTGACATTAGGATCTGCCTTCTTACAGATTTTGTGTGCTGTGGGAAGCATTTTGTGTTTTCTATTTTCTAATATTTCTTTGTTACCCTGAAGTTTTATAGGGTCATAGGTAAAAACCAGCTATCTCCTGCCTAGTAGAGATTGTACTTAATACCAGAGTCCTCAAAGTAGGAAACCTTGTGCTCAACAGGTCCACGGAAGAGTTTAGTTTCATGGTGACTGCACCATATTCACTTTTTTTTTTTTTTTTTTTTGCATTGAGATACTGTTAGTGTTCAGTGAAATATACATTTAAGTATTCCACGAATGATTTTTGAAAATTGAGTGTACTTATGTAATCACCAGCCTACACAAGATATAGAAAATATTAATCTTCCACAAAAGACCTTTGCACATTTTAGTCCATTCCCTCACCATTACCTGCAAACACTTTCTAGTTTCTAACAGTTACTTGACACTGTATACTGCATACATATATTAGGCAGTTTGCTCATCATTTTCACATTGTATCCTACCTAATTTTTCTCTACTGTTTGAAGAAACATGGGAGAGGTGATCAAATCTCCCAGTGAAATTGTGGGCTTTTTTGCCTTGTATTTCTGTCAAGCATTGCTTTATATATTTTACAAATATATTACTAAGTGGCTCTTAATGCACATCTCAACTTTTTATATTATGAAGAATCAGAATTTTATATATAATTAACTCCATCTGTAGAAATGCATTAAAGTTTACACAGACTGACAGTAGGGTCTGCTTCTGTTTTCTTTTTGAGGGTTTTTGCATATTGTGGGCAGTAGTATGTTTCATCTGGTTACCAATGACATAGAGCCTTGCTCAGCAAAGAGTAAAGGCACCAGTGTTCTTCTTTCTTTTTTTTTTTTTTTTTTTTTTTTTTTGTCATGCCACATGGCCTTTAGGATCTTATTTCTCTGACAGGGATTAAACCTGGGCCCTCATCAGTGAAGGTACAGAGTCCTAATCAACGGACCGCTAGAGAATTCACACCCAGTGATTTCTGACTAACAGACAACTGAGATCCTTCACAAGACTGTTGAAAGTACCTTGATATAATGACAACTGGATCTTATTGCTTGATGTGACACACACAGTCCTCCAGAGGATATAATTAAATTTGTCCATGTAGAGACAAAACAAAAAGTGCTCTGGTGTAACAGTTGCTACATCTTGATACCCAAAGTAGAGATTTTTTGTATATATCAAAAGCTCCCAATTTTCTGCTTTTTCTCAATATGCCTATGAAAAACACACCTGCCAAGATATAGTAGATGAATCCTGAAGACATTCAGCTATGTGAAATAGGCCAGATACAAAAAAATAAATAAAAGCTATAAGCTGTATTATTCAGCTTACATAAGTTAACTGGAGGAATCTATGTCATAGGCAGAGACAGAAAGTAGAATAGATGTCAAGACTAGGGAAAAGGGCATTGGGGAGTTAGTGTTTAAGTACCAAGTATCAATTTGAGATGGTAAAAAATTTCTGGAGATAGATGGTAATGATGGTTACATAACAATAAGAATATACTTAATGCTACTGAATATACGTAATGCTTTTTTTAAGATTTGTTTTTATATTTGGCTATGCTGGGTCTTTCAGGATTTGAAACAGCTCAACTGGAATTCCATCACCTCCACTAGCTTTGTTCATAGTGATGCTTTCTAAGGCCCACTTGACTTCACATTCCAGGATGTCTGGCTCTAGATGAGTGATCACACCATCGTGATTATCTGGGTCGTGAAGATCTTTTTTGTACAGTTCTTCTGTGTATTCTTGCCACCTCTTCTTAATATCTTCTGCTTCTGTTAGGTCCATACCATTTCTGTCCCTTATCGAACCCATCTTTGCATGAAATGCTCCCTTTGGTATCTCTAATTTTCTTGAAGAGATCTGCTGGGAGCCTGTGTGAGGAGCTCCGCCTGTGGCAAAGGTCATGAGGAAGGAGGCTCAGAATACGCAAAGGCGGGATCGAGCCTCAGGAGTCCCCCTGGATATTCTCGAGCATCTACCCCCAAAAACCAGAGTCTGCCTACTTTACTGCTTTGTGCTCTCACCTCTGACTTTACTGGGGGCTGTTCCCCACCACCATCTCACTCTCTCTGATAAAGAGTTAACTTACAGCTCCAGTTAATAAAGTTCCTGGGCATTAGGAGTGTTTAAATCCAAACCCCTCAGATAGCTCTCTAACTCGCCTGACAAGTTTACCCGGACTCCTGCAGCTATGCATACGATTGTTTACAGTCTCCCAGCCGTGAGAGGCACGGGAAGCTTAAGATACTCAAATAGCTTAGAGCCTCTCAGAGAGTTAGAAACTGTCAGGATAAAACTAGTAAAAGATTTCATTGATGAGCCAATGCTTGCTGCCAAGTTTCCACATCCCCTGTATTGTATCCTTGAATGTGTATTAATTAATATAGTTGGTATGTGGAAAAAATAAGTAGTGGCCTTGGTGTTAGCAACTTTAGACCCTTAAGGTAATAAATTATTTCCTTTGTTGTAAACCCACTGCACCTCTGCCCTATAGGAATGCAACTTTATCTAACACCTTCGGAGGATGGCGCCAAACCTTAAAATAATTACTCTTAGAGAAAATAAGTCATATGGTTGACAAACCTTTGTCAAGAGTCATAAAATGTTAATAGGCCATCTGGCCAGAAGATGATGTAAATCACCTAAACCATTTGTATATGATAAATTTGCAGGAAAGAAACCCTGGTTTCGATAAGGATCAAAGACTGCTGACCTTGCATGATTTCACATCCCCTATTATCCTCTATGTGCAACTTAGGGTATAAAAGCCCCTGCTGAAAATAAAGCTACGAGCCTTGCTCACTGAAGCTTGGTCTCCCCATGTCATTCTTTTTCTCAGTTTTTGGCTGAGTCTCCATCTGGAGCGCGGAGGTCCTCTGCGACCATTTATTTGCCTGGGCTTCTAAGACCCACTCGAGAAGGAGCCTAAGGTGGGGCACCTTCTGCTATTTGAGAGGGCACCTGCGGCCTCCGTGGTGAGAGCTAATCTGATGTCACAGGTTATATTGATTTTCCACGTAAACCAAGCTACTCAGCCTCTTTTCTTCACTGATTTTTCCTACTGAGCTATCCTCATTCTATTACTCTTTATATCTTTAATGAATATTTAAATAAAGCTATTGTATCCGGTTGGAGAAGGAAATGGCAACCCACTCCAGTGTTCTTGCCTGGAGAATCCCAGGGATGGGGGAGCCTGGTGGTCTGCCATCTATGGGGTCGCACAGAGTCAGACATGACTGAAGTGACTTAGCAGCAATAGCAGAAGCATTGTATCCAGTGAACTCGCCGAAGCCATCTCCCCTTCGAATTCCTTGGATCATCCGGGGCTGGACCTCGGCAGAGATCTCTAGTCTTTCCATTCTGTTGTTTTCCTCTATTTCTTTGCATTGATCGCTGAGGAAGCCTTTCTTATCTCTTCTTGCTATTCTTTGGAACTCTGCATTCAGATGCTTATATCTTTCCTTTTCTCCTTTGCTTTTTGCTTCTCTTCTTTTCACAGCTATTTGTAAGGCCTCCCCAGACAGCCATTTTGCTTTTTTGCATTTCTTTTCCATGGGGATGGTCTTGATCCCTGTCTCCTGTACAATGTCACGAACCTCCATCCATAGTTCATCAGGCACTCTATCATATCTAGTCCCTTAAATCTATTTCTCACTTCCAATGTATAATCATAAGGGATTTGATTTAGGTCATACCTGAATGGTCTAGTGGTTTTCCCTACTTTCTTCAATTTAAGTCTGGATTTGGCAATAAGGAGTTCGTGATCTGAGCCACAGTCAGCTCCTGGTCTTGTTTTTGCTGACTGTATAGAGCTTCTCCATCTTTGGCTGCAAAGAATATAATCAATCTGATTTTGGTGTTGACCATCTGGTGATGTCCATGTGTAGAGTCTTCTCTTGTGTTGTTGGAAGAGGGTGTTTGCTATGACCAGTGCGTTTTCTTGGCAAAATTCTATTAGCCTTTGCCCTGCTTCATTCCATATCCCAAGGCCAAATTTGCCTGTTACCCCACGTGTTTCTTGACTTCCTACTTTTGCATCCCAGTCCCCTATAATGAAAAGGACATCTTTTTAGCGTGTTAGTTCTAAAAGGTCTTGTAGGTCTTCATAGAACCGTTCAACTTCAGCTTCTTCAGCATTACTGGTTGGGGGATAGGCTTGGATTATTGTGATACTGAATGGTGTGCCTTGGAAACGAACAGAGATCATTCTGTCGTTTTTGAGAGTGCATCCAAGTACTGCATTTCTGACTCTTTTGTTGACCATGATGGCTACTCCATTTCTTCTAAGGGGTTCCTGCCCGCAGTAGTAGATATAATGGTCATCTGAGTTAAATTCACCCATTCCAGTCCATTTTAGTTCACTGATTCCTAGAATGGCAATGTTCACTCTTGCCATCTCCTCTTTGACCACTTCCAATTTCCTTGATTCATGGACCTAACATTCCAGGTTCCTATGCAATATTGCTCTTTACAGCATCAGACCTTGCTTCTTTCACCAGTCACATCCACAACTGGGTATTGTTTTTGCTTTGGCTCCATCCCTTCATTCCTTCTGGAGTTATTTCTCCACTGATTTCCAGTAGCATATTGGGCACCTACCGACCTGGGAAGTTCCTCTTTCAGTATCCTATCATTTTGCCTTTTCATACTGTTCATGGGGTTCTCAAGGCAAGAATACTGAAGTGGTTTGCCATTCTCTTCTCCAGTGGACCACATCCTGAAAGATGATGCTGTGAAAGTGCTGCACTCAATATGCCAGCAAATTTGGAAAACTCAGCAGTGGCCACAAGACTGGAAAAGGTCAGTTTTCATTCCAATCCCAAAGAATGCTCAAACTACCACACAGTTGCACTCATCTCACACACTAGTAAAGTAATGCTCAAAATTCTCCAAGCCAGGCTTCAGCAATAGGTGAAATGTGAACTTCCAGATGTTCAAGCTGGTTTTAGAAAAGGCAGAGGAACCAGACATCAAATTGCCAAACTCCGCTGATCATGGAAAAAGCAAGAGATTTCCAGAAAAACATCTATTTCTGCTTTATTGACTATGCCCAAGCCTTTGACTGTATGCATCACAATAAACTGTGGAAAATTCTGAAAGAGATGGGAATACCAGACCACCTGACCTGCCTCTTGAGAAACCTATTCGCAGGTCAGGAAGCAACAGTTAGAACTGGACATGGAACAACAGACTGGTTCCAAGTAGGAAAAGGAGTACGTCAAGGCTGTATATTGTCACCCTGCTTATTTAACTTATATGCAGAGTGCATCAGAGAAACCCTGGGCTGGAAGAAGCACAAGCTGGAATCAAGATTGCCAAGAGAAATATCAATAACCTCAGATATGCAGATGACACCACCCTTATGGCAGAAAGTGAAGAGGAACTAAAGAGCTTCTTGATGAAGGTGAAAGAGGAGAGTGAAAAAGTTGACTTAAAGCTCAACATTCAGAAAACGAAGATCATGGCATCCGGTCCCATCACTTCACAGGAAATAGATGGGGAAACAGTGGAAACCATGTCAGACTTTATTTTGGGGGGCTCCAAAACCACTGCAGATGGTGATTACAGCAATGAAATTAAAAGATACTTACACCTTGGAAGGAAAGTTATGACCAACCTAGATAGCATACTCAAAAGCAGAGACATTACTTGGCCAACAAAGGTCCGTCTAGTCAAGGCTATAGTTTTTCCAGTGGTCATGTATGGATGTGAGAGTTGGACTGTGAATAAAGCTGAGCGCCAAAGAATTGATGATTTTGAACTGTGGTGTTGGAGAAAACTCTTGAGAGTCCTATGGACTGCAAGGAGATCCAACTGGTCCATTTTAAAGGAAGTTAGTCCTGGGTGTTCTTTGGAAGGAATGATGCTAAAGCTGAAACTCCAGTCCTTTGGCCACCTCATGCAAAGAGTTAACTCGCTGGAAAAGACCCTGATGCTGGGAGGGATTTGGGGCAGGAGGAGAAGGGGACGACAGAGGATGAGATGGCTGGATGGCATCACCGACTAAATTGACATGAGTTTGAGTGAACTCCGGGAGTTGGTGCTGGACAGGGAAGCCTGGCATGCTGCAATTCATGGGATCGCAAAGAGTCGGACACGACTGAGCGACTGAGCTGAACTGAACTGATGCTGGGTCTTCAGTTGCTACATGCAGGCTTTCTCTAGTTGTGGGGAGAGGGACTACTCTGTAGTTGCTGTTCATGAGCTTCTCTCATTGCAGTGGCTTCTCTTGTTATGGAGCACGGGCTCTAGGGCAGTCAGGCTTCAGTAGTTGTGATGTACAGGCTTAAGTTGTCCTTAGGCATGTGGAATTTTCCTGGACCAGGGATTGAACCCATGTCAAGCAGATTCTTAACCCCTGATCCACCATGAAAGTCCTAAACTACACAGTTTAAATGGTTGAGTGTAAATAATATGTGATGTATATTTTATCATAGTAAAAAATTGTGGAAGGCGATTATATGTATTATTTATAGGAATCTTGTAAAATACCATTTCCAGGGAAAAAGAAATTCTAAATAGGCTTGGCTGACAGTACCTCTCATAGAGTCCCAGGTCAACAAAATACCCATCCAATATAGAAGGCTCTGACGTGCTTGAGGTTTCATTAATTTATATATCTGACGCATGTGTTTAGAACAGTCATTTTAAAGCAACTAACCAATAAAAAATCAGATTTTTAAAGGGCTAGATTTTAAAATTGCTACTAAAACCAGACCCTGAACTGAGAGATATATTGAGTTAAAAAATGAAAAGAATAAAGCAACTTGCTCAGACAGTATTTCACAGAAAGGGAAAACCAAACAAAACAACACCTGAATAAAACATCTAACAGAAAATGGAATTTTAAAACACCCACATGTAGGGTCAGTCCTGCAGGTTTCCTAAATAGGGACGTTAGTAGGCTCACAAGTTCAGCTGCCTCAGCCTCTCAAAAACAGGAATGTCCCAATCCCCCAGATCACAAGCCGTTCTTTATGTGACAAGTGCCTGAGCAGCCAGGAGGAAGACAGCTGCCTGTGAGAGTGGCAGCTCTAGGTGAAGAGTAAAGAAAGGACCAGCTACATTGACTGCAGGATCCCAGAAAGCCTAGGGGATAAAGCCAATGGATAAACTCAATGGATGGCCCCACTGGAGGCTGCTGGAGACAGCCAGGTCCAGAATAGAAAGGGTTAGAAAAGACCAACATGAATCCTTCATGACCCAGACAAAGCTGGTGAACAGTCACACCTGTTCCCATCATCAATACTGTAATGTCCACAGTGGGGCAATCATGCACTCAGTCTACGTGACTGTGTTCCCTGTACTGATTTGTTTAGTCACTAAGCCATGTCCAACTCTGTGACCCCATGGACTGCAGCATGCCAGGCTCCTCTGTCCTCCACTCTCTCCCAGGGTTAGCTCAGATTCATGCCCATTGAGTTGGTGATGCTATCTAACCACCTCATTCTCTGCCACCTTCTTCTCCTTTCCTTCGATCTTTCCCAGCATCAGGGTCTTTTTCTAGTGAGTCAGCTCTTTGCATCAGGTGGCCAAAGTATTGGAGCTTCAGCTTTAGCATCAGTCTTTCCGGTGAATATTCAGGGTTGATTTTCTTAAGGATTGACTGATTTGATCTCCTTGCAGTCCAAGGGACTCCCAAGAGTCTTCTCCAGCACCACAATTCGAAACTATTCATTCTTTGGCATTCAGCATTCGTTATGGTCCAACTCTCACATCTGTACGTGACTACTGATGTAGTCACGATGTACTGTGCATGTAAGTTAAATAAGCAGAGTGACAATATACAGCCTTGACGTACTTCTTCCCCAATTTGGAACCAGTCTGTTGTTCCATGTCCAGTTCTAACTGTTGCTTCCTGACCTGCATACAGATTTCTTAGCATGCAGGTTAGGTGATCTGGTATTCCCATCTCTTGAAGAATTTTCCTCAGTTTTTTGTGATCCACATAGGCAAATGCTTTTGCGTAGTCAATAAAGCAGAAGTAGATGTTTTTTTGGAACTCTCTTGCTTTTTCTATGATTCAACGGATGTTAGCCATTTGATCTCTGGTTGCTCTGCCTTTACTAAGTCCAGCTTGAACATTCATGGTTCACGTACTATAGAAGCCTTGCATGAAGAATTTTGAGCATTACTTTGCTAGCGTGTGAGATGAGTGCAGTTGTGCTGTAGTTTGAGCATTCTTTGGCATTGCTTTCTTTGGTATTAGAATGAAAACTGACCTTTTCCAGTCCTGTGGCCACTGCTGAGTTTTCCAAATTTGCTGGCATATTGAGTGCAGCACTCTCACAGCATCATCTTTCAGGATTTGAAATAGCTCAACTGGAATTCCATCACCTCTACTAGCTTTGTTCGTAGTGATGCTTCCTAAGGCCCACTTGACTTCACTTTCCAGGATATCTGGCTCTAGGTGAGTGGTCACACCATCATGGTTATCTGAGTCATGAAGATCTTTTTTATATCGTTCTTCTGTGTATTCTTGCCACCTCTTAATATCTTCTGCTTCTATTGGGTTCATACCATTTCTGTCCTTTATTGTGCTCATCTTTGCATGAAATGTTCCCTTGGTATCTCTAATTTTCTTATAAGAGATCTCTAGTCTTTCCCATTCTATTGTTTTCCTCTATTTCTTTGCATTGATCACCAAGGAAGGCTTATTTCTCCTTGCTCTTCGTTGGAACTCTGCATTCACATGAGTATATCTTTCCTTTTCTCCTTTGCCTTTTGCTTCTCTTTTCTCAGCTATTTGTAAGGCCTCCTCAGACAACCATTTTGCCTTTTTGCGTTTCTTTTTGTTGGGGATGGTCTTGATCACGGCCTCCTGTACAATGTCACAAACCTTCGTCCATAGTTCTTCAGGCACTCTGTCTATCAGATCTAATCCTTTGAATCTGTTTGTCACTTCCACTACATAATCGTAAGGGATTTGATTTAGGTCATACCTGAATGGTCTAGTGGTTTTCCCTACATTCTTCAATTTAAGTCTGAATTTGGCAATAAGGAGTTCATGATCTGAGCCACAGTCAGCTCCCAGTCTTATTTTTGCTGATTGTATACAGCTTCTCCATCTTTGGTTGCAAAGAATATAATCAATCTGATTTCAGTATTGACCATCTGGTCCCTTGTGTTGCTGAATAGGAGGAGAATCCTGAAATCCTGCAAGCCATGCAAGATGCTGCTTGAAAAAAAAAAAAAAAGGCAGAAAACCAAGATCGATTGTATAGGAGCTTATATTACAAAAGAGCCGCAAGTTCAGAGGAATTGGTTTTGGACTTGGAGGATGGGATTTTGGTAACAACTTTATTGAGACATTATTCACATAGAATTCACCCACTTAATGTGTACATTCAATGGTTTTTCACAAATTCTGAAAACATTACTATAATCAATTTTAGAATGATTTCATCACCCCAAATACACCATCCCATCCACAACCCTAAGCACCTACTAATCTATTGATTATCTCTACAGATTTGCCTATTCTGACAATTTCATATCAGTTTTGTAAAAAAAATACCATATGGGGGACTTCCCTGGTGGTCTGGTGGCTACGACTCTGAACTCCCAATGCAGCAGGCCCTGGTTTGATCTGTTGTCTGGGAACTAGATCCCACATGCCGCAACTAAGACCCAGCACAGCCAAATAGATATTTTTTAAATAAAAAAATTAAAATACTATATGACTTCTTGCAACATTTCTTTCACATAGCATAAACATCTATGCTGTAACATTTATTAGTATTTTATTTTTTTAGATGATGAGTAGTATTTCTGTTAGTTGATGGACATTTGGGTTGTTTCCACTCTTTAGCCATGGTAAATAATACTGTGAAATATTGTTATACAAATTTTTGTGTGGAAATGTATTTTCATTTCTTTTGGGTATATGCCTAGGAGTGGAATTGCTGAGTCATATTCTAACACTATGTTTAACCTGTGTGTCACCTGCAGCATTTGGGGATTCCAGTTTCTCTTCATCCTTACCAATCTCTGTACTGTCTTTTTAAAGAATCGTTATGATAACCATCCTATTTGGTATGATGTGGTATTTCATTATAGGCTTTTTTTTTAAAGGCTACAGCAGGATCAGTTCATTCTGCCTTGGGAGAGAAGTCTTGAGAGTGGCAGATGCCACACTGTCCATAGTGGAGGAAGGGTCTATCATTGTGGTTTTTAATTTCCCCAATGACTAGTGTCTATTGAGCATCTTTGTATGTGCTTTTCAGTGATTTTATATATTATTTGGAAAACTGTCTATTCAGATCCTTTATGTTTTGTGTTATTTATCATTTTATTATTCCATTCTAAGGGTTCTTTATGTATTCTAGATGCCAGTCCCTTATTAGGTATATAGTTTCCAAACATTTTCTCCCATTCTGTAGGTTGTTTTATCCAATTCTTTATGGTATCTTCCAAAGTATAACAAATTTCAATTTTGATGAAGTTTAACTTGTCTTTTTTTTTTTGGTTGCTTATGCTTTTGGTGTCAAATTTAAGAAAAATTTGTTAAATCCAAGATCACTAAAGATTTACCACTGTGTTTTCTTCTAAGAGTTCTATATTTTTAGCTCTTACATTTAGTTCTTTGATCCATTTTGAATTAATTTTTTGTATATGGTATGAAATAGGCATCAAACTTCATTCTTTTGCATGTAGATATCCAGTTGTCTCAGCACCATTTGTTGAAAAGACTATTTGTTTTCTTATTGAATTGGCTTTTGGCCCCCCTTGTCAAGCATCAGTAGACCATAAGTGTGAGCTCAGATGTTTTGGTAGGGGAATTACACCAAATCTTCAAAGTTCAGATCTTTTCATAGTCCGTAAGTTGTTGAAGAGCAATGAGAATAAAGAAAATTTTCCTATCACCTTTTATGAAGCAAGATAACATTAGTGTAAAACCTAGTAGAATACCAAAAGGAAAATTACAGCCATATCACTTTTGAATATTAATTCAAATGAGCTATGGTAAGTATTAGCAAGTAGAATATAAAGCCACATTAAGAAAATAATAAGCCTTGACCAAGTGGATTTACTCTAGGAAGTGAAGGTTTGTTCAGTTATTAGGAAATCCATTAAATAACACATCCTATAGGACATCTAAGAAGATAAATTATATGATTATCTACATTGATGTTGAAGAAGCCTTTGACAAAATTCAATAGCCATTATTTATATAAACACTCAAGAAAATAAAAATTGGCGAATACTTTGTTGGTTGATTATATCTATAGCTATGTTGTGTGTCTGTGTACTGGTGACATTAGCTAATGCAATTAGATAAGAGAAAATAATTGCAAGAGAAGTAAGACCACCTCTTTTTGCAGATGATATGTTATTACACATGGAAAGGTCTACAGTATCAATTATAAAATTAATATAAGCAGGGAAGTTTCTGGTGGTCCAGTGGTTAGGACTCTGAGCTTCCACTGCTAGGGGCACAGGTTTGACCTCTTGGTTGGGGAGCTAACCAGGTTTCATCTGAAAGTCAGTCATGTCCAACTCTTTGCAACCCCATGGACTATACAGTCCAGGGAATTCTCCAGGCCAGACTACTAGAGTGGATAGCCTTTCCCTTCTCCAGGGGATCTTCCCAACCCAGAGACTGAACCCAGGTCTCCTGCATTGCAGATAGATTCTTTACCAGCTGAGCCACCAGGGAAGGTCTCACATGCTGCACGGCAAAAAAAAAAAAAAAAAAAGTAAGCAATTGAAGAATTCAGTATCTTTGCAAGATATGGAATTGCCATTTAGAAGTCAAAAGCCTCCATCTACTAAGCCAGTAACTAATAAGGTGATACAATGGTAAAGAAAAACTCAATTACAATAGCAAAAAAAAAGAAACTTTGGCTCAAACTTAACAAGATATGGATAAAACCCAAATGAAGAACCTTAAAATACTCCTGTAAGACACAAAATAGATTTGAACAAAAGGAAAAACATCCTTTGTTCTTCAATAAAATGGCTTAACATAATAAAGATATAAATTTCCCAGGATTAATTCAGAAGTATAACATAATCCTGGGCTGCCCTTGTGGCTCAGCTGGTAAAGAATCCACCTGCAATGCAGGAGACCTGGGTTTGATCCCTCCGTTGGGAAGATCCCATAGAGAAGGGAAAGGCTACCCACTCCAGTATTCTGGCCTGGAGAATTCCATGGGCTACAGTCCATGGGGTCGCAAAGAGTCGGACTCAAGTGAGCGACTTTCACTTTCATAACATAATCCTAATACGAATGCCAACAATCTTTTTTTATTAGGCAAACTGATGCTAAAGTTTATATGGACGAACAAACATCTGATGATACCCAAGAAAGCACTGAAAAACAAGCGATGATGCCCTGATGTTAAAACATGGCACAAAGCCACTATAAAACTATAGTATTGTCACATAAATAGGAATCAAATGGAATAAAGTGGAATATCTCAAAATAGGCCCAAGAACATATGGAATTTTAGTTTGTCAAGGTGGTGTTTCAGATCACTGAGACAAACATGGAGTTTTAATGAAAAGTGCAAAGACAACTAACTAGTTAGCCATCTGAGAAAAGATAAAATTACATATGTACCTCACACCACTCACAAAAATAAAACTCCAAATGGATCAATTATCTAAATGTGTGTTTTGGGGAAGCTGGGAAGCCATACACGTAAGTATTCAAGTGATTTCTGGACTAATTAAGGAAAAAGATATGACCATGAGGTGGCAGTACAGACACCTTATTTGGGTAGAACTTTGACACGTTTCTTGGTCTTCCTGGTAGCTCAGCTGGTAAAGAATCCACCTGCAATGCAGGAGACCCCGGTTCAATTCCTGCATCAGAAAGTTCCCCTGGGGAAGGATTGATTGGCTCAGATGGTAAAGAATCCACCTGCAATGTGGGAAATCTGGGTTCGATTCCTGGATTGGGAAGATACCCTAGAAGGAGGCATGGCAAGCCACTCCAGTATTCCTGCCTGGAGAATCCCCATGAACAGAGGAGCCTGGTGGGCTACAGTCCATGGGATCACAAAGAGTCGCACACAACTGAGCATACAGTTGACAGGTTTGCATATGAGAAAAGAACCAGGAAATACCAAAGTTATAGCATCAGGGTTACTACTCTGAAGGGGGGAGTAGCCAAACTTCTATTCCAGGAGGAAAAGGCAGTTGCAGAGGTGGTTTATGTATCTAGGTGATGTTCAGAAGCCTCGTGGGGAGTCTCTGGGTCAGAAAGCTCTGAAGAGCAACAGCAGTTTGGGCTCTTTATAGCCCCAGGATTTATCTTCTCATGGTGGGCAGATTTTATTTCTGGGGTATGCTAAGCAGCTGTGATCTAAATGACTGAAAATCTCCATCTCTTTGTTTGGGCTATGTTTAAAGCAATGAATTTATGTATGCATAACTGAATCACTTCTCTGTACACCTGAAACTAACACAATATTGTTGATCAACTATATTCCAATATAAAATAAAAATTAAAAAAAATAATTAGGACTTCCCTGGTGGTCCAGTGGTTAACACTCTGTTCTTCCATTTCAGGGATCACAGGTTGATCCCTGGTTGGAGAACTAAGATCCTGCAGGCCACACAGCAAGGTTTAAAAAAAAATTGTTTTTAATTTTTTAAAAAATTGTTTAACTTATGTAAGGAAAGATAAAAAAAATACAACTTCCAAAAAAAAAAAAAACACAACTGAATTTGTAAATTCTTGAGTTTGGCATCAGTAGGCTACTATGAATAATGCTGCTGTGAATATTGTTGTGCAAATATTTGAGTCCATGCTCCCAGTTCTTTTGGATTTATCAGGTCAGATCAGTCGCTCAGTCGTGTCCGACTCTTTGCGACCCCATGAATCGCAGCACGCCAGGCCTCCCTGTCCATCACCAACTCCCGGAGTTCACTGAGACTCACGTCCATCGAGTCAGTGATGCCATCCAGCCATCTCATCCTCTGTCGTCCCCTTCTCCTCTTGCCCCCAATCCCTCCAAGCATCAGAGTCTTTTCCAATGAGTCAACTCTTCGCATGAGGTGACCAAAGTACTGGAGTTTCAGCTTTAGCATCATTCCTTCCAAAGAAACCCCAGGGCTGATCTCCTTCAGAATGGACTGGTTGCATCTCCTTGCAGTCCAAGGGACTCTCAAGAGTCTTCTCCAACACCACAGTTCAAAAGCATCAATTCTTTGGTGCTCAGCTTTCTTCACAGTCCAACTCTCACATCCATACATGACCACAGGAAAAACCATAGCCTTGACTAGACCGACCTTTGTTGGCAAAGTAATGTCTCTGCTTTTGAATATGCTATCTAGTTTGGTCATAACTTTCCTTCCAAGGAATAAGCATCTTTTAATTTCATGGCTGCAGTCACCATCTGCAGTGATTTTGGAGCCCAGAAAAATACCCAAAACCAAAAATCCCATGGATGGAGGAGCCTAATAGGCTACAGTCCACGGGGTCGCAAATAGTTGGACATGACTGAGTGACTTCACTTTCACTTTTCTTTCCCAGTTCTTTTGGATTTATACCCAAAGTGAAACATAATTGTTTCATTATTTGAGGAACTTCAAAACTGATTTCCACAGCAGTTGCATCATTTCATATTCCCACCAGCAGTGTACAAGAGTTTCAATTTCTCCATGTGCTCACCAGTATATTCTTTCAACTTCATGGCAAGTTTGAAATATTTAAAAATAAGAAGTTGATCACCTGAAACTATCACAACATTGCTAATTGGCTATACCCCAATACAAAATAAAAAGTTTAAAGAAAAAAAAGGTTGTTAAGGGAATTCCTTGGTGGTCTGGTGGTTAGGACTCTACACTTTTATTGCTGAGGGCACGGGTTCAATCTCATGATTGAACTAGGCTGGGGAACTAGGATCCCCCAAGCAACACAGAGTGGAGAGAAGAAAAAAAAAAAAGTTGATAGAGGGGGCAAAAGGGGAATCTACTTTTGGTCAAAAAGACATTTCATGCTATGATAAATTCTAAATTATCAAGTGACATTTTTTCCAAAGAAACTAGCATGTCATAACATATCTTTGTAGTGACCCTGGCAAGCGGCAGCTGGATGAAATGTCATTAACACCACTGAGTCTAAAATTATTTCAAAATAAAAGGTTTTTCTAAATTCTATGTTGATTAATTTGGGGTACTGTTTAATTCTTGAAGTGTGCCTGAGGAGATGCCCGCTTGACATCTCCACTCCTGGGTGTGATGGTCATGTTAATTTTAAGATGCCCAAAACTAATGCATGATTTTCCCCAACATCTGTTCCTGCTCAGTCTTACCCCATTTCAGTAAATGACAGTTCCATTATTGAGCAGTTGCTCAAGCCAAAATCCTTGAAGTCACCTTTTATTCTTTTTCTTTTTTAATTAATTTTTTAATTGAAGAATAATTGCTTTAGAGAATTTTGTTTTCTGTCAACATGAACTAGTATAGAGTAGTACTTATGTAATCTACCACAAAATCTTGTCAGTTCTACATTCAGCACATATAAAGAATATACAAAATACATCTTTAATGCTACATTGGACTTCAGGACTTATCTGTTTCAACTGAGCCAGCATTACCTTAACTAATATGATTGACTGATTAAAAGATTGATAGGAAGAAAGAAGAAAGAGATAATGTTAGGTAATAAAAAAGCATTTTGCATTTTTATATAATATTCTTCTACATATTTTATTTGTGAATTGTAATATTTATCAATTGATTCTTAGACATACAATCTTATTTTGATCTCTTTACCTATTCTTTTGAAATAAGTTTCTCTCATTTCTATAAAAGATTGTAAGGCTCTGCTAAAATCTTCTTAAACAATGTCAAATTTCAAGAATGATGTTAAAGCTGGGTTTTTAAAAAATATTACTCAAAAAATATTATTACTCATCTGTTAAAAATAAGTCATTACATGTAAACATAAATAGTACTTTATTTTTTAAGTATATTTTTCAAAACAAAAAATTAAGAGTAGCATTATTTTACATTTTTGCATTATCTCTTTAATGTCCACTTAACAGGAACAGTTGTATTCTCATACTCGCTTTTACAATCATTCTGCTGTGATACATTGTTTTGATTGAAGTAGGTGAAGAAATTCAGCTACATACAGATACATACAGATGGAAAGAGAGGGAGTATTTCTATAGCCTCTTAAGATAATTGAAAAGTCTTCTTTGATACAGTACCAGTATTAACAAATGGTCATTTGTTTATTAAAGATTAGTTGCACTGTGGAATCTGAAACCATTATCAAGAAACTTGTCATACACTGTCACAAACAAAAGTCAATTTCAGGTTGATTGAGAATTTAAATGTGAAACCACACATGAATAGCTGAAGAAAACAATGAAGTTGAACATATTTAGAATTGAGTTTGGGAAAGGATTTCTTAAATGAGACACAAAAACTAACACATTAAAGTTCAGAATCACTGTTCAAGACACCATAAAGAGGGACATTTACAATGAAAAGAGAATTGGTATCAGAAATATCACACTCCTAAACATCATAGAGAAATGACAAAGATACATACAGAGAGAAATTAGCAAAAACATGTAAAGGTAATTTCCAAAGGGAAATTCACAAGAGCCAATAAATATAAAAAGATGCCCATTCTCATTACTAATCAGCAATGAGATACATTTTACATAAAATACAAAAGAAATCTGAACATAAATATTCTCCACCCAGTGAGTTCATGGGAGATGTACAAGAATGTTTATGGCAACTTTATTAATAATGGATAAAAGCTACAAACTACCCAGAGAGGCCCATCCACTGCAGACTGGATAAGTAAGTTGTGTACATTCATACAAAAGATCCCTATACAGCAATTAAATAAATTATACTTTCATGCGACTTAAATCTCAAAAACGAGTGAGCAAAAGTAAGAATGTATTAACATGCTATTCATTTAGGTAGTGTTGTTCCTTTCTCAATTTTTAGTCATGTTTTATTTTTAATAATTTAAGAATTACAAGAAGTTACAAAAATAGTACTGAGGTCCCATGGACTCTTTGTCCAGCATCTCCTAATGACAATGTCTTACATAACTGTAATTCATTATTGAGATAAGAATACTGACATTGCCACAATATGATTAACTCAGGTACAGACATCTGTATTTCACCTTTGTTTACTTGCATTCTTTTTCCTTCTTTTGGCGGGGGATACATATTACCCTGGGGAAGAAAATGGCAACCCACTCCAGCATTCTTGCCTGGAGAGTCCTATGGACAGAGGAGCCTGGAAGTCCATGCGGTCGCAAGAGTCAGACATGACTTAGTGACTAAACCACCACAAGTTTATTGTTTTTTTTTTTAACTGTACCTATACATTTTCATCACATCTTCTCTATTGCCATTTTTTAAAAGAAATCTGGATAGAAATCATAACTATGAGGTGGTAGAGGTTAATCTAATATATTAGAAATCACAATAAAAAACTAGATGGGTTTACAAACAGGAAAAGGAGTACGTCAAGGCTGTATATTGTCACCCTGCTTATTTAACTTCTATACAGAGTACATCATGAGAAACGCTGGGCTGGAAGAAGCACAAGCTGGGATCAAGACTGCCGAGAGAAATATCAATAACCTCAGATATGCAGATGACACCACCCTTATGGCAGAAAGTGAAGAGGAACTAAAGAGCCTCTTGATGAAAGTGAAAGAGGAGAGTGAAAAAGTTGGCTTAAAGCTCAACATTCAGAAAACTAAGATCACGACATCTGGTCCCATCACTTCATGGGAAATAGATGGGGAAACAGTGAAAACGGTGTCAGACTTTATTTTGGGGGGCTCCAAAATCACTGCAGATGGTGATTGCAGCAATGAAATTAAAAGACGCTTACTCCTTGGAAGGAAAGTTATGACCAACCTAGATAGCATATTCAAAAGCAGAGACATTACTTTGCCAACAAAGGTCTGTCTACTCAAGGCTATGGTTTTTCCAGTGGTCATGTATGGATGTGAGAGTTAGACTGTGAAGAAAGCTGAGCGCCGAAGATTTGACGCTTTTGAACTGTGGTGTTGGAGAAGACTCTTGGGAGTCCCTTGGACTGCAAGGAGATCCAACCAGTCCATTCTAAAGGAGATCAGCTCTGGGTGTTCTTTGGAAGGAATGATGCTAAAGCTGAAACTCCAGTACTTTGGCCACCTCATGCGAAAAGTTGACTCATTGGAAAAGACTCTGATGCTGGGAGGGATTGGGGCCAGGAGGAGAAGGGGATGACAGAGGATGAGATGGCTGGACGGCATCACCGACCCGATGGACATGAGTCTCAGTGAACTCTGGGAGTTGGTGATGGACAGGAAGGCCTCGTGTGCTGCGATTCATGGGGTCGCAAAGAGTCGGACACGACTGAGCGACGGAACTGAACTGAACAGATTGAAAGATACTTTCAGAGTGGACTGACGTGGGAGTTGGGATCCAGCTACATCCTTTTTACAAGAGACACATCTAAAGTACACAGAAGGCTTAAATGAGAAGGAGGGAGAACCATCTGACAGAAAACTGGCATGGCTTTATTAATAATACTGAACAAAATAGACCTAAAAAAATCTTTCTCCTTGCTGTCTCCAATTTTTCTCCTAGTTTCTTCTGTACCCATTTCAATCAGGCTTTTGTGACAGCAGGTCACAGAATCAGCTTTGACAAGTTTATCAACGACTCCCAATTATATTCTGTTCTCTATTGTCAAGTCCAGTCAGAACAGAGAGGGTGGAGGAAGGCTGGGTCAGGGCAGTCCCAGACAGAGGAACAGTCTAGCCAAGTTTGGGCCAGACCAGTAGGGGGTTCTTGAACCGTGGCCATCAGTGGAAGAGCCCTATGACCCACACGGATGGGCTGGTACTATTACTCCTGCCAGGCTTAGTCACTGCCAGGAGCAGTCTTAGCACAACCCCAGAGGTAGGTTCTGGGCAGGGCAGCAACCAGGGCCACTCGTAAACTAAGCCCACTAGGTGGATACCCAAGATGCAGGTTCTCATGGCTACCATACCAGCAGACACTATACTCAGCTGGGAGTAATAAACATTTCTGAAAGGGAGGACTTCCCTGGTGATCCAGTGGTTAGAATCCATGTTGCACCACAGGGGAATGCAGGTTCAATCCCTGGTTGGGGAACTAAGATCCCACATGCTGTGACGCAATTAAGCCTGTGAGCCACAAGTAGAGAAAAGGCTGTGTGCCGTAACAAAAGACCCCACATGACGAAACAAAGATCCTGTGTGCTGCAACTAAGACCCAATGCAGTCCAAAAAAAAAGTTAAACTCCTATGAGAAATAAAGAAAAAATTCTTGATAGCTCTCCCATCATGAAACTACAGTGGAGACTTTAAAAATATATATATTTCTTTTTCTCATGTACCATGAGTCTAGAGATAAGCAGTTCAGTGTAAGTACAGCTACTCAGAGAAATTGCTGAGAAGCAAGGAAGCCTTGTGTTCTGGCAGCACCATCTTTGCCTGTGGCTTCTGCCTACTGGTTACCTTCTTCCAACCCCTGGCATTGTATTTACTTTCCAGGCAGAAAGAGGGAGGAAGGACCAAGGAGAAAGAGAGTAAGATAACAAACATGGGATTGTCCCCTTTTCAACGGCTTTCCTAGAAATCACACCAGTGGCTCTGCCTCTCTGCCATGTGCCAGGGCTGTGAGGCATTCCTTCAAGAAAGATGGGGAGGGACTTTCCTGGTGGCTCAGCGGATAAGAATCTACCTGCCAATGCAGGAGACATGGGTTCGATCCCTAGCCCAGGAAGATCCCATATGCTGCAGAGCAACTGGGCCTCTGCACCACAACAACTGAAGCCCATGCACCTAGAGCCTGTGCTCCACAACAAGAGAAGCCAGCACAATGAGAGGCCTGCGCATCATAAGAGAAAGCAGCCCCTGCTCACCCCAGCTACCGAAATCCTGTATGCAGCAACAAAGACCTAGCATATCCAGTGATAAATAATTTTAAAAAAGAAAGAAAGACGGAGAGAGCAAGCTAGGTTTTCTGTTCTTTGTTTTACTAACATTTAACAAGTTGAGCAAAATCCAGGTTGTGATAGTAGGGAGTGGCAAGAGTGGACACAGAGCAATGTGTGCTACACTGGGCCCATAAAGTCCCAACAGATGCCAAAGGTTCCACATCCTACAGGCCACTGACTCCAATCACAAACAACTAGAATGGAAATGAAAAACAAGGCGACCAAGAAACCCCAGCACTGCATCTAGAAGACATATTCCTGAATAATCCGTGTGTCTCAGAGGCAGTTAAAATGGAAATAAGACAGTATTTAGAACTGAGACACAATAAGTAAAAAGATCACCTATCACAACTTGTTGAATAACTTGGAGGGCATTTAGAGTGATATATGTGGCCTTGCGTATTTATATTATGCAAGGAAAAGCCAAGAAGCTAATGAACTCGGGGTCCACGTAAAAAATGCAGCATTGGGAACTGTGTCTAGAAGGGAAAAGAATCTGGAAACAATATATACAGACACATATAACTGAATCACTTTGCTGTACACCTGAAACTAACATAACATTGTAAATTATCTTTACTTCAATAATTTTTTAAAAAAAGAATGTAGCATAAAGTCAAACCCACATTCATAACATTGACAGAGCCCCTCTCTCAAAATGAGTTCTCTTGTGAATAACAGTGAAGGTCCCATCTGAAGGCCCATATATAGTCGTTATACTAACACAACCGTTCTCTATTTGTCCTTCCGTGTGACATAGAAGGAAGGGTGCTCACGAGGGCTTTCACAACTTCTATGGGGAAAAAAAATAAATAACAGTTTTCTGTAGGGCATCCAGTTCCTGTCCTACCCGACTCTTCTGGGTTGAATACAGTCACTTTTGTCAGAAGGCTATATTTAAGTGTCTATTTTCCCAGGACTTGTTATGTAAGTTTTTTGCTTTTTTTCGGCAGCATCTTGCAGCTTGTGGAATCTTAGTTCCCAGACCAGGGATTGAACCCAGCAGGCCCCTTGGCAGAGTGCAGAGCCCTAAATGGGGGACCACCAACGAATTCCCAAGGTTTTTTTTAAAAAATAACTTAAAAATTAAATTATATTTTGAATCCTCAAAAAAGGATATTTGTGGGGAGAAATTTGATTAGAGGTTGTGTGCGCTAACATTTTATCCCTGTTAAACTTCACATGTGCATTCATTATATTTTGATTATAGAGGAAATGTCCATTGGGAGATAGTTCTCCATGGGCTATCTCACATTTCCACATGTCTTGCTCTGTTCTGCACTGTGTCCTTGAGGATGTTTATAGACCAGACATCCTCGGAGCAGAGGGCAGGTTATGTTTGCAGTCCAATGTCATAAAGTTAAAGTCCCTCCCGGGCAAAGACGGGGCAGATTTGTTTACAGCTCATTAGAAAATGAGCTGGGGTTCCTGAGCTGTGACACAAACTGACTCCATGAGTAGCATCCACGTGGGCCATTTTACATCATCCCTGTGCAACTTGGGAGTCCAGGAGAATCAACAGGAACGTGAAGCATCTGTTGCCTCCTGCACTGTTAATGAAGCCCTTGGTCTCTGACCCAGAAATCTGGTGTCTCTGGCCAACATCCATGAAACTGTGGCAGGCTAACCATCAGCCTGGAAGTAGGGAAGATCTTTTCATTTTTTGACAATATCCTGGTTCTTAGGATGAATGCTAAAGAAGTCTTATGTTTGTAATGGCTCACCCATTAAAAAAACAAAGGGGGGTTCCCTGGTGGCTCAGATGGTAAAGAATCTACCTGTAACACACGAGACCCGGGTTCAATCCCTGGGTGGGGAAGATCCCCTGGAGAAGGGAATGGCTACCCACTCCAGTATTCTTGCCTGAAAATCCCACAGACAGAGGAGCCTGACAGGCTATACAACCCATAGGGTCACAATAAGTCAGACATACGTAAGGAAGGAAAACAAAACAGTTGTCCAAAAAAAAGTTGATAATTGGTGAGTGAAGGCATGGACTTTGAGGGACTTTCCCCAACTAACTTTATGAGGCTGGCATATCCCAACAAAAGAACAGCATGACAAAGGAAAATATGCAATTTGGTGTCACTCAAAGATACAAAAATCCTAGCTAGCAAACTAGGAACAGTGCTGTGTAGTAGATATGAGAGGGCAGAGTTACCCAGGAATGCAAGGTTAATAGCACAGTAGAAGAGTCAATTCAAGTCATTTACCACACAGACATGTTAAAAAAAAAAAAAAGAAAAAGCTACCTGTATTCATTCATTCATTCAACAAATACTTATTGAGTGCCTGCTATGAGTTCTACCCTTGTTCCAGGGGTTTTGAAATACATCAATGAACAAATACTATCATCTCATGAGATGCAGAACAGACATTTGATTTTGTAAAAAAAAAAAATGCAATGCCTGTTCATAAGAAAGAACACTAATGCCCTAGGAAGAGAAGGCAACTTTCTCATCCTGAAAAAGTCATCCACCAAAATGTAACAGCAGATAACACTTTGATACAATAGGAACACAATGCCCTTTAAGATCAGGAAGACGACCAGGGTGCAGAAGGCCCCTTCTAATCAATATGATTCAAAAGCCCCTGCCAGAGAGCATAAGAGCAGCAAGAGCATAAGAAAGGGGTAAGAATTTAAAAGGAGCAAATGAAATCTGTCTGTATATATAGATATGATTATCTGTAGAAATCCCCCCAACGATCTACCCATCAGTTATTAGACAGGAAGGAGTATATCAAATTTGCTATGAATAGACTCAACAAAAGAGAACTCTGAGGACCAGCAAGATACATACACCTCTAGGTCTTCTCCAGAAATACACTGTGAAGTATTCTAGGAAAGAAAACCATGCCATTTCTCACAAAAAGTCCAAAAAGACTTCTAAATAACACAAGGAAAAGAATAAAATTAAAAGTGTAGCATGGAAACTATGGGTTAAAAGGAAGAAGACCCTGAAAGAAAAGATGACACTGCCAAGATAAATACCCCCAACTGAACCCCAATAAATGAGTTAAAGAGTGTTGCACTCTTTAGATCATTCATTCAGTCTAAAAAAGATTCATTAACAATTGAATGCCAGCATTTGAGAAAACAGACGGTGACTGTCCTCTCCAAGGAATGCCGCAATTACAAGATGACTTCAAAACAGTATTATGGGTCTATCCTGCCATGATGAAGACGGTAGCTATGTTTACCAAAATGAATGCACATTGGAAGAACCTTTTAAAACAACTTTAGTGGGGTATCACCTACATACTATAAAACTCACACATTTGAAATGTACAGCTCAAATGATTTTTAGTGGTCTGTCTACAATGCGAGAGACCCGGGTTCGATCCCTGGGTTGGGAAGATCCCTTGGAGAAGGAAATGGCAATCCACTCCAGTACAATTGCCTGGAAAATCCCATGGACAGAGGAGCCTGGTAGGCTACAGTCCATGGGGTCGCAAAGAGTCAGACATGACTGAGCGACTTCACATTCACATTCATCACATTGTGCAGCTATCAGCATGAACCAGTTTTAGAACATTTCCATTACCCCAGTAAGATCCCTCATGCCTGCACAGTTCATTGGGTTCTCCCCACCAGCCCAGGCAAAAATGGACCTACTCTATGTTTCTATGGCTTCTCTGCCTAATCTGGATATGTCACATAAATAGGATAGTACAGTCTGTGGTCCTTTGTGACTGGTTTCATTCACTGAGCATGTTTTGCGAGGTTCATTCCTTTCTGTGACTTCCCTGGTGGTCAAGTGGTTAAGACACCAAGCTTCCACTGCACAAGTTCTATCCCCAGCTGGGGAACTAAGATCCCACGTGCTGCATGGCACAGTTAAAAAATTGAAAGAAAAAAAAAACTTCATTTATTTGTATGGCCAAATAATATTTCATTGTATAGTTAACTATATTTTATTTATCCATTCTCCAGTTACCCAAAGGGTAATTTGGGGTTTTCTCTTTCTGGCTATCATGACACATGTTATGAACACTTGTGCACAAGTCTTTGGACAGCTTTTGATTTCTCTTGGGGGTCAAGTAGTTTTCTGTTATGACCAACACCACTTTAGGGTCCCACCAACAATGTGTGTTCTCTGAACTTTGGAAGCAGCATTTCCTAGTTCCCCTTTTCCCTCAAGATTACATTTGCCCATCGAAGTTAATTTTTTTTAATATTTTTAACTTTTGGCCAGGCCTCTCAGCTTGTGGGATCTTAGTTCCCCAACCAGGGACTGAACGCGGAATCACTGCAGTGAAAGCGCCAATTCCTAACGACTGGACCGTCAGGAAATTCCCAATTTCTTACATATTGAGGATCCAGTGTCCACACTTCAAAGTTCTGCATGTGTGTGTGTTTTTTTTTATAATAAATAAGTCAATAAGGTGCAGTGCTTTTTGAAAGCATGAGTCTCCTTTTCCTCTTTCTTAATGCAACCTCTGCCTTAAAATCAGGATAAGCCAGCCTGGCTTCTGTTTTTGTATAGTTTTGATGGTGCACAGCCACTCCTGTTTATTTATGTATTTTCTGTGACCACTTTTGTGCCACATGGTAGAGCTGAGTAGTTGTAACAGAGATCATCTGGCCCACCAAATCAAAAATATTTAATAGCTCCCCATTTACCAAAAAAGTTTGCAGACCTCTGTCTTACAGTGTAGGTTTAGAAATATGCACAAAATACAAAGAGATAAACTAGTGTGTGTGCAGGGGAACTTACCCTGATGGTCCAGGGATTAAGACTCTGTGCTCCCTATGCAGGCAGCCTGGGTTTGATCCCTGGTTGGGGAACTTGATCACACGTATCACAACGAAGACTTGGCACAGCCAAATAAATAAATTTAAATATACAATTTTTTAAAACCCTACTGTTTTGAAGGGCTGAGAAAGAAATACATCAGACTGGCCTAAGCTAGAACAGTAAATCTGCCCTGCAAATTAACCCCCAACGCAACTGCTTTAAGGTGTTTAGAGCCGTGTGCAAAGCTCTTGATTAGGGCACTGAGAAGGACACTGGCCTATCATGTCATGTGATGCGGGCATGTGTGATGAGGCACATCATACATGCTTCTAGGCTGTCTGCTCAGGTTACACTGCCAGGCTTAAAGTCATGTTGTTTTTTGAGGGTTTTTGTTGTTTTTTGCCGCTAGGCAGCTTGCGGGATTTTAAGTTCCCCAAATAGGGATAGAACATGCACCTCCTGCAGTAAAGCATGGAGTCCTACCCACTGGAAATTTCCACCAGGGAATTTTTTTTTCCCTGTCAAATTGCTTTTATTATGGAACACAAAAGCATTTTCATTTCCACAGCTTACAGCTTTGTTAATGATGGGCAAAATCAATGTTATTCTTTCTGGGAAGATGGTAATGTTTTATATCCTAATTCAGGTGGTGATTATAGGGGTTTACACACTGGTCAAATTTCATCAACCTGTACATTTTACATGCAAGGTAAGTTTTCAGACAGAATTATAAAATTAAACATCATTCTCCAGAGAGAGATTCAAAGAAACAGCTGTCTGCATGAAAAATACATTTAAAGATTTCTTTTCTTGGTCTTGGAAATAGGGGAACAGAGATGTTTAAAAAACTGTCGTTCAACTATCAGCACAAAATTCCATTTCCTGGAGTTCATCTCCCAAGTTTGAACAGAAATTATGTTCAACTTAGCGACTGAATGATGCTAAAGCTGAAACTCCAGTACTTTGGCCACCTCATGCGAAGAGTTGACTCATTGGAAAAGACTCTGATGCTGGGAGGGATTGGGGGCAGGAGGAGAAGAGGACAACAGAGGATGAGATGGCTGGATGGCATCACTGACTCGACGGACGTTGAGTCTGAGTGAACTCCGGGAGTTGGTGATGGACAGGGAGGCCTGGCGTGCTGCGATTCATGGGGTCGCAAAGAGTCGGACACGACTGAGCAACTGATCTGATCTGATCTGATCTGATCTAGCGACTGAACAACAAAACCTGACACCATAAATAAAAATCAACAATGGATAGCAAAACATCTTAGAAGACATTTTAGAAAGGTATTTTAGGAACATTTTAGAAGATGAGAATCTAAATATATTCTCATTACTAGTAGAGTGTATTCGTGACTACACATTATTGTCCCAACACAAATCAGCCAAAGACCACCAGGGACAAAACCTATAGTCTAACAAAGTTGGATTTACCAACTTGTTACAAAGGAAACAATATACCTGAGGAACCACCAGGTGTCCCACCAAACCACGGAAGACACAGGGATATTAGAAGATTGGGGGGAAGGAAAGAGTTTGGATGAAATTCAGGTGAAGTAGTATTTTGATAGGCTTAAAAAGTAAAGTGACACTGTGAGTTAAAACAGGTCTAACATATATCAGATGACACTTAGAACTAAACCAAAGTTTTAAAAACCTTAGCTCAAAACCCATGTGCAAGTTCAACTGGTGGCTCAGTGGTGAAGACTCCACCTGCCAATGCAAGAGACGCAGGTTTGATCCCTGAGTCAGGAAGATCCCCTGGAGGAGGAAATAGCAACCCACTCCAGTGTTTTTGCCTGGAAAACCCCATGAACAGAGGAGCCTGGAGGGCTACAGTCCTAGGGTGGCAAAGAGTCAGACACAGCTTCAGGACTGAGCACGCACACGTGTAATGTAGCCAAATGGGGTATTTAGCAGGATATCTATGGCCTTAACTGCTTAAATTCAAAAACACAGACTGAAAATTAATGAGCTAGATTTCCAGCTTCAAGATAGGACCTAATAAAAGCAAGCCCACATTCTTCACGTTTCTATGTTTTCTCTGCCACTCTGAATTTCCTTGTGCAGTAGTTTAAGCCCCAGCAGGATTCCCCCCATACCAAAGCTATTCACAGTTGCTCTCCTGTGGGATCGATGAGCCTTTCTCTGCTTCCACTCCCAGACTTGTCTTCAGTGTGCATCCTCACGTGTTTCCTACGTGATGAATGACTGGAAAGCTTCCGACACTGCTACATCTTCCCTCTTGCATGTAGCCTCTTGTGGGCAGTTGCCTTAGAGCTCTTACGGAAGGCTTTTCTGCAGTCACTGAATGGGTAGGGCTTCTCCCCAGCACGGGTTCTCCTGTGCGCCGTCAGAAAGAACTTTCTGCTAGAGGTTTTGCGGCAGCCGCTGCACTGGCGGCGTTCCTCTCCCGTGTGTACTCTCTTACGCGCTGTCGGGTCACTGCTCCTGACGGAGGCCTTCCCACAGTCACTGCATTCACACAGCTTCTCCCAAGCGTGCATCCTCTTGGGTACAGCAAGGCTCGAGGTAGAGCTGAAGATCTGTCCACACTAGCCACACTTAGACACAGTTCCTCTCCAGGATGAGTTCACGCGTGTGGCCCGAGAAAGGAGTTCCAACTGAAAGCCTTCCCATACTGAGAACATTTGTAGGTTTTCTCACCAGCATGTGATCGCACATGGACCCCAAGGAAGGAAGGATAACTAAACGCTTCCCCACATTATTTACGTTCATCACGTTTCACACCTGTGTAATTCCTCTTAGTAGTCAGGTCAGGATTCCTTCTGATGGCTTTTCCACACAGACTATGTTCATGGGACTTCTTTCTAGGTTGAGTTGGTACCTGTCAATGAAGAGATAAGCAGTAACTAAAGGCTTTCTCACTTTCATTGCGCTCATGGGAATTCTCCCCCATAGGAAGTGTGTGGTGTAAAGAAAGCAAATTCCTACCTTAGAAATTGCTACCATTTTCAGAGCACGTGCGCTGCTTCTGCCCTGTCTGAGTTCAAATTGAGTAGACATAATGAAGTGAAAGTGTTTAGTCGCACGGTCGGGTCCAGCTCTTTGTGACCCCATGGACTGTAGCCCTGCCAGGCTCCTCTGTCCATGGAATTCTCCAGGCACGAATACTGAAGTGGGAGCCATTCCCTTCTCCAGGGGATGTTCCCAACCCAGGGATTGAACCTGGGTCACCTGCATTGCAGGCAGATTCTTTACCATCTGAGCCACCAGGGAAACACAGGGAATGCTCTACCATAAGGTTCCATCATGGCTGCATTCCTAAGACTTCTTATGTACAGACTTTTTTTTTCTGATAGTTTTGTAAAACAAAAATTCAATTCTAAGTCATATATACGGACCTGCTTACTTGTGGGATCTATCTCTCTATGAATCACTATTGAAATCAGTTTAGGATATTACCCAAATTCATGGCACCCCAAGACTCTCTCCTGAGACATGACTTATCTTAGGTGAAGGCTACTGGCCCCTCGTGTCTCCCCAGGTTGTGCTGTTTGTCTGTCTCATGGCAATTTCCTCCTGCAGAGAACCAGCAATGAGCCCTCATGAGCCTTACCCCTTTCCTGCCAGTAAATGGTTTTTCCCAAACTTTATTCCTCTCAGCCGTGGTCTCTTTGGTTTTAAGCTGAGAATTCTGGTCTGAAATGATCAGAATAAAAAAGGTTTAAGTTCATGGAGAAATAAATGGTTAGATAACATAAGACAACAAACAGAGGCCCATGGAGCTTTTCTTTCATATACTGACTCTTCTCAGTCAATGTGACAGGGAAGAATACACCAGCAGTTAAAGACAGACTTAGGATTTCAGCCAGGTATAGAATTTGACAAGGATGCAAACAGGGTGAAAATGGCAAGTGACGGGCCAGGGAACAGTTCTGGTAAGGATGAGACAACTGCTAATAGTCTAAAAGAGGGCAAGTAAACTTTGAGGACAGTGGGAAAATGGGAAAATAGCACACCTGGGAATGTTCTGGAAAGAGGAAGCAGTACTCAGTACTCTGTAATGGCCTATATGGGAAAAGGACTTAAGAAAGAATGGATATATGTGTATGCATAACTAGTGCATAACTAGTTAGGTATTGCTGAATACCTAAAACTAACAGCATTGTAAATCAACTATACTCCAATAAAAATGAATTTAAACAAAAAAAAAGAGAAAGCAGGACAGAGCTTATTCTTAGAGCAAAAGTGGTAGAAACAGCAAGGATTATGTTCAAATCTTATAATAACCTACAATGGAAAAGAATCAAACAAAAAAAAAGAATATAGATATATACATAAATGTTGTTGTTGTTTAGTCGCTAAGTCATATCCAACTCTTTGCAACCCCATGGACTATGTAGCCCAGCAGGCTCCTCTGTCCATGGGATTTCCCAGGCAAGAATACTGGAGTGGGTTGTCATTTCCTTCTCCAGGGGATCTTCCCAACCCAGGGATAGAACTCTACCACTGAGCCCCCAGGGACACCCTGTATACATATATATTAATACACATATGGCTGGTAGGCTAAGTCCATGGGTCACAAAGAGGTGGCCATTATTTAGCAACTAAAACAACATGTATGTATGACCGAATCATTCTGCTGTATATCTGAAATATATCCAACATTGTAAATCAGCTATACTTCAATTTAAAAAAAAAAGTGGGAGAGAGAAGGGAAGGAGAGGAAGGAAAGCAGAAGTTTCTAGAGGAAATTCACCCCAAGTGGCTGGACACAATTTCTCAGACAAAAATGACCTTTGAGAAACTCTGTAAAGGGGCTCCTTTTCCCCAGGGCTCACCTGCACAGCTGTCTTGGAGAAGTCTCCTCTTCCGTGTTCTCAGCTCCTCCTGGGTGAGCAGGCGGGGCTTGCGGAGATGATACCCTGGCACGTGGGGAAAGACACATGAGGTGGGGGGTGTGCAGGGTCAGCACGGAAACTCCGCCCAGAGTAGGCC
Organism: Bubalus bubalis; assembly: GCF_019923935.1. Taxonomy (NCBI): domain Eukaryota; kingdom Metazoa; phylum Chordata; class Mammalia; order Artiodactyla; family Bovidae; genus Bubalus; species Bubalus bubalis. The sequence continues at coordinate 96,807,313 of NC_059165.1, read as the reverse complement.
CAACAGTTTCAGCATGTGTGGCCCCATGAGCAGTAACATAATGATGGTTGTTGTTCAGTCACTCAATCATGTCCCACTCCTTGTGACCCCATGGACTGTTGCCCATCAGGCTTCTCTGTCCATGGGATTTCCCAGGCAGGAATAGTGGAGTGGGTTGCCATTTCCTTCTCCGGGGATCTTCCCAGACCAGGATCAAACCTGCATCTCCTGCACTGGCAGGCAGATTCTTCACCACTGAGGCACCTGGGAAGCCCAACATAATAACCCAAGACCCAAAACTCTGTCTCACATCATGCCCTCCAGGGATCAGGGATCCTCAGACCCAGGCTCGGAGACACACATAAGGGGCATGAAAGCTTCCGATCATGAAGAAAATCAGGTTGATATAATGAATAAATCTTCACTCTCAAAAGGAAGACAGGAGACTGGGGGCTAGTGACTGCAGCCCAGGCACTAGCCACCTGCTTCTGTAAGTCAAGTTGTATTGGAACACAGCCCTGACTATTTGTTTATATGCTATCTGCGGTGGCGTCGGCACCATAGTGACAGCATTCAGCAGTCGCAACAGAGACCCAGGGTCCACTGAGCTGAAAATATTTACTCCCTGGCCGCTTAACAAAAAGAGTGCTCACCCCCATTCTACACAATCAAAATTTTTTTTTTTTTTTTTTTTGGCTATGCTGCAAAGCTTGCAGGAGCTTAGTTCCCCAACCAAGGATCAAACCTTTTCCCCTTCCAGAGGGGAAGTGTGGAGCCCTAATCACTGGACTGCCAGTGAAGTCCCTACAATATCACTTCTTAAGGATGGACCACATGCTCCTCCCAAGAGCAAGAATAGTTCCTGCAACACAGCAGGTGCTTGAGAAAGGTTTGCAGCAAAAACCTATGAATGGCACTTCCCTGGTGGTACAGTGGATAAGAAGCCACCTGCCAACACATGGGACATGGGTTTGATCCCTGCTCCAGGAAGATTCTACATGCTGAGGGGCAACTAAGCCTGTGCGCTACAACTACTGAGTCCTTGCACCCTGGAGCCTGTGCTCTGCAACAAGAGACGCCACCACAATGAGAAGCCTGTGAACTGCAATGAAGAGTAGCCCCCGCTCGCTGAAACTAGAGAAAACCCACACGTGGCAACAAAGACCCAGTGCAGCCAAAAAAATAAAATAAATAATTTTTAAAAATAATAAATCTGCTTAAAAAAAAAAAACTATAACATCCTGCCCATTGTGTACATATGGTGGGGTGCTGCTCCAGGACCTTGCTTCAGACGTGTGAACTCCCAGACGTGAGGGCTACCACTGATGGCTCTAACAAACAAAAACAAACAAAATCTACTAACGAAGAGAGGTGGCCAACCACACTCACCCACAGAAGTCAGGTTCCTGTAGTTCTCCAGCATCACGTCTTGGTACAGGATTTTTTGAGCGGGGGCCAGCTGGGCCCACTCCTCCTGGGAGAAGTCCACTGACACTTCCTCGAAGGTTACTGGGTCCTGAAACATCACAGGCTCATCTCCATCAGTGTCCCATGAGGCCAGGGCATCAGGAAGATGGAGCCAGATGACTGAGGCTTGGGAAGTTCAGACAGAAAGGTGAACTTGACCTCAGCAGCCCCATGTAGCCCCATCGATATGTTAATTCTTCAACACACACTTGAACTCCTCTCCAGCTAGTCTGTGAACCCATCCTGCCTGGGTCCCCTCAGTCAGGTAACACCCAGCCCTGAGCTCCCCAAGGTCCTGGAAGAATACTTGGTAAATGAATGCGTTAAAGCAACTATACTCCAATATAAATTATTTTTAAATAAACAAATGGTGACAAATTTTAATTTGTTTTTAATTTAGATAAATGATGAGTGATGTTCCCAAGAGTTCCTGAGACAAAGTGGTCTCATAGATTTTCTTGGTTTTCTGTCACAGCCCAGAAGTGACTATACTGAGAAAAGTTCATAAATACTGAGGCAATGCCAGCATTCTCTGGGAAGCTCCTTCACCACCCTTAGAGGAAGAGTAGGGACAAGTCCTGGTGGGGTTTGAGGCGCCAGGCCACCCACCCTCAAGGAAGGGAGATGCCATGTTGGATGGAAGGGGATTTCCAGTTACCTCTGACCAGGCTGTTGGCAGCTCTGCAGCCATTGCTTCCTCCTCCACGTTCCCCTCCTGGTGACAGGTGGGATCCTGAGCAGGCACAGCTAGAGGACAAGGGAGATGCTGTGAGAAACAGGCCAAGCCTAGATTCCACTCCACCCAAGCCTGGACACTGCTTCACACGACCCTGAATGAAGCAAAGGCAAGCCCGCCCACCTGCCTTCAGGCAGGTTTCCTAAAAGGCCGGGGAGGCCCTGTCTCTCTCACAATTAGAAAAGAGGCCTGTGGACCTTGCCACCCAGGGGAAGCTTAGTAATCTCCCGTGACTATTGTGGATAATCAAGTTTCAGAACAGTTTTGCAAGTCGATTGTCCAAGTTTATAAAGCGAAAACAAGGAGGGGAATGCCCTGGCAATCCAGTGGCTAGGACTCCAGGCTTTTACTGCCAAGGGCCCAGGTTGAATCCCTGGTGGGGGAACTAAGATCCCACAAGCCACTTGGCAAGGGGGAAAAAAAAGAAAGAAAAAGGAACAGGACGTCCCTGGTAGTCCAAGGGTTAAGACCCTGTACTCCCAGTGCAGGGGGCCAGGGTTCTATCCTTGTAAGGCACAGCCAAAAAAAAAAAAAAAAAAGATGGGAGGGAGGGGGGAAGGAAGGAAGCAAGGAATAATACAATATTATCCCCCAAATATCCAAAACCCTAAAAAGCATTGATCCTAGAACCCAGGGGCTCCTGGGGCTCCACCTCACCTCGTCCTGGCCTTTGGAAGCCCTGGAGGAAGAGGGTCTCAAAATACTGGCCAGGGCACGAACTAGCTCTGGGAGGGGGCTCAAGGGGGAAGAAAGCCCATGTGGGTGTGGCTGGAGCTTGGTGACTGGAGTGTCTGGGAAGGAAAACTGAAGGAGCAGAGGGACCAGGAGCTGAGTCAAGACAGGGCAAAGGATGGACTTCCTTGGTAGTCCAGTGGTTAAGAGTCCTCCTGCCAACACAGGGGACACAGGTTTGATCCCTGGGCCAGGAAGATTCCACATGCTGCAGGGAAACTAAGCCCATGCTCCACAACAAGAGAAGCCATGGCAATGAGATGCCCATGCAACGTAACAGAGTAGCCACCCCGCGCCCCCGCCCCGCCACTCACCCCCAACTAGAGAAAAGCACCCACAGCACAGAGACCCAGTGCAGCCAAAAGTAAATAAATAATAATAAAAGACCAGGGCAAAGGGACATGTGGATTTATACCCCATGACTAGCTTAGCAGAAGAATTTGGCACCAAGAGTGTTCTGTTCCTATTTTTATTTTTTTAAGATCATATTTACTGCTGTTCACAGGAGAGAACTGGGGAGGGCAGAAATAGAAGCAGTGGGCTGGTAAGCAGCAGTGGCAGGGCCCAGAATGCCTTGGAAGAGGCCAGGAGCAGCAGACTATTCTAAGTCATTAGAATGGTATATGTATCAGAGGAAACACCAAAGGATTTGCTAGGGAATTCAACTGGGGTGGAAGTGGAGCTGGGAGAGATCTTCGGCCAATGGGAGAAGGTAAAGAAACCAAGGAAGGACCACTGGATCCTTTATATTCACAATGTTGAACTTTTGGAGGTGGAGAAGGGAGGAAGGCACAGCTTGCAGGATCTTAGTTCCCCAACCAGGGATTGAACCTGGGCCCCAGCAGTGAAAAGCGCTGAGTCCTAACCACTGAACAACCAGAGAATTCCCAAAAACTGAACTTTATACCTGAGCCCTGTGGTCCTAGAAAACAGTGATGGGTAAGAACTGCCCTTTGTGCCCTGAAATGAAACACCCTTCCCCATACAACTCAGGTAAGACCCAAGGATGACCCCTCTGTTTACCTAGGACAAGGCCAGGCAGAGGCTATCCGAATTCCCAATATCTGTCTTGTAAATGAGTAGCTGAACTGTCTGTCCCCCTTGAACAGACTGGACAAAACTTCACCAAGCTTCAGTCAGGCTTCTCCCCACCCCCCAACCCCCAAGTCTTCTGGGTCATTGAACTTTGATCCACCCATGAACCTGGAAACCAGCTGTCCGCCCTAACAAACTACCCTACCATCCCACCAGTCATCCCACTTCTCAGCCTTGTTTATTCTTTCCTATCAAAGAAAGCCTGACCTGGGATTTCCCTGGCAGCCCTGTGGTTAAGACTCCAAACTTCCAATGCAGGGGGCACAAGTTCAATCCCTGTTTGGGAACAAAAGTCCCATATGCTGCATTGTGCAGCCAAAAAGAAAAAAAAAGCCTGACCCTAGGATGGGAGGTTTCAGCCTACAGCAAGCCTCTCCTTACAATATTAGCACACTGGCTAAGAAATGACCACTACTTGAGAGGGAAAGATGGAGGAGAAGCAAGTTTGTTCAAGGTGAGGTTTGGCAGAGGCAAAAATATATGTATTTTGTATAACATGTGAAAATTAATATGTATATATCATATATACTTTACACACACATATGCATAGTGTATTTTACAGATTTAACAAATAGCATATTTTCCCATCAAATTTAAAAGGGTTATCCCAGGTGGCGCAGTGGTAAAGAATCCAGAGATGCAAGAGACTTGGGTTCAATCTCTGGGTTGGGAAGATCCCCTGGAGAAGGTAATGGCAACCTACTCCAAGGTTCTTGCCTGAAGAATCCCATGGACAGGGGAGCCTGGCAGGCTACAGTCCATGGGGTCGCAGAGTCAGACACAACTGAGCACACACACCACACATACACCCCAGAAAGCTCAGGCACTAGTGAACTTGGGAGGACAGAGGGTGAGGGGCGTTTATTCATTCTGACTATGCTCTCCCCACTCCTTGGCAAAAGAGGAGGGGGCTGTTGTCAGCTGGAAGTTTCAGGAAGGTAAAGGAAATTTCCTCTTGGGGCAGGGCCACCCCTACAAGGCAGACTCCCTCAGAGAGAGGCTTGATACAGCAGAGGGGATTTTTTTTGTTGTTGTTTTTTGTTTTTGCAAGAGGGATATCAAGGCCTGTTCTCAGGCTTGTGGGAGTGACAGGGGTTGGAGAGAATAATTTCAAAATGTGGTGGACCAGCAGGCTGAGAGAGGGCTTCAGGGGATGTCTCGTTTTGAGGGAAGTGGGGGAGGGCCTACGCTAGCTCTAAGTTGCAGCATGTGGGGTCTAGTTCCCTGACCAGGGATCAAACCCGGACCCCCGGGGTTGGAAGCATGGAGTCTTAGCCACTGGACCACCAGGGAAGTGCCCCAGGGATGTCTTATCTGGGCTCCAGGTTCAGGCAGCCACCTGCCCTCAGTACCCAGTAGAAACAATTCTTTGCCACAGATGACAAAGATGACCAGGGGCCCATGGTAGTTGGGACTGTGCTGGGGATAATTTGAATTTATGTGTATAAAATTTTTAAATATCCCCATGCCTTCAACTAGCAACTTGCAGGGCTGTAGCTAAGAGAAACCTTGGCAACTGTGCAGATACAGACAGATAAATAGATGTGTGTGTGTATTCAAGCTTGTTTACTATTGTACAAACTGTTTATAATGGGTAAAAACTGGAACTAACCAGAATATCCATTAGAGTATAGCAAGGGGCTAAAGAATGACCAGATGTTTGTGTGGGATATGATTATGGCTTTTAAAACCAAAAACTGACAGATCTTGAAGTATTCAATACGTTTACATAATCTATAATATATGTGTATGCTCAGTGGCTCAGCCACGTCCAATTCCTTGGACCCCCAAGGACTGTAGCCCGCCAGGCTCCTCTGTCCATGGATTTCTCCAGGCAGGAATACTGGAGTGGGTTGCCATTCCCTCCTCCAGGGGACCTTCCCAATCCAGGGATCAAACCCAAGTCTCCTGCATTGCAAACCTGCAACTCCTGCACTGCAGGTATATTCTTTACCACTGCGCCATCTGGGAAGCTTATAAAATACATGTATGTGTTAAAAATGACTGTGAGGAAAAAGCCTTCAATGAATCCTTCTCCAAAGAAAATACATAAATGGCCAGTAAGCACACAAAAAGATGCTTGACATCACTAATCATTAGGGAAATGCAAACATGAACCATATTGAGGGACTTTCCTGGCAATCCGGTGGTTAAGACTCCACGCTTCCAGGGGGCGTGGGTTGGATTCCAGGTCAGGGAACTAAGATCCCACAGGCTGGTGGGGCAAAAAAATAAATAAATAACGAGACATCACTTCATACACAGTAGGATGGCTCTTATCAAAAGAAAAAAAACTAACAATTGTTGAAGAGGATGTGGAGAAACTGGAACACTTATGCATTGCTGGTAGGAATGTGAAATGTGCAGCTACTGTTGAAAAGTGTAATGGTTCCTCAAAAACCGAATTACAGAACTACCTTAACACAGACCCAGCAATTCGAGTTTTTCCATTCTTTTGGATCTGTATACCCAGCAATAGTATACACATCCAAAAGAACTGAAAACAGAGACTCACACAAATATGTGCACATGAATATTCATAGCTGCATCATTCACAATAGAGGAAAGGTAGAAAAAGCCCCCATGTCCATCAACAGATGGATGGATAAGCAACATGTGTATACTTACAACTGAATATTATTCAGCCTTGTGTATTAGTCGCTCAGTCGTGTCCAATTCTTTGTGACCCCATGGACTGTAGCCCGCCAGGCTTCTCTGTCCGTGGAATATGAAAAGTAAAAGTCGCTCAGTCGTGTCCAACTCTTTGCAACCCCATGGAATTCTCTAGGCCAGAATACTGGAGTAGAAACTTCTTCCCTTCTCCAGGGGATCTTCCCAACCCAGGGAATGAACCCAGGTCTCCCATATTACAGGCAGATTCTTTACCAGCTGAGCCACAAGGGAAGCCCAACAATACTGAAGTGGGTAGCCTATCCCTTCTCCAGTGGATCTTCCCTACCCAGGAATTGAACTGGGGTCTCCTGCATTGCAGGTGGATTCTTTACCAACTGAGCTATCAGGGAAGCCATTCAGCCTTATAAAGGAATGAAATTCTGACACATGCTACAACATGGAAGAATTTTGCAAATATTAAGTGAAATAAGCTAGACACAAAAGGATGGATAGCATATGATCCCACTTATCTGAGGTATGTAGGTAAGGGTCAACTCCACAGAGAAAGAAAGAAGAACAGAGGGTGCCAGGGTCTGGAAGTTAGGGTTCTGGGGAGTTACTGTTTAATGGGTACAGTTTCCATTTGGGAAAATGAAAACATTCTGGAGATGGATGGTGGTGCTGACTGCACAACAATGTGAATATACTTCATGCCACTGAAAAGGACCCTCAGAAAAGGTTAAAACTGGGATTTCCCTGCTCGTCCAGTGGTTAAGACTTCACCTTCCAATACAGGGGGTGAGCTGGGTCCCTGGGTGGGAGCTAAGAAGATCCCATATGACTTGGGGCCAAAAGACAGAAGCAGTACTGTAACAAATTCAATAAAGACTTAAAAAAAAATTGTTTACGTATAAAAAAAAACTTAAAAAAAAGTTAAAAGGAAAATTTTATGTTATATATCATTTACTACAATTTGTAAAACAAACTGCAAAGGCCTACTGAGATAGGTAACACTGGGACCCTCTGGAGAAGAGCACAACATTGTTTCATGGGCATTTGGCAGGGGAAATATGAAGGGAAATGTTGATATTTTTACTCTACAGTTTCCTGAATTAATTAAATTTTTTCATATTCAGTTTATTTCAATAATATAAATATTCCCTCCACTACTCCTACTTTATGGAAGTTGTGAAAAGTGAAAGTGTTAGTCCCTCGGTTGTGTCCAACTCTTTGCGACCCCATGGACTGTAGCCCGCCAGGCTCCTCTGTCCATGGAATTCTCCAGGCAGGAATACTGGAATGGGTTGCCATTCCCTCCTCCAGGGGATCTTCCCAATCCAGGGATCAAACCCACATGTCCTGCATTGCTGGCAGATTCTTTACTGTCTGAGCCACCAGGCAAGCTTAGCTGAAATAAAATGTGTTTTGACTAATTGTTTAAAGAAAACAACACTAGGGACTTTCGTGGTGGTCCAGTGGCTAAGATTCGGTGTTATCAATGAAGTGAAGTGGCTCAGTCGTGTCCAACTCTGCGACCCCATAGACTGTAGCCTACCAGGCTCCTCCCACGGGATTTTCTAGGCAAGACTGAATACTGGAGTGGGTTGCCATCTCCTTCTCCAGAGGATTTTCCCCACCCAGGGATCGAACCCAGGTCTCCCTGGGTTCGATCATAGGCAGATGCTTTACCGTCTGAGCCACCAGAGAAGTCTGAATTCCGCTCCTGGTCGGGGGAACTACATCCCGTATGCTTCAATTAAGACCTGGTGCAGCCAAATAATACATAAATAAACTATTAAAAATAAACAAATAGATTTTCATCTTTATTTTTTAAAAATTTAAAAAATAACAGTACCATGCAAAATGACGTTTCAACTTGGCATAGGACAAAAGATACAGGGCATGTAACATTTTCAGTTTGTTTCTGTTTTAAACTGCAATATTTACTTTGAAAAGCACAGCACTGTTTCTTTTAGAAATATTCACTTCCCCTTTCTATGTACACCAAAAATGATTCCTTCTCGTCTCTCTCTACAGTTAGAACTCTTATCCAGAAAGTAGCAGGCATGAGATTGCAGCCACAAACAAGTACAGATGGAAGACAACTAAAGTGTTAAAAATTGCATAAGGACAAATGGCAACCTCTACCCCAATTCCATGCTGAGTTCTCTTCTGCTCAACCCCCTTCATGAGTATGAATGTACCCTTAGCTTAAAACTACCCCAATTTTGCTGTTCAAGGAGTCATTCATTGCTTTGGGAAAAATCCCAGTGTCCTCTTTACTTGCCGCAAGTAATAAATCCTTACCTCTCCTGCTCTTTGGCTTGGTTATGTCATTTGGCTAGACGCCCACCAAGAGGTGAACCCACATTTCAGGCAACACCGCCTCCTTTTCTCATCACTCTCTACTCTTCCAGGTCAGGTCTCTCTTTCCTTCATTCAAGCAATACACCAGGCTCTGTCCTGCTTCTGGGATTCTGAACTTTCTTCCACCTCTCAGACCCCCTTCTTCCACAGCCTCTGCCCAGCTCTGTCCTACTTATCTTTCAGTTCTTAAATATCAGTGCCTCCTAATATCAAGCCTCCTTCCCTGCTTGTCCATACAATTAAGCTCATCTGTCCATTATAGGCCCTCATATCAGTTTCACATCTGTTTCTCCTCTAAATAGCCTACTTGGTGGAGACAGCACTGTGCATTTTTTATTTTTCTGGTGCCCATGCATTGACTTAGGTTTGGCTCACACTCAGCAAGTTTTGTTGAGTGCCCTGGACAATGTTCAGTTACAGCTAGGCTAAGAAGGTGCACACATCCAATAATAGATACAGTACAAATATTAACACTGGAATTAATTTAAATGCCTGCCCACAACATAAACCACTCATGTTATTTAAGAAAAGGTAAGGCAGGCAATGGGGTCGCAGAGTCAGACACAACTTAGTGACTGAACAATAAGGTGTGAGAAGTATTTTCAGAAACAAGGAACCCGTGTTGCTGAATTTCCTCCAGAATCATTCTTCCTCCAGTTTCTCACCCATGAGTTTTTAACGTTACTGAAAAAATAAAAAACTCACTTGGTCAAAACACATCTCGTTTAAGGCTACTAAATTCAATTTTCTTCTACTAATATTAGGAAAGCTGCTTCCTCCCATTTACTGAAGAACCCTTTTGTTTTTATGAAATACAATTTCATGTATTTCACTTTGGGTTCTTGTCACGCTTTCACTACAAATATACGACACCAAAATCCCTTTTAATAATATCAATATTAAGAGATCCCTATATTTTTAAACTCAGCAGCAATCATAGCCGCTGGAGGAAAGTTGGAGCTGACTGGATGTAAAGAGCTGAATAATCTTTAAGACCTGTATTTACGTTTTCACTTTTCCTCCTTCGTTTTCTTTATTACACTTGCTTATTTACACTCACCCTAGAATCCTGAAATTATTTTCCCAAACGAATTTGTCAAACAAATAAAAGTTGAAAAAGAGTTTATCTTAACCTCACCTCAATGCCGCTCACGAAAGCAAAAGTCTCTTGTATAAGTAAAATTCTCTTGTACAAGGCAGGCAGAAAGGGACTCCTTGATTAAATTTCACCGGCACACAAGAAAAATGTTTTCACCGGCGCCTCTCGCCGGAAAAACGGACGAAACGGCCAGATCACGAGAACCGAAGGACACGAGGGCGGAACGTCAACGCCAGCTGGATTCCCAGTCGCTCGAATCCCCGCCTCCTGAGGCATAAGGCCACACCCTCTTTCAGACCCCGCCCTTTGGAGTTCCACGCCCCGCCCCCCCATGCCCCGCCTCCCAGAATTCCACATCCACGCCGAGACCCTGCCCCCCTGAGCCCGGTCTCCGCGCCCAGACCCGGTCCCTTGGATCCTACGCCCCTGCCCCCGCCTAGACCTCGTACCCACAGGCTCATCTTCCCGCCCTTCTCAAGACCCCGCTCCGTGAGCACCGTCACCTGCCTTCCGAGCCCCATCTCCAGGCCCTTACCAAGACCGCACCCTACAAGCACCTTCTCCTCGCCCTCGCCGAGTCCCCGCCCCCCAAGAGGTGGGGCCGCACACGGATCTGCTCCTCGTTGCTGGAGGCAGATCGCTAGGAAAACAGTGGCGCGGTTTCGATAAGGATGGCCGCTCTAGGGACGCCCACTCCATTTCCTTAGAAGGGGGAAGACTCATGGGGCGACCTAGAAGCACCTGGGGCGGCGAGAGCGGCGACCACAGCATCTTCTAGCCTCGGAGCCGGGGGTCCCAGTATCCTCTCACTGGAGCCGTTGGGCCCCGCGAGGCAGGCTCCAATAGGGATCTTGGGGGCGGGGCCAGGCGGGAGGCTCGGGCGGAGCGGGGAAACCAGGGGCCCCTGAAGTCGGTTGGACCCGTCCTCGTGCACACCTGGGAGCCGCCAGGCTGTGGGAGTCTCTGAGAATGCTTTTCTCCCAGCTCTAGCAACTCCTTGGTACCTCCTTTCACAAAGGGATACTAAGTTTGCCGGTGGTTTGTTATGCAGCAGTGGATAACTAATACAACCCTCTTCAGTTTTTTATTTCTATTATTATCTTTGAACCTGCGTGTTAAATAACTTCAGTAGTGTCCTATTCGTTACGACCCTATGGACTGTAGCCCGTCAGGCTCCTCTCTCCATGAGATTCTCCAAGCAAGAAGACTGGAGTGGATTGCCATACCCTCAGCCAGGGGATCTTCCCCACTCAGGGATCGAACCCGCAACTCTTAAATCTCCTGTGTTGGCAGCTGGTTTCTTTACTACTAGCGGCACCTGGGAAGAATTTGTCTTACATTTGTATATTAATCTTGAGACTTGTTCAGTCGCTAGTCGCATCTGACTCTTTGCAACCCCATGGACTGGCAGCACGCCAGGCTTCCCTTTCCTTCACTATCTCACTGGAGTTTGTCCATTGAATTGGTGATGCCACCCATCCCTCTCATCCTCTGTTGCCCCCTTCTCCTCCTGCCCTCAATCTTTCCCAGTATCAGGGTCTTTTCCAATGAGTTAGCTCTTTGCATCAGGTGGCCAAAATATTGGAACTTCAGCAATCAGTCCTTCCCATGAATATTCAGGGTTGATTTCCTTTAGGATTGACTGGTTTAATCGCCTTGCTGTCCAAGGGACTCTCAAGAATCTTCTCCAGAACCACAGTTCAAAACCATCAATTCTTCAGTGCTCAGCCTTCTTTATGGTCCACCTGTCACATCTGTACCATAGCTTTGATGATACCTTTGTAGGCCAAGTGACATCTCTGCTTTTTACACTGTCTAGGTTCATCATAGCTTTTCTCTCAAGGAGCAAGTGTCTTATAGCTGCAGTCACTGCCCACAGTGATTTTGGAGTCAAAGAAAATAAAATCTACCACTGTTTCCACTTTTCCCCATCTTATTTGCCATGAAGTGATGGAACTGGTTACCATGATCTTAGTTTTTTGAATATTGAGTTTCAAACCAGCATTTTCACTGTCCTCTTGCACCATCATCAAGAGGCTCTTAAGTTTCTCTTCACTTTCTGCTATTAGAGTGGTGTCATCTGCATATCTGAGGTTATTGATATTTCTCCCAGCAGTCTTGATCCTAGCTTGTAATTCATCCAGCCCAGCATTTTGCATAATGTACTCTGCATATAAGTTTAAAAAGTAGGGTGACAATATACAGCCTTGTCATACTCCTTTTCTGATTTTGAACCAGGGCATTGTTCTATGTTCAATTCCAACTGTTGCTTCTTGACCTGCATACAGGTTTCTCAGGAGGCAGGTAAGGTGGTCTGGTATTCCCATCTCTTTAAGAATTTCCCCAGTTTGTTGTGATCTATGCAATCAAAGGCTTTAGTCAATGAAGCAGTAGATGTTTTTCTGGAATTCCATTGCTCTTTATATGATCCAACAGATGTTGGCAGTTTGATCTCTGGTCCCTCTGCCCTTTCTGAATCCAGCTTCTACGTCTGGAAGTTCCCAGTTCACGTACTGCTGGAGCCTAGCTTGAAGGATTTTGAGCATTACCTGGCTAGCATGTGAAATGAGCACAACGGTACAGTAGTTGGAGAAGGCAACGGCACCCCACTCCAGTACTCTTGCCTGGAAAACCCCGTGGACAGAGGAGCCTGATAGGCTGCAGTCCATGGGGTCGCTAAGAGTCTGACACGACTGAGCGACTTCACTTTCACTTTTCACTTTCATGCATTGGAAAAGGAAATGGCAACCCACTCCAGTGTTTTTGCCTGGAGAATCCCAGGGACAAGAGAGCCTGGTGGGCTGCCGTCTATAGGGTCGCACAGAGTCGGACACAACTGAAGCGACTTAGCAGCAGCAGCAGTACAGTAGTTTGAGTATCATTTGGCATGGCCTTTTTTTAGGTTTGGAATGAAAACTGACCTTTTCCAGTCCTGTGGCCCCTGCTGAGTTTTCCAAATTGTAGACACTATAGTTATATACATCTAAGTTTTAGTTTAATTTCCCATTTGATTGCTTGGGGGAGTTCTGAGAGTTGAGGGACATGGTCTGATTTAAATCAAAGATGTATATTGATATTCACCTGATAAAGTAGATGCCCAACAAATATGCATTCCTTTATTTTTCCCCTTATGAGGGATGAAGAGAAATACAAATGTTAAAGCTTTCTTAATTCCTATGTTATAAAGTTGGAGAAGACTCTTGAGAGTCCCTTGGACTGTAAGGAGATCTAACCAGTCCATTCTGAAGGAGATCAGCCCTGGGATTTCTTTGGAAGGAATGATGCTAAAGCTGGAACTCCTGGACTTTGGCCACTTCATGTGAAGAGTTGACTCATTGGAAAAGACTCTGATGCTGGGAGGGATTGGGGGCAGGAGGAGAAGGGGACGACAGAGGATGAGATGGCTGGATGGCATCACTGACTCGATGGACGTGAGTCTGAGTGAACTCCGGGAGTTGGTGATGGACAGGGAGGCCTGGCGTGCTGCAATTCATGGGGCTGCAAAGAGTCGGACACAACTGAGCGACTGAACTGAATAATTTACATGGCAGATATGATGTGTTGCCATCTGCTGGGGATCAAGGGTATCATGTGCTGTCTCAAGCAGCTGCTCTTGAAACCAACCACAAAATAATCCTTTCTGTATTGGATAGTTCTTATCTAAAAAAAAAAGCATTTTCCTGGCAAAGCCCCCTTGCCTGCCCACTTGCATCTCTCACAGGTATCCTGGATTCCTTCTGCACTGAGACATAAAAACACCTGAGTCTCAGGAAGTCCAGACACAAGATACTGACACCCAATCCAAGTAGAAAAAGTTAATGATTAACGATGGTAGGCTGCCCACAAGCATGTAGACCCCAGACCATTTGGACCTGAGGGTTGATGATGTTGATTCCTACTTACCACACCACCAATGCTCCAGATCCAGAAGAACTCAAGCCCATCACTCCATTGATCCTTATCACCTACCCCTGAGCATTAGCCCTATCTATAAGACCTCTCCCTATTTTTTAAGGAGTGGGGCACAGTTCATGAGGTACTAGCCTGCTGTATTCCCTCTTTGCCCGGAAAAGGAATAAAGCCACTCTTTTCTTCTCCTCCATAAGTAAATTTTCCCTTCCCAGGATAACTTTGGGTTCTAACAATGCTTACTGCTTGGGGTTTGGCAGGGAAGGAGTGACAGTTTGGCAAATGAGAAAACTAAAATTCAGAGTTATCTAGACACAGTATTTCCACATTACCCACCCCCCACCACCCCCAGAAATCAGGCTGAAGGATTTTAGGGACTGTCTTAGAATTTCTGGAGGAAGAATGAACAGCAAGTGCAAAGATCCTGAGGCATGAAATGTTTGGCCTCTTTAACCAACAGCAGAAGCTCAGTAGCTAAGATGGTGGAAGTGAATTGGGGAGGATGGAAACCAGCAGGAAATAAAATTAGAGAAGTAACAGTGTCAGATAACAGGGGGTTATCTGGGCAACTATAAGAATATCAGGTTTAACTCTGAGTGTAGTGGGGAACCCCTGAAGGGCTTTGAGCTACAAGAGGAGCATTATCTGATATATATTTTTAAAAGATGTGTGGGGCTTCCCAGGTGGTGTGAATAGTAAAGAACCCACCTGCCAATGCAGGAGACACAACAAACGAGAGTTTGATCCCTGGGTAGGGATCATCCCCTGGAGGAGGGCATGGCAACCCACTCCAGTATTCTTGCCTGGAGAATCCCGTGGAGAGAGGAGCCTGGAGGTCTACAGTCCACGGGTCACAAAGAACTGGACACAACTGAAGCGACTGAGCACACACGTCTTTTGTGTGATTCCTAGGATGCAAAGATAGAATTGGGGAGGACAATTTTAAAACTTAAGGCAGGAACTTCCCTGGTGGTCCCATGGCTAAGACTCCCACTCCCAATGTAGGGAGCCCAAGTTTGATCCCTGGTCAGGGAAACTAGATCCCACATGCTGCAATGAAAATCAAAGATCCTGAATGCTGTAACTAAGAACTGGAGCAGCCAAATAGATAAATTGTTTTTTAAAAAAGAAAGTTAAGTCAATAATCCTGATGACAGATGGAAATGTCTGAACAAGCATGTCAGGGGAGAATAGAAGGAGTGGGACACCATTTGCAAAAAGTATGTGCTTGATTGCATGTACTCCCCCTTCACCAATATCACATCTATACTGACATTTCGCCCGCCTCTTTGGAGCAGTTTCTCAGAGCTATCTGAGGAGCTGTCTCCCAGGCTGTAGTCCTCATTTTGCTCCAAATAAAATTTAACTCACAAGTCTCACTCTGTGCTTTTTTTTTTTTTTTTAAGCCAGCACTCTATCTCCTATCTGAGACCTCAAGCATGCCCCTGGACCCTTTAGGACCTGTGACTAATGAACCTGTTTTTTCAAGTTCCTTGATGATCGTTGATAAAGTGCTTCTTGGAATTGTCAACAA
The DNA here is from genome assembly GCF_019923935.1 of Bubalus bubalis. Taxonomy (NCBI): domain Eukaryota; kingdom Metazoa; phylum Chordata; class Mammalia; order Artiodactyla; family Bovidae; genus Bubalus; species Bubalus bubalis. The sequence continues at coordinate 96,791,782 of NC_059165.1, read as the reverse complement.
AAAAATTAATTAGTGGTCAATCCAAGAACGAAATATAGAATTTTATTCTAGCCAACCTGAGGGTTATCCGTATAACCTGGGAGACAGTCTTTTGGAAAGCCCTGAGGACTTTTCCATTGGTTAGAAATCAAAGCACAGTTATATACTTTTTTTTCCAGAAAAAAAAAAGTGAACTGCTGAGAGTTTACAAAGTACAGATTGCATATATAGGGCAAGTAATGGGTCACTGTGGTTTTAACAGGGTTGTGAAAGGAATATTTTCTCTCAAGGAGTTGCCTTGCTGGCTGTGTCTTCTAAGGACGTCTGATTTATGTTTAATACAGATGCACGTTGCACACAAAGGGGAGGAGGTAGTGGCCCAAATGGGCAAAGAGAGAATCCTATGTTTACATTTTTTCTCATCCTGCCTTAAAATAAGTTTATTTCATCACAATCATAATAAGAAACCATAAAGGCCAGTCCAGCCACATAGTGTTGGCTCACGTTGGGGGAATGTCCATGGGGGCTCATCCCAATGAGTCTGGGACCAGGTGAGTGTCCCAGGCACCCCTAGGTGAGAGCAACTCTATCAGTATGCTGTTGTTCAGTGGCTAAGTCATGTCAGACTCTCTGCAACCCCATGGACTGCAGCATACCAGGCACCAGGCTCCCCTGTTCACCATCTCCAGGATTTTCTTAAACTCTTGTCCATTGAGTCAGTGATGCTATCCAACCATCTCATCCTTTGTGGCCTCCTTCTCCTCCTGCCTTCAGTCTTTCCCAGCATCAGGGTCTTTTCCAATGAGTCAGCTCTTCGAATCAGATGGCCAAAGTATGGGAGCTTCAGTTTCAGCATCAGTCCTTCCAATGAATATCCAGGGTTGATTTCCTTTAGGGTTGACTGGTATGACCTCTTTGCTGTTCATGGGACTCTCAAGAGTCTTCTCCAGAACCACAATTCAAAAGCATCAGTTCTTCATCACTCAGCCTTCTTTATGGTCCAACTTTCACATCAAAACAGGTATGCCTCTAAGTTAGTCTGAGTTAGGGAAGAGACTCCATTTCTCTGGCTTCCTAGGTCCAAGTAGGGGAAATTTCAGCTGAAGTGACAGTCATGATTCTTTTCTGCACATGAAAGACAAACTTTATCTGACTAGTGGATTTGGAAGAAGGAGCTGAGTTTGAATGGTTCATGCCCTTTCTCTCTGGTTTTGGAGTCAGCTGGACCCCAGAAAGAGGGTGTTGCCCTAAAGGTCCGGGAATGAGTGACGGAATGAAAACAACACGAAATCTGGTGCAATGGATCAGGGGGCCTGCAGCCTCTATTGGACTGAGGTGCAGAGTCCACTCTGAGTCCAGCTTTTATTCCTGATTGCAGACTACAAAACTTGCTTTGCTCTATCTTTCCCAAGACACTACATTGACATAGTCCAGATCTCCTTGTTTTTACCCCAGGCCGTTCCCTTCTGGAATAGTCTGGGGAACAATCAGCAAGTGTGTAGGCAGTGTTCATACCTAATGCCGACCTGGTGTTCCAAGGTCCATGCTTTCATGATCCCAGTCATACTCCCTTGTGGGTCTGGCCTTGGGGTCTGTAACAAGGCTATTATTCTAAGAAAAACATGATGAAAAAAATATTTTTTATCATTGTTGATATATCAACACAGTTTCTCAATATATGCTGTTTTTCCAGGTGCTATTTCTATGAAATTTCTCAAGGCTATGAAAGTACATTATTAGAAATTTCCACTTCAAGAGGGTATTTTGGTCAGGTTGGGACCATGTAGCTGATATCCAGAGGAGCCTTGTGGTTAACTAGCTGTGCCATGCCTGAGTAGATTGGACACATTAAGGGGTGAAATATCAGAAAACCCACCGAGTTGCATAATGAAGCCACGTGTTCCAGTCCTGCCTTTATGGGCCATGAAGCTGATGTTTTCATTGCTAGTTCCTGTGACTGGTCTTGACCTCAGAAGCGAAACAAAGAGATGCCAATGATTGGTTTTTGTCCAAAGTCACAATAATAGAATGCCAACTGAAAATTGTTGCTTGCCCTCTGATTCTATAAGAATGAAGTCACTAACGGGAATTCCCTGGTGGTCTAGTGGTTAGGACTTGGTACTTTTAGTGCGGGAGCCCTGGTTTGTTCCCTGGTTGAGGAAGATCCCACAAGCTGCATTGTATCGCCAAAAAAAAAAAAAGAATAAAGTCAACTGCCACTGCAGTGGAGAAGGCAATGGCACCCCACTCCAGTACTCTTGCCTGGAAAATCCCATGGACGGAGGAGCCTGGTGGGCTGCAGTCCATGGGGTCGCTAGGAGTCAGACACGACTGAGCGACTTCACTTTCACTTTTCACTTTCCTGCATTGGAGAAGGAAATGGCAACCCACTCCAGTGTTCTTGCCTGGAGAATCCCAGGGACGGGGGAGCCTGGTGGGCTGCCGTCTATGGCGTCGCACAGAGTCGGACATGACTGAATCGACTTAGCAGCAGCAGCAGCAGCCACTGCAGTGACTTCAACACACCCTGGAAGGAGTTCAGGATAGCGATCAGGAATGAGGCACTCTGTGCACAGAGAAAAACTGGCAGAACAGGTCTTCCAAGGGTTAGATTTTTCAGGAGATTCTCCAAGTCTAATTTCTTGCATCTTCTCATATTTAGAAAAGCACTAAAATTACTAACAGAGACATTTGCTCCTTGAGACTAACAGAAACCTTCTACCAAAATGTGTGCTTGACTGCACCTATGCCCCTTCACTAAAGTCATAAAGCTACTCACCTCCTATCATATTTGAGAGCAATTCCTCAGAGCTGTCTGAGAGACTGTCTCCTGAGCGATAGTCCTCATCTGGTCCCAAATAAAAATTAAATCACAACCTTTACATTGTGCTTTTCTTTTCTTAGTCAACAAGACAACATTTTAGAAGATGATAAGCCAAACCTCTTCCAATGATTCCCCATGGGGTCTAGGATTAGAAACAGATTCACTTTCTGTAATGTTAATATTATTTACAAGGGACTTCCCTGGCAGTCCAGTGGTTAAGACTGCAATGGTTAAGACTTCCCTGCAGGGTCCACATGTTCAATCCCTGGTCTGGGAGCTAAGATCCCACATCCTGTGGGGTGGCAAAAAAAAATTATTTACAACATCAGGACAATTTATTTTTAACCAAAAATTATATGTTTTCAAGGCTTGTATGTGTATGTATGTGCTCAGTCTCTCAGGTGTCTACAACTCTTTGCAATCCTATGGACTATAGCCTGCCAGGCTCCTCTGTCCATGGAATTTTCCAGGCAAGAATACTGGAACAGGTTACCATTTCCTATTATAGCGGAGCTTCCGGACCCGGGGATTGAACCCGAGTCTCTTATGTCTCCTGCATTGATAGTTCCCTGTGCCAACTGGGAAACCCTGTCTTCAAGGCTTTTATTTTTTTAAATATTTACTTATGTACTTGGCTGCTCTTGGTCTTAGTTTTGGCATGCAGGATCTGTAGTTGCGGCCTGTGAAATCTAGCTCTCTGACCAGGTCTCGAACCCAGGTCCCCTGCATTTGGAAACATGAAGTCTTAGCCACTAGACAATCAGGGAAGTCCCACAAGGCTTATTTTATACTCTTTTAATTGACATATAGTTGATTTACAGTGTTGTGTTAATTCCCACTCAAAAAGTCTATGTTTAAACACAAATAACCATCCATAGGTGAATGGATAACAAATTACTGTCTCTAGTCATATGATGGAATACTACTCAGGAAGAAATGTTTTTTACTTTTTTTTTTCTGTTTGTTTATTTTTTAGGGGGCAATTTGTTTGTTCATGTCTGGGGTTTTGGTGGGGTTTTTTTTTGTTTGTTTTTGCCACACTGCACTGCTTCCTGGATCTTATTTCTCCCACCAGGGATCAAAGCTGGGCCCCCTGCGGTGGAAGCGAGGATTCCTAATCACCTGATCACCCGGGAAGTACTTTAAACAAATTTTTGATCCTTGAAACAAAAGGATCCTGATAAATCTCAAAATTTTTATGCTGGGTAAAAGGAACAAGATCTTTTGGGATTACACACACACACACACACACACACACACAAACACACCATATGATTCTATTTCCACAAAATTCTTGGAAAAGCAAAATAATTTCTAGTGAGAGAAAGGAGATCAGTGGTTGCCTAGAGCCTGTGCTCTGCAACAAGAGAAGCCAGCCCAGTGAGAAGCCCAGGCACCACAACTAGAAAGTACCTTCTGCTGCTGCTGCTGCTAAGTCGCTTCGGTCGTGTCTGACTCTGTGTGACCCCATAGACGGCAGGCCACCAGGCCCCGCTGTCCCTGGGATTCTCCAGGCAAGAACACTGGAGTGGGTTGCCATTTCCTCCTCCAATGCATGAAAGTGAAAAGTGAAAGTGAAGTCGTTCAGTCGTGTCCGACTCTTAGCAACCTCATGGACTGCAGCGTACCAGGCTCCTCTGTCCATGGGATTTTCCAGGCAAGAGTACTGGAGTGGTTTCCCATTGCCTTCTCCTACCTTCTGCTAGCCACAACTAAAGAATGCCTGCATGCAGCAACCAAGACCCAGCACAGCCAAAAATAAACAAATGAATAAATAACATTTTTTAAATAAATAAAGACAAGACAGTTGTTGGAGGATGGAGGGAATGAAAAGTGACCATTGAAATGAGAAGCCATCTTGAGACTGAAAAACAAGGCAAGCAGCTTCATATAGTCAATGGATCGATTTATTAGAGGGTAACTTGCTCATGGGTTTCCCAGGTGGTGCTAGCAGTAAAGAACCTGTCTGCCAGTGCAAGAGACGTAAGAGATGCAGGTTCAATCCCTAGGTCAGGAAGATCCCCTGGAAGAGGGCAGGGCAACCCACTCCAGTATTTATGCCTGGAAAAATCCCATGGACAGAGGAGCCTGGCAGGTTCTGGTTCATAGGGTCTCAAAGAGTCAGACACGACTGAAGCAACTTAACACACTCACAACATGCTTACAGGGTAGGATCAGGTGTATGACAACTGAGAAGCATTCATGGCCTCACTCCTCACCCCTGAGGGACCTTTGGACAATTTATAGTTAACCCAGGGTCTGGGGGAAGGTGCTGGGAAACCGAATGTACATTACTAAGTCAAGATTGATAAATGAGTAGCTAGTCTCATGGGCACTGGGAATACATCAGCAGTGAAAGTTTTCATCACTGTTTGGGGACTATCAGAGCATAGAGGCCAACCAATCCTAATGACTGTTAAACAATATCTCTTAACTACAAAGCCCCTGATGACAGACAGGTGGTTTGCTGTACAGTACATTTCTGCATGGGGTCAGCAGGACAGGAGGAACTATAAGGGCCCGAGATGGCATCAGTTATGCTAACAGCCATACTACCAATGTCTCCACATCTGTCACCTTACTATACATGATTCAATAAGCTCCAAGTACATTTTGTTTTATTTTATTTGTATTTTTTAGTGGAGGTGTGAAGTAGAAAAGAGTAGCTTTATTGCTTTGCCAGGCAAAGGGGGCCACAGAAGGCTAATGCCCTTAAAACTCTGTGTCCTGATGTGGAAGGGGTAGTGAGGCATTTTTATAGTAATGCTTCAAAGAGGAAGGCATGATCAGCTCATGGACATTCTTCTGATTGGTTGGTGGTGAGGTAACTGGGAGTCAACATCATCAACTTTCTGGTTCCAACCATTCTGGGTTCTCTGTCCTTATGTAGAGCATACAGTTACTTTCTCCCATCTGGTGGGGGTTCATTACAGTAAGTCCCCTACAGAGGAACCTTCAAGTTGAGAACTTTTGAAGATTCAAACATACATCTGGTTCTGGCCAAAAATCAGAACCTATGCCATCAATATCAAGCATTAATGAACTGCAGCTTTTCCTCCATCTCCTATTGCTGATGATCCTTCAGCTCTAACCATTTTCTACCTCCTCCCCCTCCTCCAGTCAGTAACTCTTCTTGCCTGTTCACTAGATGCCAGCCCCTGTTTGCCAGCCATTGTACTGTACTCCTGAATTTTCAATAAATTTTCTTAAATTTAAGAGAGTAGGGAAAACTACTAAACCATTCAGGTATAACCTCAATAAAATCCCTTACAATTATATAGTGTAAGTGAGAAATAGATTCAAGATATTAGATCTGAGTGCCTGAAGAACTATGGATGGAGGTTTGTGACATTGTACAGAAGACCGTGATCAAGACCATCCCCAAGAAAAAGAAATGCAAAAAGGCAAAATGGTTGCCTGAGGAGGCCTTACAAATAGCCGAGGAAAGAAGAGAAGCAAAAGGCCAAGGAGAAAAGAAAAGACATACCCATTTGAATGCAGAGGTCCAAAGAATAGCAAGGAGAGCTAAGCCTTCCTCAGTGAACAATGCAAAGAAATAGAGGAAAATAATCGAATGGGAAAGACTAGAGGTCTCTTCAAGAAAATAAGGGATACCAAGGGAACATATCATGCAAAGATGGGCACAATAAAGGACAGAATGGTAGGGACCTAACAGAAGCAGAAGATATTAAGAAGAGGTGGCAAGAATACACAGAAGAACTATGAAAAAAAAAGATCTTCATGACCCAGATAACCATGATGGTGTGACCACTCACCTAGAGCCAGACATCCTGGAAAGTGAAGTCAAGTGGGCCTTAGGAAGCATCACTACAAACAAAGCTAGTGGAGGTGATGGAATTCCAGTTGAGCTATTCCAAATCCTAAAAGATGATGCTTTGAAAGTGCTGCACTCAATATGCCAAGAAATTTGGAAAACTCAGCAGTGGCCACAGAACTGGAAAAGGTCAGTTTTCATTCCAATCCCAAAGAAGGGCAATGCCAAGGAATGTTCAAACTACAGTACAATTGCAGTCATCTCACATGCTAGCAAAGTAATGCTTAAAATTCTCCAAGCGAGGTTTAAATAGTACGTGAACCATGAACTTCCAGATGTTCAAGCTGGATTTAGAAAAGGCAGAGGAACCAGAGATCAAATTGCCGACATCTATTGGATCATATAAAAAGCAAAAGAATTCCAGAAAAACACCTACTTATGCTTTATTTATTACACCAAAGCCTTTGATTGTGTAGATCACAGCAAACTGCAGAAAATTCTTCAAGAGATGGAAATACCAGACCGCCTCACCTGCCTCCTGAGAAATCTGTATGCAGTTCAAGAGGCAACAGTTAGAACCAGACATGAAACAATGGACTGGTTCCAAATTGGGAAAGGAGTGTGTCAAGGCTGTATATTGTCACCCTGCTTATTTAACTTACATGCAGAGTACATTATGCAAAATGCCAGGCTGGATGAAGCACAAGCTGGAATCAAGATTGCAGGGAGAAATATCAATAACCTCAGATATGCAGATGACACCACTCTTATGGCAGAAAGTGAAGAGAAACTGAAGAGCCTCTTGATGAAAGTGAAAGAGGAGACTGAAAAAGCTGGTTTAAAACTCAACATTCGTAAAGCTAAGATCATGGCATCTAGTCCCATCACTTCATGGCAAATAGATGGTGAAACAATGAAACAGTGGCAGACTTTATTTGCTTGGGCTCCAAAATCACTGCAGAAGTTGACTGCAGTCATGAAATTAAAAGACGCTTGTTCCTTGAAAGAAAAGCTATACCAACCTAGACAGCATATAAATAGCAGAGACATTACTTTGCCAACAAAGGTCCATCTAGTCAAGGCTATGGTTTTTTCAGTCATCATGTATGGATGTGAGAGTTGGACTGTAAAGAAAACTTAGCTCCAAAGAATTGATGCTTTTGAACTGTGGTGTTGAAGAAGACTCTTGAGAGTTCCTTGGACTGCAAGGAGATCCAACCAGTCCATCCTAAAGGAAATCAGTCCTGAATATTCATTGGAAGAACTGATGCTGCAGCTGAAGCTCTAATACTTTGGCCACCTGATAGGAAGAACTGACTCATTGGAAAAGACCCTGAGGCTGGGAAAGATTGAAGGCAGGAGGAGAAGGGGACAACAGAGAATGAGATGGTTGGATGGCATCACCAACTCGAAGGACAAGAGTTTGAGCAAGTTCCAGGAGATGGTGAAGGACAGTGAAGCCTGGTGTGCTACAGTCCATGGGGTTGCAAAGAGTTGGACATGATTGAGTGACTGAACTGAACTGAACTGGACCTTCAAGGTACTGTACTATAAGATTTAAAACGTTTTCCATATTTTTGTGTTTGTTTTTATGCATTATTTGTGTGAAAATTATTATCAACCTGTTACAGTATAGTACTATACAATGATTGTGTTACTTGAATACGCAGGCTAACAAATTGGACTTATGAACACGCTCTTAGAACCAAACTCATTCATATGTAGGGACTTACAGTATCTAAAAAACAGCTCAAAGATAATGTTATTGCTTGAGGGGAGAACCAGGACTCCTACCCCAAGGCTTCACCATGGTCCAGGTACATTTTATTTATATATTTTTGGTTGTGCTGGGTCTTTGTTGCTGCACTCGGGCTTTCTCTAGCTGTGATGACTGGGGGCTACTCTTTGTTGCGATGCATGGGCTTCTCATTGTCATGGCTTCTCTTGCTCTGGAGCACAGGCTGTAGGCATGCAGGCCTCAGTAGTTGCAGGACGCAGGCTCAGTAGTGGTGGTGCCCAGGTGTAGTTGTTCCATGGCAAGAGGAATCCTCCCGGACCAGGGATCAAACCTGTGTCCCCTGCATTGGCAGGTGGATTCCTATCCACTGTGCCACCCAGGAAGTCCCAGATACATTTTAAAGCAGAGGACAGCCTTAAGCCCCCAGCTCCTTATCTAGGAAAAGGCACTGGTTAAGGATGGAGAGATCCCAAGTGGGGAGGAGCTCTGTCTGATGTCCCACAACTCCACCAACCTTCAGAGCTAAACTTGAGGAAGGCACCACTAAGATAGAATGAGTCCTCCACCAGGTGAGTCTGGGGAAAAAACACCTCTAACTAGTGGTGTGTTGCAGCCAGTTCATTCCAGTGTAGGGGAGCTGAATGCTAAATTTTCATGAATTTCTTGAGCCAAGTTGTTAAACTGTTGGTAGCTTGAAACCAGCCATGGTAGAGAGTTTTACACCACAAAAATCTGCACATGCTACAAGCATTATGAATGAGGACTCCCCCCACCACCATCTGCTAACACCAGCCATTAAACATTTCTGTGTACACCACTGCCTCTAACTCCATATCTGTTGCTCCGTTCCCACTGGAAAGGCAGGAAAGGAGCTGTTCCAGGTTGAATATCAGTAGGAAATGGCAACACACTCCAGTATTCTTGCCTGGGAAATCTCTCAAACAGAGGAGCCTGGCAGGCTCCAGTTCATGTGGTTGCAGAGTCAGACACAACTTAGTGATTAAACAACAACACTCCATCTCCAGGGAGACCAGCAGAGGCCAGGACAGGGCTTCTGTCAATCTCTCCATCACACCCCCTCTCCCAACAGTATATACCAGATCTCCAAACACCCTCTACCAAGGTGACAGAGCCCTTGGTCATTTCCCTTCCTGAGATGCCCCCAGGGCCCATGCCCCAGCCTGGATCAACCTGGTCCCCTAGATGCCTTGGGCAGGAGCTGCTAGATTTGGTCCCAGTGTGGGACAAGTAGACCCTAACTATGGCCACATCAGGGGAGCAGTCACACCCTGGTCTTCACGTGATCAGATGGGAAGGAATTTCCATTGGCTGCCCCAGTGGGAAAAGAATGAAACATCTGGGTCCTCTCTGATAGGTGAACTTGGAAAAAAGAACCAAGGGTACCCAGCTCAGCCACCTTTCCTCTCTCCTGGCTCTGCCCACCACAGAGCAGACACACTGAACTGGCAGGCAGGTGATGAGCCTTCAAAGCCACACATACCCTCCTACCCAGCTCCGATCAGGAGTAACACTCATGGATAAACAACACAGTCCTAGGGACTTCAGTTGGTCCAGTGGTTAGGACTCCATCCTTCCACTGCTGGGGGCACAGGTTTGATCCCTGGCGGAGAACTAAGATCTCACAAGCTGTGAGGTGTGGCCAGAAAAGACAAAACAAAAAACCCAACAAGGTCCTACTGGATAGCACAGGGAACTATATTCAGTGTGTACTAAGCTGCTTCAGTTATATCCGATTCTGTGACCCTATGGACTGTCGCCCACCAGCGTCCTCTGTCCATGGGATTCTCCAGGCAAGAATACTGGAGTGAGTTGCCATGCCCTCCTCCACAGGATCTTCCCGACCCAGGGATCAAACCCATGTCTCTTATGTCTCCTGCACTGGCAGGTAGATTCTTTACCACTGAGCTGCCTGGGAAGTCCACTATATTCAATATTCTGGGATAAACCATCATGGAAAAACATATAAAAAAGAATATATAGGGATTCCTCTGGTGGTCCAGTGGTTAAGACACCCTGCTTCTGAGTTAAAGCTTAGGGCCCTTTAAAGAGGAATCCAATAGTCTCGCTCATGCTTTCCTTAAGCCTTGTGCAACAATGTATCTTGCCTGAGAACTGGCCTTTCTTTAGGTCCGGAACTAATGGCTGCACAGTGTCTTACTCATGGATATGCTTTTCTTAGAGGCTATGAATAATTATAATTGTAACAAATCTTGCCTGGGAAACTGTTTCTCAAGACTTGTAGCCCTGATGACACAGCAACAGTATATCTCCGCCAGAGACATTGACCAGGATCATTCCCCCTGGCTAATCTTGTGCCAAAGTTATCACATGATGTATGCCTTGGGAAAGGGTGGTGGAACTTTTACAAACCTTGAGGTATTATTTTTATTTAACTAGCTAGCAGCAGAGTATATAATGCCCTGCCGAAACTAGCAAGCCAGGTATTCTCCTGCCCCCTTCTGATGTCTATGTCAGAAGCTTTCTCTGTCACTTTCACTTCAAATAAAAATCTACACAAAGCTCTGAGTAACTGAGACTGTCTTTGGTCTGGAGTTAAATCTTCTCCTTTGGGGACCACAAACCTGGCAACACTATTCACTGTAAGCTTCTTTCACTTCCACTGCAGGGGGCACAGGTTTGATCCCTGGTTGGGAAACTAAGATCACACACGCTGTGTTGCAAAAAAAAAAAAGGATATGCATACATATATGTATAAGTGAGTCATGAGTCACTTTGCTGTGTGGCAGAATGAACACAACATCGTAAATCAACTCTACTTCAAAAACACACACACACCTCATTTCAAGGGTAGGCACTTAGGATCGCTGTCTGCCACCTGCATCTTTCAAGTGGTTCAGACTCAAAAACAGGAAAACGAGTTTCTCCTTACGGAACCCCTGAAACCAAAGCCACCTGTGAGGCCCTTCCAACGTCTCCATCCTGTCTGATTTCACTATTGTTCACCCCTTGTTCCCTTGGCCCCTGGGACCTTCTTCCCATCCTCAGAAAATGCCAAGTTCATTATTTCCATCTTAGGTCTTTGCTTTTTCTGTCTTTCCTAGTGCTCCCCAGGGCTGGTTCCTCATTGCCTCCCAGGTCTCCCCTCAGAGAAGCCCACCTGCCCAGCCAACCAAACACACGTGCGTCCATCACATGGCCCTAGTTTATTGGCTCAGAGTCTCTAAAACTATTCCATGCGTATGTTCACCTGTTGACCACCCTGCCTTCTTCCTTGTGTGTGTTTCATTCATTGCTGTGGTCCCAGTGCCTAGAACAGTCCCTGTAAAATAGCTTGAGACACATTTGTTGAATAAATAAACCAAACGCTTAAAAAAAAAAAAAAAAAAGATTGTCTTTAATAGCAAAATTACACTATGGAAAGTTGGGAAAGTTCAGAATACAAAATACAGAAAGGACAGCTTCAGATCTTTATTAACATTTTTGATCATCAAAGCATGAATTGTATCTGCCCTCCTTTCCACATCTCCCGTGTGCATGTAGGTCTGTCAGTGTTATCAGTGGTGTGTCTGCGTTTCAATGACATGTTAGTGTGCGGGTGTGCGTGCATAGATAGCCTTTCTAGGCTTCCTAAGGGGTCTCGGCCCCTCAGGTCTCCCTAAGTCCTAATCTGCCCTTCTGCATCGTCCTGTTCCTGAGAACAGCTCTTCATGGAGGACCACTGGTGGACCCGGGGTGGTAAACATTAAGGCTCTGTAACGTAACCATGAGGTAGCTGTGGTCTTCTTCATCTCCAGATGTGAGGATAGGGCCTCCGAGGGGCTGGCTCATGTCACAGAGGCCATACAGCTGGTAAACCACGGTTCCAATGACCTGAAGACCCCAAGGTCTGGGTTCTCTCTACCTGTGGCCTTCAGGCCTCTCCAACCTGATTACCTGCCTACTGGCAAGGTGCTGCTCAGAGGGTCCAGATCTCATTAATGAAAGCTAAGAGGGGGATCCCTGGGTCAGGGGTGGGGGTGCAGTCACATCCACCAGTCCATGGACTCTTTGGGCAAGGCCCTGACAATGACCATACAGTGCGGTAGACCCTTAGACAGGATCCTCTCTGCTTCCTGACCCTCCCAGCCCAGCCCCTGCAGCTCAAGGACCCTGAGTTTGGGCATGGTGAGGCAGGAGGCGAGGATCTCCTGTGGGGAAGGCATTTCCGGGGTGACAAGTGGCCCCAGCAGGCACAGACTCTCCAGGGCTGGCATGCCCTCCAGGACAGACAGGCCAGGGGCCGAGAGGCCCCGAACGGTCAGCCGGATCTTCCGCACATCTCGGAGGTGGCGGCTGATGGCCAGGAGGGTGCTGTCGGCCGAGAGGGTACAGCCCAGCACCTCCAGCCTCTGCAGGTAGTTCAGCTCCTGCAGGCCCATATCCAGCCCGGTCTCAGTCACCCGGTAGGTGCCACCCAGCACCAGTGAGCGCAGGGCGCGGAAACGTGTGAGGCCCTGCAGGTGCTCATCGCGGAAGGCAGGGACGCGGTCCAGCACAATGCATTCGAGCAGGGGCAGCACCGTGGGGTCCTGCTCTTTATGGAGCCAGGCCATGGAGATCTCACAGCTGTGCAGCTCCAGGGTCCTCAGGGTGCAGGGCAGGCTGGTGATGGGCACCATGCTCAGGTTGGCCACATGCAGGCAGAGGCGCTTGAGGTTGGGGCACTTCTGACCCAGGGCCCTCATCAGGGCAGGGGACAGCTGGGGAGCCTGGGAGCCTGAGAACAGGTAGCCGCCCATCCGTAGGGAATGGAGCCTGGATGCCATGTACCGGCGGAGGAGGTGCCACATGACTTTGGGCCGCATCTGTAAGAGCCAGAGGTGGGAGGGTGTCTGGACCAGAGATATGGGGCATCTTCCAGGGACCCCACCCGCCTGGAGACAGACAAGCCCCAGCTAGGGTTCTGAGGCTTCCTGGGAATTCTGTCCTTCCCTCACCAGCCTTACTCAACCAGATACCTTTCCAGGAGTAACAGGATGGTTTAACCCCATCATTTTGACCTCTAAGTTTGAACAAAAGCAATGGTGGATAAGAGACCATCATAACATATCTGTCTCTACCAGGACAGTGGGTCTCATTACCTTCTGAAATAAGTAAGAAAGTGAAACAACAACAACAAAAAGCCTGTTTCTAAACCTTTCAATTCCTTGCACAATGAAAATCACTGTAATCTGTGTATATACCCTAGGAAAATTTTACTGCTAATTTATGAAATAATACTATTGATTCCAGGTTTAATAAAACTTTATACCTTTTAAGATTTTTAAAAAAGTGAATCCACTCAGCAATATTTTTATCTCTTTCTTTTTCTTTTTTTTGGCCATCCCATGTGGTATGTGGGATCTCAGTTCAGCAACCAGGGTTCAAACCCTCGCCTCCTGCAGTGGAAGCCTGGAGTCTTAACCATTGAACCACCAAGGAAGTGCCTATCCCATTCTTAATGACCATCTCTTCATAGAAATGAGCAACACAAAATAAAACTGAAAAAGGTTAAAACTGCCCAGGGTAAATTAGATCTAGATTTAAACAAACAAACAAACAAAAAATCATAGCTTAGTAATAGTGAAAGCTGCAAAATTTAACCCTGGGAAGTTAGACTTGTAGAAAACAAACTATAAATAACTAGTATTTCATGTATTTTATTATAGGTACAGTTTACCTTTTAAAAAAAAAAGCAGAAAAAAGAAACTGCATACCATAGAATTTGTTGACTTTTTTTTGGTAAATATGACTTTTTTATTAGCAAAATCCATGACCAGGCAAGACAATATTCTGCTGTCTCTCAGCTATTGCTTTTCTGTTGGGTTCTTGGTATCCCTAATCCTTTTATTCCTAAATTCATGTTTTTCACACTTTCATTGAAATATAGTTGATTGGCAGTGTGTTACAATGTATTAGTTTTGGTGCAGAGCGAAGTGATTCAGTGATTGCTATTTTGGTGTACAGCTATATATATATATATATATGTAAAAGAGTTAATCACTCAGTCATGTCTGACTCTTTATGACTCCATGGACGGTCACCCACCGGGCTCCTCTGTCCATGGAGTTCTCTAGGCAAGAATACTAAAGCGGGTAGTCATTCCCTTCTCCAGGAGACCTTTCTGACCCAGGGATCAAACCCAGGTCTTCTGAATTTCAGGCAGATTCTTTACCACCTGAGCCACCACAGAAGCCCATATGTGTATATATATGGATGAATATATGTATATATGGCTGGATCTATATATATATTTTATATTCTATTCCATTTTAGGTTATTACAAGATATTGAGTATTGCTCCAACTGTGCTATACAGTAGGTCTTTGTTGGTTACCTATTTTATATATAGTAGTATGTATATTTTAATCTCAAACTCCCCTGTTAACTACTCTTGATAGAGGAATCAAATCTTCCTGATCAAATTCAGACCTGCAAATTTGGGCTGAGGAAAGGGATTCACTAGAAACACCGGCCACTAAAAGGTAACTCACAAGAGTGGAAGCCACTGTTGGCAAAAATATCAAATGGCCACAAAGCCAGAAGTTGAATCATTTTTACTTGTAAAAAGACAAATGAGAAAATCCTTTAAGTTTCATGATATCAAACACTAGCCAGGATGTGGAGAAGCAGTTCTTGGGTCCTGCTGGTGGGACTTGGTCTGGCTACTTTGAAATGCAATCTGATTTTCACTGAAATTTAAAATATGGACACCCACTGGCACCTGTTTTGTTTTTTAAAATACAGGAACATCTACTGCCTTTCTGGGAAAGAACAAGGTGACTTGGGTGACAGAAGCAGGGAGGGACCTTACTTTCCAATGTTTATAATTTTGTGTATTTTCAATCCTGTGCATTTATCTCTGCGCCCCACCCCCCCACTTATGTTTTTTTAAACGAATTCTTTAGTTGGTTTAAATGAACACACTGCCTAACCTAGTAATACCTGTTTTGTGGAATTTACCTTACAGAAACGTTGGTTTCTGACATCGTGGTTTTAACAGCAAAAATGTCCAGTGATAACAGCCATGTAGATAGCAACTAAGAACAAAGAGGATTCAGAGATTCAAACTGTGGGTAACTCCTCAAGACATGCAGGAAGGAGTGGCAAAATGATACCTTCAAGGTTAAAGAAAAAAGAAACAATACTATGTACTTCTGTTGTTTAGCTGCTAAGTCATGTCTGACTCTTTTGTGACCCCATGGACTGTAGCCCAACAGGCTCCTCAGTCCAAGGGATTCTCCAGGCAAGAATGCTGGAGTGGGTTGCCATTTCCTTCTCCAGGGGATCTTCCTGACCCAGTGATTGAACTGGTGTCTCTTATGTCTCCTGCAATGGCAGGCAGATTCTTTACCACTAGCCCCACCTGGGAAGACTATTATATATATATTATAATTTATATGGGCACAATTATTTCAACCATAATGGTTAACTTGTATTGAGTAACTATTGTTTGCCAGATGCAGCGCTGAGCATTGAACTAGAACGCTCACACAGTACCTGGTTGCAAAGCAGGTCTCCGTCCCCACCCCCACCCCCTCCACCTGTAAAAATGCATTGGCCGAATCTTGCTGCAAGAGTACAACTATGATTCAACACAGCCTGACCCCAAAGGCCAATCCTGCTCTTGTAACCACTGCCCTTTCCTTCCCTATAAAGTCCCAAGGGTCCAAAAGCATAGAAAATGCTACAGAAGGAAATTCCACACATAATAGTGGTTATTCTGGGGAAGGGTAGAGATACCAGGGGATGACTGTCAAAGGCTCTTGCTTCATTTGTGACAATATTTCAATTTTTTTTGGTTTTGTTTTAATTTAGATATAATTAACATATAACACTTATTAGTTTCAGGCATACAACATAATGATTCAATACTTATATGTATTATGACATGATCATTACAATAAGTCTAGTTAATATCCATCACCATACATAGTTATACTACTTCCACATTTTTGTAAGAATTATTCATGATGTGTGATTTTAAAAAGTTAAACCTCAAAAAGAGAAATGTAGAACAAATGTCCTAGTTAATCTCTATTATGGGTACTAAAGTGTTTTAGAAGTGGACTCATCTGCAACTGATTTTGAAGCATACTTAAAAAATAAAATGGGAAAACAAAATAAATAAACATTTGAAAAATAAAAGCTTGATGGAAAGAGGGATGGATGGATGAAGAGATGATAAAACAAATGTATTAAGTATTAGTGGTGGGCAACTCTGTGTTCTCTGTACTGTTCTTTTAACTATTATATACGTTTGAAAGTTTTCGTAATAAAATAGTCTGGTGGCTTGGAGGTAAAGAATCCGCCTGTCAATGCAATGGGTCGGGAAGATCCCCCCGAGGAGGAAATGGCAACCCAATCCAGTATTCTCGCCTGGGAAATCCCATGGACAGAGAAGCCTGGTGGGTTGCAAAAAGTTGGACACGACTGAGTGGCCAACACCAACCTAACACTAACAGGTAATTTATATGCACAATAAAGCTTGAGACACGGTCTTATAAAGCTGTTTGTGATAGTAGAAAGTTGGAAATAATCTAACCATCTGTCAACAGGAAAACAGAGAAACAAACTGTGGTAAATTCATTTAACAGCAATTAAAAGGAATGAATTAGATTTACAAGTACTAATTAGAGTAAATCTCAAAAGTGATGTGTGAATAAAGTTGCTAATGGGTGGATATATTAATATAAGTAAAATAGCATTTAATTATCTAAAGAGTAGTTTTATCTCCATTTTAGAAACACATTAACAATACTGTATATTGCTTATAAGCACATACAAAGGCAGTAAATAAAAACATGAAGGGATACAAATCCACTTTATAGTCACGGTTATCTCTGAGGAGGGTTTCAAAAGTGCAAGAAACATATGTGCAAATGTTGTATGCATATATTCGTATAGAAACATTTGTATGTGTATTTCACAAGATCTGAAGTGAATAAAGCCAAAGGTTTAAAAAGATTAAATCTAGGTGGTGAGTACATAGTTTCAGATATTATATCCTCTATACATTTCTATATCTATTTGAAATAGTTCATAATAAAAAGAAAAATGCAAAGGGCCAACTCATTGGAAAAGACCCGATGCTGGGAAAGATTGAAGGCAAAAGGAGAAGGGGGCAGCAGAGGATGAGATGGTTAGAGAGGATCACTAACTCAATGGACATGAATTTGAGCGGACTCCGGAAAAACAGTGAAGGACAGGGGAGCCTGGTGTGCTGTAGTTCATAGGGTTGCAAAGAGTCGGGCAACTTAGCGACTGAACAACAACAAAGAAAAATAAATAAAGCACAAGTGGGAGAAAGTTGAAATGATTTGGTTGACTACTCAGGAGATTAATTCTAGAACTAAGTCGACTATAGAAAATTTCTCCATGAAAACTCATCAATAAGCTCTTTTCCTGCAAGACCTTGGTTATACCCATTCTGGAGATGGGGAAACTGAGGCCTGGAGGTCACTGCAGAGCAAGTAAGGGACACGGGCTGGACGCACCCGGGAGAGCCTCGCTCGAAACACAGGGTTGGAGGCGTGGTCTTCGAAGTCTGACCAACCCGACCTCGGCCCAGGCCTGCCCGGCCAGACCCGCATACCGTGTAGAGCGTCAGGTCGACGTGTCGCCACAGCCACCGGTCGTCCACCAGCTTCTTCCAGTGGTGACAGACCCTGGAGGAGGGGACCCGCCGTTAGAACGACCCCGGCCCCGCGAGGATCAGATGTGCATCTCCTGATGCGCCCCCCGCCTGGCCCTTCCCTCCCGCAGGGGGCGGCCGCACCTGGAGATTCGGATCCGATCCCGGACCGGGAGATAAGAGAAGATCTCCAGCAGGACCGAGTCGGGCAAGTCGGCAAAAGTCGCCATGATCCCGTTGACACGCACTTCCGCTTCCGTCTAAAGGAACCCGGGGACTCGCCCTGTGCGGGCCCTAAGAAGCGGGGGAAAAAGAGGGTGCGGACAGGGAGGTGGTCGCAGTTTCCGGTAGCTGGCGGAGTTTCGGCTTTCCTCTTGAGGGGATGTGGCTGGACCTGGCAGCCAGACCAGCAAGGTATCAGAACTCCGCACAGAGGATGGGACTAGGGACTGGGACCTAGCCCGGAAGGCGTGGCTAAGGCGATAACGAAGTCCAGGGCGGGGTTAAGGTGGGAACAAGACTCGGGGGCGGGGCCGGAGAGGCGGGCCAAACACAAAAGGCGTGGCTCGGGCGATATTGAGGCCTGAGGCGGGGTTAAGGGCGGGAACGAGACTGGGGGCGTGGCTGGAGATTAGGACGGAGCTCCTAATGCGTGAGTGGGCGATTAAGTGAAGTGAAGTGAAGCTGCTCAGTAGTGTCCGACTCCTTGCGACCCCATGGACTGTAGCCTACCAGGCTTCTCAGTCCATGGGATTTTCCAGGCAATAGTAATGGAGTGGATTGCCATTTCCTTGTCCAGGGGATCTTCCCGACCCAGGGATCGAACCCGGGTCTCCCACATTGTAGACAGACGCTTAATCGTCTGAGCCACCAGGGAAGTCGTGTCCGACTTTTTGCGACCCCATGGACAGTAGCCTACCAGGCTTCTCAGTCCATGGGATTTTCCAGGTAAGAGTACTGGAGTGGGCTGCTGATGCCAAGCCCTAAAGGGCGGAATTGAGGGCGGGACCAAAAGCGGAGCTCTAGGCAGAGAGGGAAGTCCCTATTTTTTTACTTAATAATGCTTTTTTGTGCATGAGAATAAATTTGTAGGAGTGAAATAGCTTGTTAAAAGACACGGAATTTTTTACTTTTACTGATGGCGCCAAATTGTTCTCCACAGAGCCTGAATTGACACTTCCTCCACATATATAACACTCATTTTTAAAGTTGCCAAGTCATAAGGGCAGTGAAATTTATTGAAACACTCCTGTATTGATGAGCATTCAGGTTGCTTCCAGGTAAGCTAAACAATACTGGAGCTAAACATTCTCTTATATACATATATTAGTTCAGTTCAGTTCAGTCACTCAGTCGTGTCTGATTCTTTGGGAACCCATGGACTGCAGCACACCAGGCTTTCCTGTTCATCACCAGCTCCCGGAGTTCGCTCAAACTCATGTCCATCGAGTTGGTGATGCCATCTAACCATCTCATCCTCTGTCGTCCCCTTCTCCTCCTGCCTTCAATCTTTCCTAGCATCAGGGTCTTTTCCAATGAGTCAGTTCTTTGCATCAGGTGGCCAAAGTATATATACATATATGTGTAACATATACTAAGATCCCACAAGCTGTACAGCATGGCAAGACAACAAAATCCCCAACAAACAAACAAAAAACCATGTATTGCCATTATAGGCTCTTGTAAGTGTGATTTGGCAAAAGCTATTCAAAATTACATTCTCATTGAATTTTGTCATACTATTTGAGGAAAGAACTACATAATTGGAGAATAAGACCTGCACTGTAATAACTGTTTAGCTGATGACTTTCCTAAATTAATTCATTTAAAAAACATTCAGTTCAGTTCAGTCGCTCAGTCGTGTCCGACTCTTTTCAACCCCATGAATCGCAGCACGCCAGGCCTCACTGTCTATAACCAACTCCTGGAGTTCACCCAAACTCATGTGCATCGAGTCAGTGATGCCATCCAGCCATCTCATCCTCTGTTGTCCCCTTCTCCTCCTGCCCCCAATCCCTCCCAGCATCAGGGTCTTTTCCAATGAGACAACTCTTCACATGAGGCATGTCCTTTGACACATCAACCCAATTCCTGGTTTGATTTATCATATAGAAATAGATTGTATTTATAATAGAAATATAGAAAGTATATATTACATATGTGTGTGTGTGTGTGTGTGTATATATATATATATATATATATATATATATATATATATATAAAATAGCTTTTACTAAATCACACTCCCAAGAGCCTATAGTGGTAATACATGGTTTTTGTTTGTTTGTTGGGGGCTTTGTTGTTTTGCCATGCTGTGCAGCTTATGGGATCTTAGTTCCCTAAGCAGGGACTGAAGCCAGACCACTGCAGCAAAAATGCTGAGTCCTAACCACTGGACCACCATGGAATCCCCTGGCAAGATATGTTTTTAATACACGCACACACAGAAGAAATCGTGTATGAAATGCCAAACTGGGACTTCCCTGGTCATCCAATGGTTGACATGGTGGTCCACTGGACTCTGGTAGTCCAGGGGTTTCTGGTTTCCTCATCTTAATAGGTGACTACCACAGTGTTTTACTTTTTATGTATTTATTTATGGATAAGTGAAAGCAATATAGGTTTTTTAAGCTTTATTCAGATATAGTTGATAGATAGTTGCAGAAATTTAACACATACATCTAAAAGAGTTTGCTTTTTTAAATTTTCTTTTGGCCAGCTCTACAGTGCATGTGGGATCTTAATTCCCCCACCAGGGATCATGCAAATATCATGTTGCTTGTGAGGGCCTCAAGCCCAGATTTTTCTGATACCAGAGTGTGGGCCTCTATCTCAGTGCTCTCTGGCTATGATTCTCTCTAGAAAGCCCATGGCATCATGAAGGGGCAATGCCTCTGTCAGTTACACAGGTTTCCTAGGAACCATCTCCTCCCCATCAAGCGAACAGGAGTGGAAGGATGGGCACCCCCACATAGAATTTCCTCTGGGTCAGAAATTTAGGTAATAAGGGGCAGAGGAGCCCTGCTCAGCTTGCACCTTGAGTTGTGACTCAGAACTCTCCTTCCTGGGAAGCACCTAGCTCCTCCCAGTAGCAGATGACAGCAGATCCTTTTGAGGCCCAGATGGGAGAGTGGGGCTGTCCTGGCCCCCAGTGGGCAGGTACTGAGTCTCTTCATGAGAAGTTCTGAATGACATTTATCAGGAAATAGAGAGAAGTCTCTAATGTGAGTCTGGAGAAGGAAATGGCAACCCAATCCAGTACTCTTGCCTGGAAAATCCCATGGACGGAGAAGCCTGGTAGGCTGCAGTCCATGGGGTCGCTAAGAGTTGAACACGACTGAGTGACTTCACTTTCACTTTTCACTTTCCTGCATTGGAGAAGAAAATGGCAACCCACTCCAGTGTTCTTGCCTGGAGAATCCCAGGGACAGGGGAGCCTGGTGGGCTGCCATTTATGGGGTCACACAGAGTCGGACACAACTGAAGTGACTTAGCAGCAGCAGCAGCTCTAATGTGAATTGTCCGGTCTCCTGAGGCCTTTCCATCTCCCACCCAGCTCTGGAGGAGGGAGTCCTTGCAGCAGTTGCAGCCTAGTCCTGGGACTTCCCATGGCCCATTCCCTCCACTTCCTCAGGATGCCTTAGCCCAGCTGGGACTGGCAGGCCCCCAGTATATCCCCAAGCTCCCAACAATCCCAGGCTTTATTTCCCTCCCCTTTCAGCAGTACTCTTCACCCCTTTTCAATCTCCCCCAGCTCATAAGCTCAGCAACACAATCCTGTGTTTAAATTTTTTTTTTAATTTGTGGGGTTACTTTTGAGGAAAGGTTTTTTTTTTTTTTGTTTTTGTTTTTGTTTTTTTTCTGTGTTGCATGGCTTTCAGGATCTTAGTTCTGCAGTGAAGGACAGAACCCAGGCCCTAGGCAGTGAGAGAGTAGAGTCCTAACCACTGGACCACCAGGGAACTGCCTAGCTACCTTTGAATGAAACATAAAAAATGAGTGAGAACTTTTTTTTTTTTTTAAATAACACTTACTTCCCTGGTGGTCCAATAGTTAAGACTTCATTCTTCCACTGCATCAGGCATGGGTTCAGCCCCTGGTCAGGATGCTAAGATCGGATACGCTATCTGGTATGGCGAAAAAAAGACAAAATTTCTTCTGGGACTTCCCTGGACATCTAATGGTTAAGAATCTGCCTTGCAATGCAGGGGATGCGGGTTCAATCCCTGGTCGGGGAACAAAGATCCCACATACAGCAACTAGGACCCAATGCAGCCAAATCAACCAATAAATTTTTTTAATTTATTTTCCCCCTTATTACAAGAGTAACATATGTCCATTGTAGATAACTGGGAAAACACCAAAAGCACCAAAAAGAGGAATATGGACTCAGCAATTCTGCTGTCTAGTGGTCAACACCCTCAATCCCGGGTGTGACCTAGTGTTTCTATGTGAATGCAAAAATGTGCTCTTTCTAAACTTCCCCAGGCACATCAGTCCCTTCAAGCTTACCCCTTACATTCCATCTCCCTTCTTGCCCCATCTATTCCTCTGGATGAGGAAAAGGAGAATCAGAGAGGGAAATGTTGGAATCATGTGTGTGCAAGTGTGCGTGCTAAGTCGCTTCGGTCGTGTCTGACTCTTTGCAACTCCATGGACTGTAGCCCACCAGGCTCCTCTGTCCGTGGGATTCTCCAAGCAAGAATACTGGAGTGGGTTGCTATTTCCTTCTCCAGGGGATCTTCCCGACCCAGGCAGGTGGGTTCTTTACCACTAGCGCCATCTGGGAAGCCCGTTGAGACCATGCAGCTTAATATTAAGAAATGAGACTGAGGTTTTGATTCATCATCTGGATCTGTGTCTCCAATCTGAATAAACTTTCCATTAAGATTCCCTGCCTTCTGAAGCCCACTCAGTGGGATTCTGCAGAGGTTGGAGAAATAACAGATTTCTGCCCTGAGGCAGAAAAAATAAAAAATCCTGAGGCAGGAAGGCCCCTGAGTCTAGTGTTTGAGGTGGCCCTTCTTGAGCCAGTTCCTTAAGTCAGGGCAGCCCCGACAGGGTCGCAGAGCATCCATCCTTTCCCCAGGAAGATAGCTCATGTCTTCTGCCCGAGAATCTCGCATTGTATTTTGAGAAGGTGGACTGGGTGAATCAGAGGTTGCCGGCCCCTTTTCAGAGTGAATCCTTTTAGGCTCGTCAAACTAGAATTCTGTCTGCTGAGAAGAAACAGTTCAATAGTGAGTTTACAAGCAGGTTGGATTTGGGAAGGGGTGTTCCCTGTTCCACCAGCCCTGGGGAACCATATCAGTCCAGGGGCTGCTCTGGGGCTGAAAAGCAAGGTTGGGATCTGGTACACAGTGCCCTCTGTAGGGCAGGAGCGACGTTCCTTGAAGTCAAAGACCTGGGAGCTCTTGCACGCGTGCTGGTTTCCAGCTTCCTCATCAGTGCTGCATTCTGGTAAGTGCTGAACTCCATTCTGGAGTGCTGGTAAGTGCTGGTACCCAGGCCAGAATCAGAAGAGTCCTTTACTTACTGATTGTAGTCAGAAACCCAGATGTCCCTGGGGACAGGCGAGACAGCCAGAGGGGAGGGATGAGCAAAACGCTTCCGGGGTCCAGCCCTGAATGAAGGCAGGGGGGCGGAGAGTACAACTGCAGGACTTGATCCAGGCTCCCCGTAGCCCTGAAGCTTCTGTTAGAGGCTTCGTTGGGCTCAGGAACAGGAGGTCAACCCTGTTCCCTCGGGATGTGCCTGGGCGTCCCCACCAGATGCCACACTAGACGGTGTCTCGGCACAACGAAGGGCCTTCGACCAAGGGCCTCCAAAAGGCTGGGCGCCGGTCCAAGACCGCTGACACTCCACTCCTCTCCCCAGCCGGGACCCTCACTCGGCCCAACGCTCCGTCCACAGGTGTCCCCCTGCCCAGGCTTGGAAGCCCAAAACCGCTCCTGGGAACTGCAAGCCCACAGCCTACCCTGGGATGAGCACTCCGTGGCGTGTTGACAGGCACTGGGGGAGGGGTGGAGCTTCCGGTTTCGCACTTCCGCTTCCTGTTTTAGCGTAGGTTCTTAGTGTCTACTCTGGCCTGGGTTTAGCAGTCGTGCGAGGAGGTTGTGGCGTCTCCTGCTTCCAGGCGATTTGAGGTGAGACGGCCAGGTAGAGGAGTCCGGAGTCGGGAAAAGGTGAGGGAACCCGGCCTTCGAGGATCCGCTGGCCTGCGAGAGGCTCGGCTCGGTCTTCAGGCTACCTGGAGTTGGTCGGGGCCTGGGCGGGTTACTGGAGGGGAGGAGCGCGGCTGCCCGGCGTCCGCGGTAGCCCTGGGGTCCGAAGTCCTGGGACACGGAACTAGGGGCCTGGGGAGACTCCGATATAAGGGAGTGATGGGGACGGGGAGTGATGGGGACGTGAACGTTAAGTCTCAATAACCGGGGGTCTTGGGACCTAGGGGACCCCTGAAGTCTCGATTCAGTTGCCTCCCAGTCCCCGCTTTGTGTTGCTCCAGCCAGGATGATCGAGGTTGTTTGCAACGACCGTCTGGGGAAGAAGGTGCGCGTTAAGTGCAAGTATCCACTGGCGACCGAGGGGCTGTGGCTTCCGGGGGATGCTTGGCATGAGGCAGGCAACTCAGTCTTTGTTTTAGGGTGATTGTAGTTAAACCTGGGGGTTGGGGCGGGAATGGGGAGAGTCCTCTTCCCATTTTCCTTAACTCCTCTGCGTCCAGTACGGATGACACCATCGGGGACCTTAAGAAGCTGATCGCAGCCCAAACTGGCACCCGTTGGAACAAGATCGTATTGAAGAAGTGGTGAGTACAGGGGTAGAACTAGGGGCTGGACAGGAGCAGGCCAGAAGGGTTTGGTTGAGGGAAGGCTGCAGTCAGCCCTTTTTTTAGGCAGAACTTTTTCAGCTGGTCTCCGGGGTGAAGAGCGTCCTTAGACTTTTTTCTAAAAAGTTTTTATCCCACAGGTACACGATTTTTAAGGACCATGTGTCTCTGGGGGACTGTATCCTTTTTTGACTTTTTGAGGAAGGATCTACATACCCAGACTTGGTTCCCTATGTTCAATACTCAGGTCTGTATGAGGTTATGCCCATAAGCTATTTAACTTAGAATATGGCACATGGTAAGTATTTAGAGAGTGGGAGCCATCTAATTATTTTGTTGGGGGAGGAGGGTGGTTGGCTAAATATTTTGACTTGGCTTGTAAGACTTTGACATTTTCTGGTCAAAATATTTATTACTAAGCTCCACCTGAGTGGGGACAGGAGATCAGGGTGGAGCGAGATTCCAGGATGTCTGTTGTGCAGAAGGAACATGAACTTTTTACAAAGTTTGGTTTCTTTCCAAATCAAAATGATCCAGTCCCAGATGTTGCAGTCGTGAGGGATGGGGATGGGGATGGAGCCCACCGTAAGGATTCCTTAACACCTTCACTTCAGATGAAATCCACGATGGGATGAACCTGGAGCTTTATTACCAATAGAGCAGAATTCCTTCTTCCTGCCCTTCCCCCTCTTCCCACCCTCACTCCCCACACTAATATGGATGCTTGTTTTTGGAAACTCATGTTAATAAAAACTTAGAGGCTGCTTCATTGTCATCTTTGAGTGAGAGTTATATCTTGAGCGGAGGGTTGGTATCTGGTTGTCACTGTTCTAAGTACCCACCCAGCTGCTCAATAAGACTTCAGGATTGGATCAAGGAGGGAGCCAGTAGACTGGGAACCTGAGTGGAAGAGAGCTCTGGGGCTAGCCATGTGTCTCTGGGCCTCCCTGGTGGCTCAGACAGTAAAGAATCTGCCTGCAATGCCGGAGACCTGGGTTTGATCCCCTGGAGAAGAGAATGGCAATCCACTCCTGTATTCTTGCCTGGAGAATTCCATGAACAGAGGAGCCAGCCAGGCTACACAGTCCATGGGGTCACAAATAGTTGGACACAACTGAGTGACTAACACTTTTTTGAAGGTCAAAAGATCCTGGGATTATTGTCATCAATAGACCAAGGATCCTCTGGGCAAGGACCTTAGTAGAATTAATAATAGTTAGGAATACAGGTTTAGATTCACACGGACTGGGGGTGAAACCCCAGCCCTACCACCAACTGTGACCCTGGGTAGTTACTTAATCTCCCTTAATCTTCATTTCCTTATCCAATCTGGAACTGATTGTGTTTACTTCATTGGTATGTTGTGAAGTAGAGATGAGATAAGCATGATTAAGCAGCCACAGTTCTTGGCACCTGTGAAATGCTAGTGGACAGAGTAAAACAGTGTGACCTAGGCTATTCAGCCCTTGCCGATCCTCTGTTTCTTCCTCTAAAAAGGGGCACCATGATGACACCCACATCTCCATGAAATAATGAGATAATGCAGTTAAAACAGCAGGATGTCTGGTGCTATATCCATCTCTGGCCTTCTTCCTTCAGGTATGAGTAGACAGGACATCAAATACTCCATTTCTGTTCCCTTGGCCACAGCTCCTGAGGTCAGCCTTGACCTTGTCCTCACCCAGAGCCACATTCTGGAGCTGCTTTTGAAAGTTTCACCTAGAACCTTGCTCCAACCCTTCTCCCCTGTGTATTGACCTGGTAGGTCCTTCCTCAGGACATAACTATGTTCAAGTCTAGCCCACTGCTCCTCCCCTCCCCCCCCCAGCCCTATGCTTTCTTTTTGCCATCAAGCTTCTTGGGACGCAGTCTTGCAGACTGCCTGGGATGCTGGTCTATAGTCCACTAAAGCTGGTCTCTCCTTGGTCTCCGCTGGCCTCCTTTTTACCTGCCCTCTTGACTTCCCTACTGTCCCTAGGATTCCCCTTCCTCCTGACAAATCAGAACTATCTGTCTTCTGGTACCCCTGCTCTTTTAGCTCAGTCTCCTCCTTATCTGTCTGCTTAGAAAATAAACCCCCTCCCCCCAATTCTTTTTTAAATTTCATGACAGCCTTGACATGCTAGAGTCCTTGTTTTCAAATTCAGCATAGAAAAGTACAAGCTAAAAGTAAGACCACCCTCCTGGCCTCATTCTCTGTTCTGAGGTGAAGCCTTTTTCAGTGTATTTCTGTAAACTTCCATTAAAAAATTGTTTTAATTAATATTTATTTTTAGTTGTTTACTTGGCAGCACGTGTCATGTAAATCCTTAGTTGTGGCATGTGGGATCTGGTTCCCTGACCAGGGGTTGAACCAGGTCCCCATGCATTGGGAGCATGGAGTCTTAGCCACTGGACCCCCAGGAAGTCCCCAATTTAATTTTTTTTTAATTACTATGCTAAAATCTGCTTGTAAAAAAAATCCACACATTTGCAAAAAATTAAGTTTCTTACTTTTATAACATCCCTAATGACAGTGGCAATAATTAACATTTGAGTGAATCCAGAAATTTTCTGAAATACAATTGGAAAAATTATACATTCTGTAATATTTGTTTTCCATTCAGTAGTTTTTTTATGCTTTTTATTTTTCTATATTAATGATTTTTTTGTCTCATTCTTTTTAATTGGTATTTTTATTGAATTTTTTTTTTTTTTTTTGGCCTTTTTTTACATAAAAGGGCAGTATGCAGGAGGGATTTTTGTGGTGATGGAATTGCCATATCTGGAATTATGGTGGTGAATGCAGGACTCTGCATTTGTCAACCAGGATATAGAAAGATCAAATGCAGCCAGTCAAACAGATCCATATGTATAAGTGAATTACAAGACCCCACTGAAGGAGGTGGGGAAGAAAGGAGCTGATCTAAATAATTTTCTAAAATGTATTTTGATTTGATACTATAAGGCCAAAGACGAAAAGAATTACACACAAACATTGTACTATAGTTGGTAAATATGTTCCTCATAGCAGAATGATTTTGCAATTTCCAAACCAGTCTTACTAATATACATGTGTACACACACAGAGTTGGATACATATATTGCAGATAATTATAGCCAGGTGTCTTGCTGCTGGAGAAAGAAGTTACTGTGAAAGAGGGTGAATAGAACCCCATAGGACTGATGAGAGTTGGAAGCATCAGTATGAACTCATGATTTTCATTTAAAACATTACAGACATACATAGAAATACAGATATGTGCATATGTACATACATTTCCTTGTTTATCCATTTAGAGGGACCAGAAGCAGTGATACCCCAGTATCTAGTTCCAGATCTTGGTTTCTTTATATATATAATTTCACTTTTCATTTATTTTTGGCTGTGCTGGGTCTTCACTGCTGCTCAGGCTTTTCTCTAGTTGTGGTGAGGGGGGCTACTTTTCATTGCAGTGCACCCATTTCTCACTGCAGTGGTTTCTCTTGTTGCAGAGCACAGGCTCCAGGACACAGGCTTCAGTAGTTGCAGCTCCTGGGCTCTAGACACAGGCTCAGTAGGTGAGGTACACAGGCTTAGTTGCTACTGGGCCAGGGATCAAGCCCATGTCTTCTGCACTGGCAGGTGGATTCTTTACCACTGGACCTTCAAGGAACCCCCAGATCTTAGTTTCTAAACAATATTCTCCAATAAAAGGAACCAGGGTTTCTGGGAGAAGTGATTGATTCCTGAGCTAGAGCAGGGAAAATTCAAGCTCAGGGTGGAGCATCTTGAGATAAGAAGTACTCAAAAAAGATAGAAGCATGTTGAAAGAGCACAGAGGCCAACCTGTGAAAAAGCTCTCAGTGGCCAAATGTAGAAAAACTTAAACAACCAAAGAATAATATTGGACTATGACCCAAAGAATGAAATAAATATCCTCAACCCCATGCTCATAGAAATAAATAGCTGAAAGTGTAAATGAGTGGGGAAGAAGGGACAACCCTTCATTACAAAAGGATTTCAATTAATTGTAGAAGGAAAGAGGAAAATAAGAACTCACCAATGCTTTAAAAAAAAAATCACTAATCCTTATATCACCATAGTAATAATTGGTGTAGGCAAGATGTCCTAATAGATGTTAAAATTTGGGGGTGAAAGTTTAAGTAGAAGGATATTTGCACAGACTCAAAAGAATCTCTTCCAAAAGTATTTACTTATTACAAAAGGGAAAATAGTTCAGATACTGTCTTAACCAAGTGATCAAAAATACCACAAGTGTGGGAGGTGACCTCTAAGATGGCCCCTAATGAGCTGGGACCACACTCATACTATTGTGTAATCCCCTCCTCTTAGGCCAGACCTAACTTCTAACAATATAGCAAAAATGATGGGATATCGTTTCTGAGATTAGGTTGTGGTTTCCATCTTGCCCTCTTGCTCATTGATGAAAGCCAGCCAGATACCATGTTGTGAGCTGCCTTGTTGACCCCCAGCCAATAGCCAGTGAGGAATTGTGGTCCTAAATTCCATGTTCGGTTAGCAACTAAATCCTACCAGCAACCAAATGAGGGTGCTTGGAAGCAGATCCTGCCCAGTCAAGCTTTGGGATAAGACCATAGCCGCTCCTGCTGACACCAGCTAAACTGTTCTGCATTCCTGACCCATAGAAACTGAGATGGTAAATGTTAATCCACTAGATTGTAGGCTAACATGTTAGACAGCAATAGAAACCCTAATACAACCAGTAATACATTGCAACGTCATTAACCGCCTGGTACAATGCACTGAGAAGGGCATGTCATCTTTGTGGTGTCCTTTCCAATGATGTATGTGCTGGTGGTGCTTAGTTGCTCAGTCGTGTCCGACTCTTTGTGACCCCATGGACTGTAGCCAACCAAGCCCCTCTGTCCATGGGGATTCTCCAGGCAAGAATACTAGAGTGGGTTGCCATGCCCTCCGCGAGGGGATCTTCCCAACCCAGGGATCGAACCCAGGTCTCCCGCGTTGCAGGTGGATTCTTTACCATTTCAGCTACCAGGGAAGTCCAAACCTCAATAAATCGTGAGAAAATATTGGACAGACATCATCATGTCCAAACATCAGAATGAAAGCCATTGTACTCTTCAAAAGTATCAAGATCATGAAAGACAAGGAAAGACCTAGAAATGGTCACATCCTGGAGGAGGATATTACTAGGGAAACAGGAAATTCTTTTATTTAAAATCTAGTTTACTTAATTGTATTGGACCAATATTTATTTCTTAGTTTTCATCATTATTCTGTGGCAGAATTTCTCAGCTTTAGCACTGTTAACATTTGGGGGGATAATTCTTTGTTGTGGAGGCTGTACATTGCAGGATGTTCAGTAACATCCTCAGCGTCCACCCACTAAATGCAAGTAGCATCTCTCTCTTTTTGTGACAACCAAAAATGTCTTAAACTTGCCATATGTCCCCTGGGGAACAATATCACCCCTGGTTGACAGCCTCTATTCTATTATGTAAGATGCTAATATAAGGGATGGTTGGGTAAAGGACTTTGAGAACTATACTACTTTTGCAGTCCAGCCTTAAATCTAAAATTATCTTTAAAAAAAGATTATTATTACTATGCTAATACATGCTTAAAGTCAGAATGTTATAACTTAAGTTCCTCATTTCTTCCTTCACCTGCATCACCAGTATTAGTCATTAACATCTTTGGATAAATCCAGAAATTTTCAGTGATACACAACTATTTTTATACAGTTTGAGTTAATTATAATACTTGCACAGAGTCGGACATGACTGAAGCAACTTAGCAATAATATACAAAGTTAATTTTTGTTTATCTTTTTGGTTTTATTATGCTTTCTTTTTTCTAATATATATTTATTTGGCTGCACTGGGTCTTTGTTTTGGTAGGTAGGATCTAGTTCCCTGACCAGCGATTGAACCTAGGCCTCCTACTTAGGGAGTACAAAGTCTTAGCCACTGGACCACCAGGGAAGTCCCTTGTTATGCTTTCATACATACTATAATTGCTATGCTGTACTATGTTTTGCTTTTTTTTTTTTCATCCAGCAATACCTACCCTTGCTATGGACCAGACACTTGTTTTTGAATGCTTTCTATAGATTAACTCATTTAATCTTTACATCAAGGATATTCATGAGACATGTTTTTTTCTTACCCTCATTTTGCAGATGGAGAAGCTGAAGTACAGAGGTTAAGTAATTTGTTAAGGTCACAGAAAGTGACCTTGTGGTAGAGCCAGACTTTGAACTCAAAGCAATCTGGTTCCTGGGTGCTTTTAACTTTCAGCTGCATCCTGCTTCTGTAATTTGTCCTAGACATGTTTCCCTGTGTTTCATGTCACTGCGCCTCATTCTTTTTAACAGTTACATAAGGTTGTATGCTATGTTGTTCAGTTGTTAAGTCATGTCCGACTCTTTGCAATTCCATGGACTGCAGCACACCAGGCTTCCCTGTCCTTCACCATCTCCTGGAGTTTGCTCAAACTCATGTCCATGGAGTCGGTGATGCCATCCCACCATCTCATCCTCTGTCACCTTCTTCTTCTGCCCTCAATCTTTCCCACCATCAGGGTCTTTCCCAATGAGTTGGCTCTTCACATCAGGTGGTCAAAGTGATGGTATCAGCTGGAACTTCAGCTTCAGCATCCGTCCTTCCAATGAATATTCAGGACTGACTTCCTTTAGGATGGACTGGTTGGATCTCCTTGCAGTCCAAGGCACTCTTGAGTCTTACCCAGGGCCACAATTCAAAAGCATCAGTTCTTTGGCGCTCAGCCCTCCTTATTGTCCAACTTTCAACATCCATAAATGAGTACTGGAGAAACTGTAGCTTTGACTATACAGACCTTTGTCGGCTTAGTGATGTCTCTGCTTTTTAATACCCTGTCTAGGTTTGTCATAGCTTTCCTTTCAAGGAGCAAGTGTCTTTTAATTTCATCACTGCAGTCACCATCCACAGTGATTTTGGAGCCCTAGAAAATAAAATCTGTCACTGTTTCCACTTTCCCCTTATCTATTTGCCATAAAGTGATGGGGCCAGATGCCATGATCTTAGTTTTTTCAATGTTGCATTTTAAGCTAGCTTTTTCACTCTCTTCCTTCTATAGATGAACTTTAGTTGAACCCTTCCCTGTTGGTGTCCCGATCCCCACGTAAATCTACAGCCCTAGGTCTCCAACCACCTCTTCAATGTCCCTTTAGTGCCACAGCCTTCGTTTTAAATTGACTTATTCAACTGATATTTCAATAAAAAATAAATTTAAAAAGTAAATTGATTCAAACTGAGCTCATTATCCTCCCACCCGCGCTTCCACCCACAAATTTCCACCCACAAAGCCACCGTGTCCTCATCTGAATGGCAATGCCAACACCCACGAGTCACCCAGGACAGAGGCAGAAGCCAAACTGGGAGGGAATTAGTGAAGTAAAGTAGATTTCAAAGGAAATGGAAGGTGTTTGGGTCAGTAAAATAGGGAGAGTCTTGCACAAAAAATTAAAAGGAGGTGGGCTAGTTTTGGACATCTGGGGGAAACAGGTGGGACGAGGGAGAACGGAGAAGCCAAATATAGGCTTCTGGATTCTTAGCTGTTCATCACCAAGGTAACTGCGTTGCTATGGCAACAGCAAAGGCAGCACCGCCTTTTTCAAGAATTTCCTTCGCTGCGGTTACCTCCACACAAGCCAGACACTTCGGCATGGGAGGCTACAGCCCGCGGGCTATGGTTTAGGAAGGCGGGAATTGCTGCAGTAGTAGCCAATCGGATGGGCTCTGCGGCGAAGAACGCAAAGGAGGGGTCGGAACTTTTGAAAGCTCAGCAGAGGGCGTTGAGAAGGCGTGTTCGCGTCCCTTTCCCACCAATTAGCGGCCGAGGAAAGGAAGAGGGCGGGACCTGGGTGAGGCCGGCCGGGGGCGGGGCCCAGATTAAAGCTGGGAGGCTCCGCCCACCCCCCGCTTCTGCTCAATAGAAAGCCAGAGAGTCAGTCCGGACAGTTAGGGTGCCCAATGAGTGCTGTCGCCAGGACCCCTTGCGGGGCGGGCTCAGCCAATCGGCAGCAGCGGTGGGCGGACGCGGGCGGCAGAGGCGGTGCGGCGGAGGCGGAGCGGCCTCTGCGGCAGGAGGGAAGATGGCGGACGAAGAGAAGCTGCCGCCCGGCTGGGAGAAGCGTATGAGCCGCAGCTCAGGTGCCGCGGGGGTCGGGGCTGGGACGGGGCCGCGAGGGCCCGCAGAGGCAAGGCTCGAGCTTGCCCCTCGAGCGCGGCACCGCCGCTCGGTTCCCGTGGGGTCCTGGCTCCTCCGCGTCGTCCCGGGGTAACGGCCCCGGCCCACCCTGTGAGGGCTGCGAGCCTGAGGAGAGGGGAATCCCGAGGAAACTGAGGCAAGGGCCGTGGCCGGGGAGTCCCAGGGTGCTCCCGGGGTGGCAGGGGGATGGTGATCCCGCGGCACTCCCTCAGGCGATGGCCCTGGCCCTGCCGATCTGACTGACACTTTCGTTCGGCCTAATGCACCAGAAGTCCTGAGGGAAGGTCTGTGCAACCCGCTGGTCCCAGGGGGGACCCCTTGGGGAGGACACCCCAACATCATGCTCAGGGCGGGGCCCTAGGGTGTTGTTCGGCCTCGGATCCACAACCTCCTTCTGCTAATACGCTCGCTGCCATCCACACCATGTTCTGAGTTTGCGATATCCGGCCGGTGGTATTCTGCCTGAGAACTGCCCTTGTGCTCCGGAACCCGACTTAAGGCTTTTCCCCAATAATAATGTCAAGAATAGGGAACGTTTATCTCAGGACCAAGCATAGTTACAAGCATTTTGGGTGTGTGCTTTCTCTAAGTGGCCATAATTTTGGGAGAGAGGTAATTGTTACCCCCGTTTTGCAGATCAGGAAACTCAAGGCCAGAAAATGCAAGGAACCCGCCCAAGGTCATTGATTTCAGGAGGTGGGGGCTGGGTTCCCACCCAGTCATTCTGACTCCAGAGCCCCCTACCCTTCTTGCTGCAAACTACTAAGATGCAGGTTCCAGTATTTTACACTTCTTTCTCCATAGAGCCTAGCAGTCATAATCACAGTAATAATTTGATTTTTTGAACATCAGGAGCACTTTGCATACAGCACCATCCACTCTCCACATTAACCCCCTGGAGGTTTGATGTCCTTATTCTCTCACCCCCACTTTTCAGATGAGAAAACTGAGGTTCAGGGAGATGGAACCCATTGCCAAGGTTTTTGAGGCAGTCAGTGGCTCAGCTCTCACCAACCCCCACCCCACCCTGCAGCCTTGACCTGTGGATGCGACCTACAGTGTAAAGCCGATGCTCTGCCCGATTTGGGGCTCCTACTCCAGCCATTTCTACCCAGTTCAGTCCTGATAGTGTTCCCTGAGGGTGCCATCCAGCCCTTCACGGTGTTCGGCACAAGTCCTCCGTGTAAGCCGGGCAGACTCTGCTCCAGGAATGACACCCTATCTCTGCTGGGTCCTACTTCAAGCTTCTTGTTGGCAGCCCTCACTCCATGCTCTTTAGTCTCTGGATAACATCTGACCCCAGTAATGCTGGACCCCAGTTCTGTAACTGGGTAGGGGAAAAGGACAAAACTTTTGTGTCTGACACACATGGGTACAGTTTATGCAGCAGAATAAACACCCATTGCTTTGTTTTGGAGGTACTAGTAGCTGTTGCACTCTTATTGACCAGACGCCTCACAGTGACATGTGCATGCTCAAGTCGTGTCCGACTCTTTGTGACCCCATGGACTGTAGCCCACCAGGCTCCTCTGTCCATGGGATTACCCAGGCAAGAATACTGGAGTGAGTTGCCATTTCCTCTTCCAGGGTATCTTCCAACCCAGGGATCGAACCCAAGATTCTTTTGCTTCCTGCATTGGCAGGCAGATTCTTTACCTCTGCGCCACCTGGGAAGCCCTTGTTTTGACCAGAGATGTATTAGTACGTCTTTCGTTACCCAAATGTTACTCAACATTCACTTATATAACAAATCGCCAGCCATAGGCGTTAGTTTCTGCAAAAATCCCCCAGTCGATAATATGTTAATATGTGTCAAGTGCTATCCTAAACTCGTTACAGATGTGAACTCATACAACCCTTCCAAAAACCATTCAGGCAAGTACTGTTGTTATTTCCATTTTACAAGTGAGAAAACTGAGGCCCGGAGAAGGGAGATCATACAGGGAGTGAGTGGCAGATTTGAACAGGGAGTCTGGCTACTGAGTGCACGCTTCCAACCTCTCTTCCTCACCTTGGGTTATTTCCCCCCCTTGAAGTTATTAATGACCAAAGTTGTTATGTGGTCTTACTTGCTTGTTTATTGTCTGTCTGCCTCCCACCTAGAGGGTTAGCTCCCTAAGTCCTGGTGACACTGGTGGACAGCAGTGGGCTGGCTGAATGAAGGCATCTTGTTGGCCAGTTCCATATCATGGCTTGACAGAGGTATCCTCTGAGCAGGTCCCAGCTAAATTGTGTACCCCCCCGCCCTTCTAGGCCGGGTGTACTACTTCAATCACATCACTAACGCCAGCCAGTGGGAGCGGCCCAGTGGCAACAGCAGTGGCAGCGGCAAAAATGGACAAGGGGAGCCCACCAGGGTCCGCTGTTCACACCTGCTGGTCAAGCACAGCCAGTCACGGCGGCCCTCATCCTGGCGGCAGGAGAAGATCACCCGAACCAAGGAGGAGGCCCTGGAGCTGATCAATGGTGAGCAGGGGTTGGAGACTAGACTTGGGGGAAGGGGTGGTCCCTCTCCCCAAGGGCAGTGCAAGCTTTACAGAAATCACATGAGATCCTCCACCTCAGCCTGCTTAGCCATCAGCTGTGGCCTTGGCCGGCCTATAAGTGCCTGTTGGTGGCATGAGCCTGGCTTCCATGGCTGCCTCTCATTTTCCTCCCCAGCTGGTGTTTGAGAGTGGGCCAGGGTTGGTGGAGAGGATGCAGCCTTGGGGCTGGCAGACCTGGGTTCACATGGTCACTATGCCCCTAGGAGCTCCTTGACCTTGAGAGATTCATGTCACTTCCTTGAAACTCAGTTTTCACCTCTGTCAAATGGACATCGTCATCTCCTTGCCTTCATGGGCCATTGTGAAAGCTCGGTGAGATGAAACGGTGTAATGGGTGGCACACAGTTATCACTTTGCAGGTCGTCATTCAGTGGGAGCTATCCTGGAGAGTAGTGTCATCAAGCAGGGTCTGGGGCACGTATGTGGATGGGTCAGGAGGGAGGTTGGAAAAGTAGCAGTGTTAGAACTAGCCGACAGAGTCAGTGAATTAATTCGGCTCTGAGCAAGCTGTTCGTCGCTCGGTTCTGTGTTTCCTCCACAGTCTAGAGCAGCAGTTGGTAGGCAGACTTTTTCTTAAAAGGCCAGATGGTAAATAGTTTAGGTTTTGTGGGCCATACAGTCTCTGTCAGCTCTGCTTGGCAACTCCATAGCAGCCACAGGTGATGTGTAAACAAATGGGCGTGGCCATGTGTCAATAAAACTTTATTTACAGAAACAGCAGGATTTGACCCCAGGGCTGTAGTCCTCAGCATCCTGGTCTAGAGCTATCTAGTGTGGCCGCTTCTATCTACATGTGGTTATTTTCATGTAAATTAGTTCAATTTAAGTCATATTAAAGATTGGTTCCTCAGTCACACCAGCTACACTGTTCAGTAGTCCCACTTGGTTATAGGCTGCCATTTTGGACAGCACAACTGGAGAATATTTCCATCCTTGCAGGTAGTTCTGTCGGCCAGTGCTGGTCTGGATCACAAGTGTGGTTTCATCATCCACTCAGCCTCTCTCACCAGAGATCCCAGACACCTCCCAGGCCCTCCAACCCCACAGAACCAGCGTCTCACCCCTGCCCAAACAGCCTGAGTGCCCATCCAGTTCTTCCAGGTCCTGGCTGTGTGACCTTGAGCAAGCTACTTAACATCTCAGCCTCAGTCTTTTAACTTACAAAGTTAGTGTTAAGATAATAGGACCCAGCACATAGGGTGAAGAAAAAAAACTGTTAGTCGCTCAGTCGTGTCCGACTCTTTGTGACCCCATGGTCTGTAGCCCACCAGGCTCCTCTGTCCATGGATTTCTCCAGGCAATAATACTGGAGTGGGTTGCCATTTCCTTCTCCAGGGGATCTTCCTGACCCAGGGATCGAACCTAGGTCTCGTGCACTGCAGGCAGATTCTTTATCTTCTAGCCACCAGGGAAGCCCTAGTGCAGTAAAGCACGAATAACAGCCCTTGGCATCTAGTAAATGTTCTGTAATTGCTCTTGGCCATTAAGATGGTGGTTATTAGCACAGGCCTGGCATGGTTAGTCCGTATTGGCTGTTGTTTTGGGCCACATAACTGGCCTGTGGGATATTACTGACACACACCTACACCCACACCTGTTCACCCCATACAGTCCCCAGCATGATAAGTGGCACCTGTTAGCCACCCACTTCTCAGCCTTGTAGAGTGGAGCCAAGTTTTTGCACGGAATCTTGAAGGCAGATTTAAAGAGCTTACTTCCTTGGACTTCCCTGATGGTCCAGTGGTTAAGAATTTGCCTTCTAGTGCAGGAGAGGTGGGTTCCAGCCCTGGTCAGGCAACTTAGGTCCTATATGCCTTGGGGCAACCTAATCTGTGTGCCACAACTAGAGAAGCCTGCATGCTTCAATCCAGCACAGCAAAAAAAAAAAAAAAAAATAGCTCGCCTCCCAAGCTCCCTAGGGCAGGGGCTGGGTCTGTCTCTTTGCCCACTGCACACCGGACACAAAGCCTGGCCCACAGTAGCGCCCACATCCGGGTCTCCTGAACCCAGAGGAAGCAAGAAGGGATCCTGGCAGAGGAAGCAGCAGAAATGAAGGCCTGGGGCTGGGCTCTGGGCAGGACTCAGGGGAAGACTGCAGGGGACTGAAGAGAGATGAAACCCATCAGGGCAGGTCCCATCCAGGTGGAGGAGGGCCCAGGCTGAGGCCAAAAGTTTGGGTCCTTTTCCAGAGGCTGCAGGAAACACATGGCCACGTGACGCTGGGAGAAGGGCCCTACAGTCCTGGCTTTTCAGAAAGAGCTGTGTGGCTGGAGGGTGAGGGGCCAGGAAAGCTGGAAGGCCCAGGCCCAGGCTGGATGGGCCAGCAGTAAGCAGTAAGTGATGAGTGGGGTCTGGCTGCCACTCAGGGGAAGAGGATGTGGCGGGATGCTCAGAAGAAACCAATAGATGACCTCTTGGATGCTTTTAGCTCAAATGGTCCCAGTTCTTAGGCTTCTGGACCACGTGAGAGTGCACAGAAGGTGATGGGCACTTGGAGAGTGAGTGGCAGGAGATGTCGTCACTGGATTACGGGACTCGGGAAGAGGCGCAATCTGGGGAGAGTCTCACTAAGTCTGAGGGCTAGAGGAAGAAACCTTGGCAAGGCAACCATGAGAGGATCTGGGATGAGCAGAGCAGCAGGCCAGAGATAGAAGCCTGGGGGACAGTCCCAGCCAGAGATGGCAGGTAGACATGGGGACATCTGAGCATCGCTTGGAAGAAAAGCTGTTGGGCCTGCCTGGGAGTGATGCCGCCTGTCCCATCTCTGAGGGACTAGGACGTGTCTAGTGGGGCTGACAGCTGCAGTGGGAGCCTGGGGGTACTGAGGTCAGCTTGGGTCTGGGGAAGGGGTATCTGTGGGTGCGCCCAGTAAGCAGCTGGGCCCTGGGGCCTCACCTTAAATCAGTGTAGACTCGGAAGTGTTAGCAGGGGTTGAACATGCCTCCCTGTGCCAGGGGGCCTGGTGGAGGCCGTGGGAGGAATTGCAGCTAGAAACAGTGTGACTTGAACTTGGAGTGGGTAGGAGGCAGGGGGAGTAGATTCTAGAGAGCTTGAGTGGGCAGAATCAGGAGGACTGGGTGATAGAGGGGCAGGGAGCGGGTAAGGTCAGAGGTAATGTGACCCTCCCTGGACTGGCCCATAGGTGGATCTCGGTGCCAGCTGTGTGAAAGTTGCTCAGTTGTGCCCAACTCTTTGTGACCCCATGGACTGCAGTCCATGGAATTCTCCAGGTCAGAATACTGGAGTGGGTAGCCATTCCATTCTCCAGGGGATCTTCCCAACCCAGGGATTAAACCCAGGTCTCCCACATTGCAGGCAGATTCTTTACCAGCTGAGCAATCAGGGAAGCCCAAGAATACTGAAATGGGTAGCCTATCCTTTCTCCTGCAGATCTTCCTGACCCAGGAATCGAACCGGGGTCTCCTGCATTGCAGGCGGATTCTTTACCAACTGAGCCACCAGGGAATCCAGCTGTGTAGCTTCAAGCAAGTGTCTTCATTCTAGGAGCTTCAGTTGGCCTCATCTGTAGAATGGGCACAGGGTGGCCTGAAGATCCAGGGGCCAGCCAACCACTGAACGCTTAGCAGAGCAATGGGCTCAGTGTCATGCTGTCTGCATGGTAGAGCCTTAACCCCAGTCATGTAGGTGTGTGTGGTGGGGGCCAGGGTCAGGACAAGGCCTTTGCCTACTGCAGCCTCTCCTGCTTGCTAATGGTCCATGGGTGGAGCACTGGGCCAGGGCATGGGAGGCCTGGTGGGCTCCGCATGCAGAGCCTCCACTGACATTGGCCTGTGGTCTTAGTGTCCTGAGATGGGCCCCCTCAGGGGTCTTTATGAGGGTGCAGTAAGATGGCGCAGACTTCAGTACACTTGGTCACCAGACACCCATGTGCCAGGTCAGCAAGCTTTGGGCATCAGGGCCTGGTTTCCTCTTTGATGAAGAAGGATGTTTTCTCCCCGTCCCCTCTTCTCATCATGGGCTTGTTCCAGGTAATGACGAGATCAGCCTTTCAGTGGCACAGTCTGCCGCTGGCAGCCTGGGTCCCTCCGTACCCATGTAGAACCTGTGCTCCCCAGTTGCCTTGAAAAGCAGTGTGTCCACGTTTTCTGCTGAGGCTTCTTTCTCAGGGCCAGCTCCTCTGCAGCTCTTGGGCTGCAGCCAAAGGCTTGTCAGGGATCTGGGGACCGGCTGCCTGTCGTTGCCTGTGTCCTTGTGTAAAGAAGCCAGGCCACAGAGAAGCCTACTGCCTACTGCCCATTCCTCCATCCCTACGTGCCCAAGGTCGCAGAGAGGCCCCAGTGTGAGTCCCATCCCCGTACCCCGTGCCCAGGGTCTGGAGGGTTAGTGAGCGCCTTCCACCCAGTGTCCCCACTCACGGTGGGTGGCTCCCTTCCAGGCTCCTGGTTTCAGGCTGGGGTCTCTGATCTCTAGACATCCTCTCCTGGAATTTGGGGTTTTTTTTTTTTTAATATTTACTTGGCCGTGCCTGGTCTTAGTTGCAGCATGCGGGATCCTTAGTTACAGCATGCAGACTCTTAATTGTGGAATGTGGGATCTGCTTCTGCAACCAGGGATCGAATCTGGCTCCCTGAATTGGTAGCACAGAATCCTAGTCACTGGACCACCGGGGTAATCCCTGGAATTTGGGTCTTGAGGAAGGCAGACTTAATTCCATCACCTTTTTCCCTGTCCAGACCCTTTCCCTAGTTTGTCTCTAAACCTCTTTAGAGTCAGAGAGCACTCCACTTGTTCACTCACTGTTGCTGGAATCATTATGATGTGACTGGCTGCTACAACAGAATACCACAGGTTGGGTGGCTTAGCCACAGACATTTATTTTTCACAGTTCTAGAGGCTGGAAGTCTAAGATCAGAGTGTTGATTGGTTTGGTTTCTTCTGAGGCTTTTCTCCTTGGCTTGCAGATTTTCACCTTCTGTGTGCTCACCCGGCCTTAACTCAGTGCATGTGATGGAGAAAGAAAGAGCTTTTGGGGGGCCTTTTTTCTTAATATGTATTTTTATTTATTCAGTCGCACTGGGTCTCAGTAGTTACAGCAGGCAGGCATGTGGGATCTTTAGCAGGAGCATGTGGGATCTAGTTCCCTGACCAGGGTTTGAACCCAGGCCCCCTGCACTGGGAGCGTGGAATCTTAGCCACTGGACCACCAGGAAAGTCCCTAGCTTTTCACCTTGGCTTGTGGCCAGACTCCCAAAGGTCAGCTTTAGAAAGGAGAGCTCAGAAAGGAAGTCTTGTTTCTTTTTAAAAAATCATTTCAGGGACTTCCCCTGTGGTTCAGTGGTTAAGACCCCATGTATCCAGTGCAGGGGACGCAAGTTTGATCCCTGGTCATGGAACTAAGATGCCACATGCCATGGGGCGTGGCCAAAAAGTAAGAAAAAAAATCAGTCCCATCCAAGCAGAATATTTTTTTTTTTTTTAAACAAAAATGTATTTATGTATTTGGCTGCATCAGGTCATAGTTAAGGCACGTGGGCTCTTCGTTGGGTCATACAGGATCTGTCACTGCGGCATGAAGACTAATTGCAGCTTGTGGGCTTAGTTGCTCAGAGGCGTGTGGGATCTTCGTTCTCAACTAAAGATTGAACACATGTCCCCCAGCTTTGCAAGGCGGGTTCTTAACCACTGGACCACCAGGGAAGTCCTGTAGCAGAATATATTCTGAGAGCTGCTGATCACAGGAAGATGTGAGTGCTACGAATGATGGGGAGAAAAGCTCGGCTTTTATTCAGTTCTTAGGCTGCTGTTGCTTGCGTCACACACACCGTGTGTCCTTGCCAGGCTGCCTAGTTTCAGGGATCCCTGCAGCTGTGCCCCCAGCCCCAGTGGCTGGAGGATGCTGCAAGGGGTGCTTGAACAAGGCTCAGGACCGGGGCCAACTCCCCAGATGCTGGGCCCATGCAGCGGTGCTCCCCCAAAGTACCTGGAGGCGGGCAGGTACACTGGGGGACGCTGCACTCAGGATTCCCTGGCTGGGTTTACTGGAGTCCAGACAGGAGAGGGGGGGAGCATATCTCAGTGTTGCTCGGGTGAGACTGAGGACATAACCAGAATCCAGGGAGAGGAAGAGATGGAGGAGGGGAATCCTTGTGCCATCCAGTTCAGATCGGAGTCAGCTGTGGATGTGTCAGGCACAGGGGGTCCACCTGGCAGCCACGGGGGTTATTGGGAGCCCACCCGGGTTTTCACGGCAACAGGCACTGCAGGAACTTCCCTGGTGGTTCAGTGCATAGGACTCCGGGCTTTCACTGCTGAGGGCCTGGCTTTGATCCCTAGTCAAGGAACTAAGATCCCACAAGCTGCAGGGTGCAGCCTCCCCCCCCCCCCCAACTCCTCCCCAAAAAAAGCCACCGCAGCATGCGGGCCACAGGGGGCTGGGCCGTGTCACATCAGAGAGCCTGTCTGACCAGGCAGCACAGTGCGGTGACAGCCAGTGCAGACCACAGGGTGCAGACGGGTACGCAGGTCAGAAAGAAGCAGGGCAGTCCGAGTGGCCGGGCCCCACAGAAGGGAGGACAGAATGCTGACAGCGGGTGCCATTTGTCAAGGTGTCTCTCAGTGCCTGGCACTGTGCCTCATGTCCCTGTGACTGGCTGGCAAATGACCGATGGTCGAGGCTCAGAGGCACAGGGACACAGGCCAGGCAGGGGTCACGGGAACAGCTGTGGAAGCAGCCAAGCAGATCAGATGCCAGGACACGAGTTACTGCCGTGACCTGTAGTGAGATGGGGGGTGGGGTGACGGGTGTGCTGTCGTAGCGTCCTGGACGGATGGACGGATGACAGTGACAGGTTAGACCGGAGCCGGAGATCCGTGAGCCAAGGTGAAGTTCCCACCGGCTCAGCGACAGGCAGATGGTCTGGCTGGGTGTGTGGGTCTCTGAGCACCAAGTGGATTAATCAGCAGCGTCCATGTGGCGCTCAGAAAGGTGCCAGGCATGGCACAGCCTCGTTTAGGTCAGACGGGAGCCATGGGTGGAAGTGTCACCGTGGTGGTGCCCTCTGCTGGGAGCCCTTTCCCTCAGTCCTCTTCCTTCCCTCCCATCACCCCGGTCTCCCTGTCCCCCCAGGGAGAATCGGTATCTAGTTTGGGCTGCACAGAGGGTGAATCTGGCGCGCTGCCAGCTCACCCCATCAGGGCAGCTGGGAGAAGAGCCGTGTCAGCTGCCCCGGGGTGCAGTCTGCCGCCTGTCCCTTGCTGAGTCCCAGCCAGGCCGCCTCCAGGGTTCTTCATGACACCCCAGGAAGTGGCCCTGGCCTTCCTCACACTTTGGTCAGACGGGACAGCCGAGGCCCTTGCGCTGAGGGCTCAGCCATCCCCTGTAGCAGAGCTGGGCTAGTGCTGTGGCCTCCTGCCTTTGTCCTAGAAGCCTCTAGAAAATTTTCCTACCACTGCCCTAGGGCGTCCCAGTGTCCCTTTTGATTTTTATTTTCTTGGCTGCGCTGCTGTGGGATCTTAATTCCCAACCAGGGGTCAAACCTGTGCCCCTTCTGTTGGAAGCCCCGAGTCCTAACCACGGGACCACAGGGAAGTCCCCCAGTCTCCTTTGTAACGTCTGTCCTGTCTTCTGCTGCCCTCCCCAGCAGAGCCTGGAGGTAGACTTTGTCTCAGTGTGTGGGGGTAGGAAGAGGCCGTGCCTTGTTCATTATGTGTTCCTGTGTGTGTGTAGGGAGGGGGCAGTTACAGAGAAAGCAGTGTAGGACTGGGGTAGGAGACCAGCTGCTCTTGAGGTGACCACAGGGTCATGGGTGTGTATGGCTCCGGCTGTGGTTGTGCATGCACGCTCATGCACACTCAATTGGCAGGGGTTGCAGGCTCCCTTCTGAGTGAAGTGCTGCCCTGCCCGGAACCCTCTGCCCGCCCTGCCCTGACTGGGAGGCCTCCCTTTGTGTCCCTCTTGCAGGCTACATCCAGAAGATTAAGTCTGGAGAGGAGGACTTTGAATCTCTGGCCTCACAGTTCAGCGACTGCAGCTCCGCCAAGGCCAGGGGAGACCTGGGTGCCTTCAGCAGAGGTGCGCAAAGAATGGGCACCCCTGAACCCCAGCAAGACCCTCTGACCCACTGGTGCCCGCACCCCACCTAGAGGGATGGCCCCTGTCGCACTGTCCTCTGGGGTCCACCAGGTGGCAGCAGAGTCCCTTCCTCAGGCTGCAGAGTCTTCTCCTCGGTGGTGGCATCTCTCTCGGGGTGGGGCGTCCATCTGTGTGTCTCTATGCTCAGTTGTCCCCATCACAGGCCCACCAAGGTGGGTGCTCGCTGCCATTTCCCTCTCCTTCTGTTGAGGTGCAAAGCTGGGGCCCCTAAGAGTCCCAGAGCACGTCCCCCAGAATCCTCTGCCCGTCCTCCTGGGTGGAGAAACCAAGAGTGAGGGGAGGAGGGGGTCAGATCAGCAACCCCGCCAAGTTCAGGCCTCTCCACCTAGGGCTGTGGGAAGGGAGGAGCAGAGGGAACCAGGCCGCTGCCTCCTCCCCCTCCATCCTGGGGTCTCGAGCATCAAGGAAGGGCCCAGAATAGGCTGAGGGGTGTTGGGGAGCCAGCAAGGGGCTGTGGGCAACCCAAGGAGGCAGGTGAGACAGTGTGGCAGGGCCCAGGAACCGG
This sequence comes from Bubalus bubalis, assembly GCF_019923935.1. Lineage (NCBI taxonomy): Eukaryota > Metazoa > Chordata > Mammalia > Artiodactyla > Bovidae > Bubalus > Bubalus bubalis. The sequence goes on along the minus strand of NC_059165.1, from coordinate 96,747,621 downwards.
GCCCAGGGAGACCAGTTTATCATTAAAACTCCTCTCAGCGCACAGTGGAGACAGCCACTCTGCCCTCATTTGTCATGCTGTCCTCAGGCTTCCCGGGGCCTCCCTAATAGCCTTGCCGCCCCCAGCTGCGCCCAGCTCAGGCACTGTGACAGGGCCGTAAAGTGCATGACGGATAAGTCCAAATGAGGGCCCTGGGAGCACAGTGGGAGCCCTGTCTGCCCAGTCCCGCCTGCAGGTCTGGACCCCACCCACCATCTCTCCTGCTTCCTCCCCCAGGTCAGATGCAGAAGCCATTTGAAGACGCCTCCTTCGCCCTGCGGACAGGGGAGATGAGTGGGCCCGTGTTCACGGATTCGGGCATCCACATTATCCTTCGCACGGAGTGAGGGGTGTGGATGGCCCAGGCCTGGCCCCCCGGGGGGAGACGGGTGGGACGGGGTGGCTGGGCCCGCAGACTCCGCTCCCTGCTGCCGGCCAACCAGTGGGGACCCCTCCCTTCTCCTGTCACACAGTATTTATTGATCCCAGAATGGCTGGGAGGGGGCCCTTCACCACTGGGTGCTCCCTGTCCGCTCCCGTTGGGGCTGTCCCTGCTAGACCCCCCTCCCCTTTAGGAATCGACTTCAGAAGGGCACAGGGTGGAGAGGCTCCCTGGGCTCCCAGGGCCAGGGTTGGGAGTGACCTGTCCCAAAGAAAAGGCCTAGTTAGCTGAGCTGCCCCTGTGCCGCACCAGGTCCAGGATGGGGGCAGGTGGGCCTTGAGTTTTGCTGGTTAGGCCGTGTTCCTCTGTTCAGTTGTAAAAAGCAGACGCTCCGCGTGGGGCCCAGGCTGCTGGCTGCTATGGGGCCTCTCTAAGCAGCCATGCAGCGCCTTCCCACCCTTGATTAAACCTGGAACCACTGCTCTGCTGTCTGGCATTTCATTTCCCCCACCCCGGGGCAGCGATCATCTCCCGCCACCCCTGGCGTCAGGTGTCCAGGCCATGTTCCCTCCCTGGGAAGCCACTCCTTTCTCTTGGGGGTGCTTCATAGCAGCAGCAGACTCTCAGGGAAGTGGAACAACAACGGTCCTCAAACTTGAGTGTTCAGGAATGTTCCAGAATGCAAGGGCCCTGACCGCACAGCTCTGGGTTCAGCAGGTCAGGTGGAGCAGGAGAATCCTCGGAACCAGAGTGAAGCCCCTGTTCACCCTTCGTGCTCTTGGCGCCGTACCCCCACCCCCCCCCCCCCCACCCAAACACACACAGCCCACTTCAGTTGGAACAAAATACTCTCAATACTCTGATGCCCACTTCCCTGTCACCATAAGCATTCTGCCAGGACTCAGGCACCTTTGCAAATGCTAATACCATGGCAACAGGGGCCAGGGAGCAGGGGCACTGCCAGATGTCTCTGAGAGCAGGAGTCCTGCCCAGCCTTCTGGTGGCAGGTGGGGGGAGTTCTGTGCTGGAACATGTAAGAGGAGGGTCATTGAGCAGAAGGAATCCCTGCAGCAAATGTGGGAGGGGGCGGGACTCTTCAGGTGGAGGCTGGGGGCGTGGCCCACCTGTTCTGCATGACTCCTCACAGATGCCCTTGGATCCGGGCCTGGGCAGGAGGCTCAGAGGTCAGTCAGGGGGTTCATGGGTGTGTTGGAAAAGGGGTTATGTCCATTCTGCACCCCACACATGCACTTAATGGGGACCAGCCTGGATCTTGGGAGTGGTGGGCTAGCAGGGCTTGGGAATCCCATAAAATAAGCCCTGCCTGGCCTGACCCCAAGGAAGAGCCCCCTACCCCCAGGGCTGAGTCTCTTACCACAGGCCTCAGTTGCTCATAAATAGTCACCTGGGCCGACTCCCATCTGGCCAGTTTCTGGAGCAATTGCTTTCTGCCTGCTAGCACGCTTGTCATTAGGAAGGTTTAATGAGCCTCCTCTCAGCTCTGGCTGCTTGGCTGCCCCTCCAGACAGACCCTTCTGCCACCGTCTGTGGGGGCCACGAAGCAGGCAGAGGCCCCACTGTCGTTCTCTGGGGCTGGGGGAGCCATCACCCCCGCTCCTGGTCCAGTGGAGCCTCTGGGAAGGATTGGAAATGAGTACTTGGGGGCAGAAAGGTTTGCAGGGTACTTCTCCAAAGTACCACCTGAGAAGTGGGCCTGTGCCCCTTAACACCAAACGCCCAAGGACGGTCTCCCTGAGCTCCCAGGCATCTAAGATACTGTTGGGGAAGGGAGAGGGTAGGGGTGCATTTTCCTGGGTAGGGGCTGGTAGGGAATTTTTCTTTTTTTCTTTTTTGCCTTGCCACCTGGCTTATGGGGTCTTAGTTTCCTGACCAGGGATGGAACATGTGCCCCCTGTTGTCCTTAGGTGTGTGTCTGTCCTGGGGGTCCCCACCTGCCTCCATGGACTTCCCTCTTCCTTTATCTAGCAGCAGCCAAACTCCAAACACAAAAGAAAGTTGCTCTTAGATAATACATGCCCTGGAGCCCTCTCAGCATCCATAATTCAGAAGCTGTGGCTTCTGTCACCTGCTCCACACTCCCACCCACCCGCCCCTGCCCAGAATCCAGGCCCTGGATCCCAGGCCCTCAGGATGATGAGAACATAGTCTACGCCACTGGTCTGGCGCCTCCCTGCTCAAACTACCTTAGGGGCAGTGTGGTCACTTCAGTTTGGGGTGACGTGGGTACTGCCACTGGCTGGTCTGCAAAGCTTCCCCCGTGAAGCCAGTCACGTCCATCATAGGGGAAGCTGGGATCAGCAGGCAACTTGGACACAGGCGGATGACATGTGACCCAGGCCAGGGTCAAGGAATGGGGGGGTTATTTCTCCTGCCCATATTTTGTTGTTCAGTCGCTCAGTTGTGTCCAACTCTTGGCGACCCCATGGACCACAGCGCGCCAGGCTTCTCTGTCCTCCACTGTCTCCTGGAGTTTGCTCCAACTCATGTCCACCCATCTCATCCTCTGGCCCCCTTTTCCTCTTGCTCTCCATCTTTCCCAGCATCAAGGTCTTTTCCTGTGAGCTGGCTCTTCACATCAGATGGCCAAAGTACTGGAGCTTCAGCTTCAGCATCAGTCCTTCCAATGAATATTCAGGGTTGTTGGAACAAAAGCCACCAATGCAAAAGTATTGGAGGGCGGGGCCTGCCCCTGTGTTGTGTGTATGAGAGAAGGCGCCATTCTAATGCCAGGGACCTGTGGGCACTGATGCCCAATATGATGGGAGGGATGGGGTACAGATGTTCTAAGGTGAGTGTTTTTGGTGTGTGTGTGTGTGTGTGTGTGTGTGTTTTAAGCAGGTGCAGAGCAAAGTGCCTCTCAAAGTGCTTATCCAGGAATCGCTTCTTTTCATGTCAAACTTGCTAATTTAAATGGAAATTAATTGCTTTTCTTGACGATTTCTTTAAAAATTGGTTTTAAATGCATGCATCAGGCAGTCACATTTATTATTCATTGGTTTCACTGGCAATACAGCCCCAGTGTCCCGCATTCCGGGAGATGCCAGCACAGAGCAGAGATGATTTAATCAAGAGGCCATTAATTAGAGATGGGGAGACAGGGAGGGAGGGTTCCTCCCACAGGAGCAGGTTTGGCCACCTCTGTGGCCTCAGCAGGGGGCGGTGGGGTTGGAGGGAAGGGGAGCCTGGGTGGGTGGGGTTGTTTGCATGATGTTTCTGCTAGAGATTTCAGTGGGGTGGGGGCCATGCGTTAGGGCGAAGGTGGGGGTACGGGGTGCACTATCTTTGTTCCTGGCCACAGCTCCAGAGGTGACTGTCCTTCCCCCTCACCTTGCTGTCTGTCGCCCAGGCCACCAAGGATCTGGCTAAAATAAAGCCTTCATTGTGTCCTTCCCATTCTGTGACCCCCTTCCACCCCACCTCAGTCACATCAACAAGGCTTCTGAGGACCTGGACTCTGCTGACTTCTTCAATTTCTTCCCGACTTGTTCAACACACCCTTCCTGTCTCTGAGACTTGCTCACTTTGCCCATTTCTTTCCCTCCAGGAGCCCCGATCTCCACGTCAGTCCCCGTTGAGAACTATCCCTGCCCAAGCCAGGGCATCAGGTGTGGGTGTGTCCAGTGGAAGAACCCCCACCCCCACCCCCGCACTTTCAGACAGTTGCTACCTTTTTGTTACTAGCGCACTCAGAACTGGTGCAAGTTACACAAAATGGCTTTGAAATTACAAAGCCAAAACAAGAAAAAGGGAAAATGCTGTGTCCCACTCTCTCGCGGTGGTGTTGGTGTTCAGTCACTCAGTCATGTCTGACTCTGCAGCCCCGTGGACTGCAGCACGCCAGGCTGCCCTGTCCTCCACTATCTCCTGGAGTTTACTCAAACTCATGTCCATCGAGTCGGTGATGCCACCTAACCATCTCATCCCCTGCTCCGCCCCTTTCTCCTTTTGCCTTCAATCCTTCCCAGCACCAGGTTCTTTTCCAATGAGTCGGTCTTCAGAGCTTCTGCTTCAGCAACAGTCCTTCCAATGAATATTCAGAGTTGATTTCCTTTAGGATTACCTGGTTTGATATTCTCTTTTGGCCACACCACGAGGCATGAGAGATCCTAGTTCCCCGACCAGATGACCAGGGATCGAACCCACAGCCCCTGCAGTGGAAAGAGTGGAATTTTAACCACTGGACCACCAGGGAAGTCCCATCATACCTATATTCTTAAAAGCAGCCAAACTGTTAAAAAAAAAAAATATGTTAAAAGTTGCCAGATGGTCACCAGTGATGCACCAGTGTGATCAGTGAGTGAAAGAAAAAAAAAAAAAAAAAAACCTGGCAATGAGGTTTCCCTCGCAATCCAGCGATTAAGACTTTACCTTCCAGTTCAGGAGGGCAGGTTTGATCCCTGGTCGGGTCGGGCAGCTAAGATCCCACATACCTCCTGGCCAAAACCCAAAAACAGAGAAGCAACACTTGTAACAAATTCAATAAAGACTTTTAAAATGGTCCACATCAAAAAATGTCTTAAAAAAAAAAAACTGACAATATTCACTTGAGGCCAGTCTTCAGTGTCATGATAGAATTTGCGGTTGTTTGGATCCTGGTGTTTGGATCAACGGAAACAGCTTTGGATTGGGTCTCCTCGCCTGGCTTCCCAAAGGGCTCACCCTACCATGATCCCTGCCCTCATCCCTCCCACCCCACCCTCTACCCCCAACCCCCCTTCACCCCCACCCTCAGGCTGGGCTTGTGCGTGCATGCATGCCAAGTCCCATCAGTCATGTCCAACTCTTTTCAACTCTGTGCACTGTAGCACCCGCCAGGCTCCTCTGTCCATGGGATTCTCTAGGCAAGACTATTGGAGTGAGTTGCCATGCCCTCCTCCAGGGGATCTTCCAGACCCAGGGATCAAACCTGTGTCTCTTAAGTCCCCTGCCTTGGCAGGCAGGTTCTTTACCACTAGCACCCCCTGGGAAGCCCCGGACTTGTGCTTACCTGCCCCTATTCACAAAGCTCGTGTCCTCGGACAAGGGAACCCTGCTGGGATGGGCCTCCAGGCTCACCCTCCACCTCACCTCCTCTGCCTCTTCTAGACACACAGAGCAATTAAAGCATCAAATGTCAAAGATCCCGTTTATTCCGGCAACCCGGAAAGAAAAAGTGTAAATTAAAAAAAGAAAAAAAGAAACAGATCCATGCACTCAACTCCTTGGGTTGGGACGAAGGGATGTGGGGAGAGGAGAAGAGGGTCTGGGTGGGATGCAAAAAGGGAAGGGAGGGAGGGAAGAGAGAGAGAGACAGATAAGCAGAGAGAGAGAAAGAGACCTGGAGAGTCAGATCAAATGAAAGAGACAGAGGCATCAGAAAAAAAAAAGATGTATCAAAATCAGATCATAAAGAAGAGACAATACAGAGAAAACGCACCAACAGAAATACAGAGGCAGAGAATGAAAGCTGGGCGCAAAGGTGGAGAGAGAAAAAACAGTACCGGGAGGAAGAGAGGGAGGGAAAGAGAGGGCAGGACAGAGACAGATAAATTCGGAGGGACACAGCGGAGTGGAAAGGGCCCCCGTGGCCCTCGTGTGGCAGCGCGGGCGACGGCAGCCCCTAGGGGTCCCCGGCGGTGCTGATGACATGGAAGAGGGTGACGTTGTAGAGCACCTGGTGGCCGTTGTTCCAGGTGTAGAGGGCCCGCTCCCGGGGGTTGTAATCCAGCATGGAGATGTGGGAATACTGGTTGTGGAAGGGCACGTCCGTGTACTCATAGCTGGACGTGTTGGTGAAGTAGGCGAAGTAGACCTTGGCCCCGGCCAGGTGGGAGTTGGTCACATAGAGCACGCCGCAGATCATGAAGGCCTCGCCGGCACTGCGCTTGGGGTAGCCGGTGTCCCACGAGCGCACGACCTCCAGGGTGTGTGGGTCCAGCCGGCTGACCACGATGTTGCCCGCATTCTGGTTGGTGGTGTACACAGCCCAGAGCCCGCTCTCGTCCACCATGAAGTCCATGTCCGAGAAGCCACCCCAGGAGTAGGGGAAGGTGTTGTTGTAGCCGGCCCCGGGGAGGCTCCGCTGCACCAGCACAGAACGAGAGCGGAAGTGGTACTTGACCACCACGTTGCTCTGGTACTTGTTGTAGAACAGGGAGCCGTTGTACACCACATGGCCGGTGCCGGCCCACGGCTGGGGCAGCAGGTGCTGGATAAAGTTCTGACCCTTGATGAAGTCTCCCAGAGTGCGGAACTCCAGGACACGCCGGCCCTTGTAATAGCCATCCATGTACCAGACCTGCAAGAGAGCTGTTGGTCACTGGTGGGCCACTGCCGATGACCAGGGGTCCCGACAGTCACACATCAATCACATAATCATTAGGGGTCAACAGTCACTTAGTGGTCATTACTCAATCACAGGACGTCTGGTGACCCTTCGTGACCAGGCAACATCCCGGTGACTGGGGTCACTGGGCCAATGCCATTGGTCTCAGACACTCGGAGGACAGGGCTTGATCCCCAAGAATCAGGGGAAACTGCAGTCCCTGGAGACTCGCCGGGCCTAGGAATTGACTGGTCACTGGATATGGGATGGTTAGCAGTCATGAGACTGCCCTGGGGTGGCAAGAGGTCACTTGAATCCACTGCTTTGGGGTAATCCCAGTAACGATAGGTGACTGCCATGTCACCATCATCCTCTCCGTCAACATCACTCACTGTCACCGTGGTAATTAGCAATTACGAGTGCTCTTACCAGTGCTTGTTATTGGGTTAAATATCTTAAAAACTGTAAGGCTGACATTATTATAACCATTTTGAAGATAAGGGAACTCAGGCTCAGCGACATTAAGGAACCTGCCCGAGATTCCCTAGCTAAGAACTGGTGGAAGAGCGATACAAATCCAAGTCTGATTCCCAAACCTAAGTTCTTTTTGTTTGTTTGTTTTGCTGTTGGTAGTGGTGGTTGTTTTTTGGTTTCGGCCACGCTGTGTGACTTGCTGGATCTTAGTTCCCTGACCAGCGGTCAAAATTGGGCCCTTGCAGTGAAATCACCAAGTCCTAACCACTGGGCAGCCAGGGAATACCCTTCAAACCCAGGCTCTTAACCCCTTGGTTAAACCACCATGATGCCTCAGGAGGTCAATGATCACGGTGGAGAAGTGGCTATTATGGACTTCCCAGATGGCTTAGTGGTAAAGAATGCCAATGCAGGAGCGATCCTTGGGTGGGGAAGATCCCCTGGAGAACAAAATGACAACCTACTCCAGTATTCTTGCCTGGAAGATCTCATGGAAAGAGGAGCCTGGTGGGCCACAGTCCATGGGATTGCAAAAGAATCAGACATAACTAATTGAACGATCCATGATGGTGGCTGCCCAGTGACCAATATCTGTCTCTAGGATAGTCACTGAGCAGTTAATGGATGGTTCCTGTGGGCCAGAGGTGACAGGCAATTGTGACCATGGGGGTCACTGGAAGTTCAAAGGTTATCAAGTGGTGCTCATAGGTCCTAGTCCTTGGGAAGGCACTGGTCACTGGTGGTTATTCTGAGATCAGTGCTCACTGGGAGCTGGTCAGTGGTGCTAGAAACCATTAGTCTCTATACAGTCACTGGACATCAGCTGACTTGCAGATTCACAGAGTTGGAAAGTCCTTGGTCACTTGGTGGTCACTAGACAGACAGTCAGGGGCAGGTCAAGGGCCCTGGAGACCCTAGGACAAGATAATCATTGATGTGGAGTCACTGGGCACCTATGGAGCACCACGGGCTATGTCTCCCTGCCCCCGAGTTCTGACCCCCCGCGTGAGCACACTCACCCGGCTGTCCGCGCTGGGGGCCATCGTGTCCGTCATCCAGGAGCCAAAGCGGGACCCCATGGCCCGAATGGTGATGGGGTTACTGACCCCCGTCAGCTTCCCACAGCCTGGGAGGCAGCAACAGGGGGAGTGAGGGTGGAGGATGGGAAGAGTCCGAGGGACACAGGGCAAGGCTGAGGGGGTGTGATCAAACTGAAGCGCTGGGACCAGGGGTGAGGGAAGATCCAGAGATCTGGTCCCAAGGTGGAGTTAGCTTGGGGGTGAGGAGGGGTAGGGTCAGGGCCATTTCCAGTTTTGGGAGTCTATTTTTGGCCTTGTGTAGGAAAGTCAAGGATCAACGTTTGGAAGTTAGAGGTCAAAACCGTGCTCTGAACACGCAGAGGGTATTGGGGTTGGAGGTGGAGGTCAGGGGTCAAGGTCAAGCATCAAGGCATACCCAGCTTTTGGGCGCAGGCATGGAGCCGGGCCTCCAGGGCCATCACCCGCTGCTGCAGGTCCTCGTAGCCGTAGGCGCCCATCTCTTCCTGGATGGTGGCAAGGCTGCCGGAGAGATTCCTCACCTCCTCTCGCAGGCGCACGATGGTCCGTGTGTCCGCCTTGTACTGCTCCAGGACCGAGCTCAGAGGCAACAGTTCTGTCATCCTGTCCTTCAGCTCCTGCCCCCAAGAGGGAACCTGTGCTGATCCCGACCCCCGACCAGTGACCCAGACCTGGCTCCAACCTTCAAGCCACAACTTCACTCATTTTGGGGGGTATTATTTTTATAGGAGTATAATCACTTTACCATGTAGTGTTGGTGTCTGCTGTACAACAAAGTGAATCAGTCAAATGTATACACATATCCCCTCCCTCTTGAGCCTCCCTCCCACCCAACCCCAATTGCTGTTGTTCAGTTGCTCAGTCATGTCCAACTCTCTGCAACCCCATGGACTGCAGCATGCCAGGCTTCCCTGTCCTTCACTATCTCCCGGAGTTTGCTCATGCCCACAGAGTTGGTGCCAGCAATCCCACCCCTTATCTTTGATGCACACCTGACTCTTGACATTCAGCCCAATTAGGACCGCAGATCCCAGTCAACCCTCTGTCCTTCCTGGAAGTAATGGGCACCAATCCCAGTTCTTCCTTTGACCTCTGACCTGAACCCTGAAGGACGCACCTGGAAGCTCTTGGCCGAGAGGGACCCGTCGGCTGCCCGGAGCCGCGCATCCAGGCTCCGCATGAGGGTCTCCATGCTGCGCACATACTGGAGGTCCCGGTACGTCCGCAACTCAAGAACCTCCATGGACTGGGAGACGTTCTGAACCTAGGAAGTGGGAGAGTTAGGGCGAGCCAGACTCCTGTCCTCATCCCCGGGGATGCCGCAGACAAGACCTGGTGGGGCCAGAGGCTAAACACCCAACCAACCTTCTCCTCCCGACCTTACCAGCAACGCCCAATCTATCCATCTGGTCTGGCCACCACCACCTCCCACCTCTCCCTGCCTCCCTGCTCTCCTCGCCTCCACCCTCATTTACAGCAGTCAAGTTTCCACACAGCAGCCAGAGGGAATTTTTCTTTTTTCTTTTCTTTTGTCCATACTGAGAAGCATGTGGGATCTTAGTTCCCTAGCCAGGGGGCAAATGCATGCCCCCTACTGTGGGAGCACAGAGTCTTAACCTCTGGACCCTTGGGAAAGTCTGGAGAGGGAGTTTTTCAAAAGGAAGATTGAGTCACCTTCTCCTGCAGACCCTGCAAGCTGGTTCTGCCCCTTTGCCTGCCTCCTCTCCATGTTCATCTACTCCAACCACCAGCCCAACTTCACTCTCATAGGTCCCTTCTCAGGGCCGTTGTTGTTGTTCAGTTGCTAAGTCGTGTCTGAGTCTTTGCGACCCCATGAACTGTAGTACCCCAGGCTCCTCTATCCTCCGGTATCTCCCAGAGTTTGCTCAAACTCATGTCCATTGAGTCGGTCATGCCATCCAATCATCTCATCCTCTGTCACCCACTTCTCCTCCTGCCTTCAATCTTTGCCAGCATCAAGGTCTTTTCCCGTGAGTTGGCTCTTTGCATCAGGTGGCCAAAGTATTAGAGCTTCAGCTTCAGCATCAGTTCTTCCAATGAATATTCAGGACTGATTTCCTTTAGGATTGACTGTTTTGATCTCCTTGCAGTCCAAGAGACTCTCAAGAGTCTTCTCCAACACCACAGTTCAAAATCATCAATTCTTCAGCACTCAGCTTTCTTTACAGTCCAACTCTTACATCTGTCCACGACTGCTGGGCCTTTGCACTTGCTGATCCCTCTGGAGCGCTGTTCCTCTCGTCTTCCCACAGCTGGCTCCTCTTCATCCTTCATGTCTCAGCTCCAGCGTCACCTCTTCAGAGTGGCCTTCCCCAGTCACCCTCCCTCAAGGGGCCACTCACCCTCTCTCCCTTATGTGGTTATTTTTTTCCAGTTGTGAATACTACCTGGAACATTCTTATTCATCTGCCTCCTTCAGGTGGGGTCCTCAGAGGCAGACCCAGTGTTTGGTTTGTCCACAGCTGAATTCTCAATAAATACTAGCTGCTCAGTAAATATGGGTAAATGATGGAATGAAACCTCCCTTGCCCTGACCTCTCTGAATCAGCCCGAGGGCTCCCTAGGTCCCACCTCCACCTGGCTAAGGTGAGCTCCTCCCAGTCAAGGTGAACTCAGAGACAACGCTGGATGCTTGTTGAAATACGCAGACATTCCTGAACCATTGTCCATGTGACACTTGAAAGTTCTGAGAAAGCCAACAAACAGCCTGATAGCCATCCTGGATGTAACAAAACATTTTAAGAGTCATTGTCAACAATCAGGGGACACCCCCTGGATGTGTTTAGTGTCTCCTGGTTTACAGTCTACGGGAACTTGAATACAATTTGTATTTTGCTGTTGTGTGAAAATTGTATGAATCTTGTGTGTGTGTGTGTGTGTGTGTGTGAAAATCATTCAGTCGTGTCTGACTCTTCTGTGACCCCAGAGCCTGTAGCTCACCAAGCTCCTAAGTGTATGGGATTCTCCAGGCAAGAATACTGGATATTGCCTTCTTCAGGGGATCTTCCCAATCCAAGGATCAAACCTGGGTCTCCTGCATTGCAGGAGATTCTTTACCATCTGAGCCACCAGGGAAGCCCTGTATAAATCTTAATTATGTTAAATTGATTCACAGTGCTTTTCAGGTCTACTATATCCTTCTACTTTTTGTCTATTCATTCTATTTATTTTTGAGACTTTGATATTAAAACTCCAACTAAAAAATTTATCTGCTTAAAAAAGTTGTAATATATAGTGGAACTATATTGAACTTTGTTCTGTATTTTCCAAGTCTCCTATAAATGCTTTATCATACTTTCATAACTTAAAAAATTAAAAAGAAAGGAAAAACAAACAATCAGGGGACACCACATGGTCATCTTGGACTGTTCTGGTGTTGCAGGCAGACAAGACTTTGGTGCCGACAAAGGTCTCTGTCCTCAGCTTCCTCCTCTACAGGAGGATGGTGGGAGGTGGCTAGTCCCTTTCAACACTGACTTCAGAACTGACTCATAAGCAGTTCATCTGGGTAGTGGCAAAGAACAGCAATCAGCCTGTAAAGGGCACCCAAATATCCTTGGATTGAATTGCTGTTGTTTAATTACTAAGTCGTGTCTGACTCTTTCTGACCCCATGGACTGTAGCCCGCCAGGCTCCTCTGTCCCTCGAATTCTCCAGGCAAGCATACTGGAGTGGGTTGCCATTCCCTTCTCCAGGGAATCTCCCCAAACCAAAGATCGAACTTGCATCTCCTACATTGGCAAGTGGATTCTTTACCACTGAGCCACCTGGGAAGCCCTTGGATTGAATGGGGACCAGTTTATATCAGTCACAATCAGAAAGGGAAGCAATCTTCACGTATCTTGGGATGGAGGGCGAGACCCTTCTTAGCAGCTGAGTCCTGAGGCTGAGTACACGGTGCGGCTGGAGCTCACACACCAGAGATGCAGATGCTGCCACTGGAGTTCACCTTCCCTGTGCCCACACAGTGCTCAGCTTCTCCTCCAAAGAAGTAGCAGAGAGATTTTGACTAAATCACCCACCCAGAGGGCAGCCAGGTTATCCACCAGCTTTGCATAATCATGGCTTAGATCCAGTCCCGGCTGACCTGGTGGGAAGCAGAGGAGAGGGTGGGGAAGTGAGAGATTTTCACAGGGGAACCTGGACGGTGCTTACCTTCTCCATCAGCTGCCGCAGCTCCCGGCTCCGGCCGTCTCGGGAGCAGGTGCTTTGCGCAGGGATCACAGCCGTGCAGATGCATTTTCCATCGGGGGCCTGGGCTGAGGTGTACAGCTGCCAGCCTTCCTCTGGGCTTTGGAAGAGGGTCTGCGGGGAGGTCAGGGTCAGAGAGCGGGAACCCCAAGGGGGATTCGCCCCCTCACCCCCTGGGAGAAAAAGGGGATCCCAGGGAGATGACAGATGCCCTTCCCTGGATGCTTGGGATGTCCCAGACCATGTGCTCTGCGTGCCAGGGGTGTGTGATCTAAATCCTTCCTCAGGGAAAGCCTCATTTTACAGGTGACAAGATTGAGGTACAAGGGGTGAAGGAACACAGCAAGGAACAGTGGGATACAAGCCCTTCCACAAAATGAGAGTTCATTCTCTCACACATATTTGCACACGTACACACCACTGCCTCCATAACCACCATTAGAACATAGACCAGGGGATTTCCCTGATGGTCCCGTGGTTAAGAATCCGCCTTTACAATGCAGGGACTTCGAATTCAATCCCTGGTTGGGGAACTAAGATCCCACATGCTGCAGACTAACTAAGCCTATGTGCCATGACTACAGTCTGTATATCAAAATGAAAAGCAACTAAGACCCGATACAGCCAAATAAATACCAAAAAAACAAAAACAAAAAACAAAACCCTCCACCTATGTCATTCCAGCTTCCCCAACTCCTGCTCCCTAGAAGCCCGAGCAAGGTAATGGCCAAAGGGTGATACAGTCCTCACCAAGACCTTCAAGTCTTTGCCTGGAAGGCATCATTTTCAGACTCCTACACTAAATTTAAAGTTAGATGATGCCACTTAGATAATTCAATTATCAATTATGGCTGTTTCCCAAACCTGGCTTCTTGGAACCCTGGCAATCTTATCAGGCATGCGAGGAAAAGGGGTGCTCTGTGGTCAAATGTTGTGTAATGCGGAGTGAAATGAGGTTGTTTTTTTTTTTTTAATGCAGGACTTATCAGAGCCTTTGAAATGCTCATGTGCATCCGGGAACTCAGCCATAATTTCCCAAACTTACAACAAAATATCTAGTGAGTGCCTACTGTATGCCAGGCATGGGTCTGTGAGAGGGACTAGGAAGAGAGGAGAGATGAAGAAAGTGTATCTATTGCTCCCCACGGATGTGGAGGAGGGAGACTTCAAGTATGGAATCCCACTGATGCTTCCAGAACTATGTGCATGCACGCTAAGTTGCTTCAGTCATATCTGCTCTTTGCCACCCCATGGATTGTAGCCTGCCAGGCTCTTTTGTCCATGGGATTTCCCAGTCAAGAAAACGGCAGTGGGTTGCCACACCCTCCTCCAGGGGATCTTCCCAACCCAGGGATCAAACCTTGGTCTCCTGAATAGCGGGTGAATTCTGTACTGTCTGAGCCACCCCGCAAGCCCTCTAGAATGATATGCTGCAGTGGATGCTACAAAGAAAGTGCAGAGCATAACAAGGGGGGTCCCTAGGCTGAGAGTCTCAGAAGAGGTATACCAGAGACAGGACATATAACCTGAACTGGAGGAATGAATGAGCCAGTAGAAGGGGAGAGAGGAAGAGACATTTTGGGCACACAAATTCTGACCAATGGGACATCCCTGGTGGTCCAGTGGTTAAGATTTTGCACTTCCATTGCAAGGGCCTCACTTTCGAACTCTGGTCGGACACTAAGATGCCACATGCTGCACCACACAGCACAGCCCACCCCTCCAATTCTGATCAATATATGGAGGAACTGGAGAAACACTGCTCAAAAAGCATCAAATCCTCACTGGATGGAGCATACATCATGCCGCCTTGAGCTTCCCCAGAACATACTTCCAGCCAGTCGCAAGTCCCAATATTTTTATTTTAATGACAATGTTCTTGTTGCTTAGTTGCTAAGTCACGTGTGACTCTTGCAACCCCATGGACTGTAGCCCACCAGGCTCCTCTGTCCATGGAATTTTCCAGGCAAGAATACTGGATAGAGTGGCTTGCCATTTCCTTCTCCAGGGGATCTTCCCTATCCAGGGATTAAACCCCCTGTCCCCCACTTTGGCAGGAGGATTCTTTACCACTGAGTCACCTAGGAAGCTTGTAATTTTAGGGGTCCTAAGAAGGCCTTCATGAGAAGGTGTCATTTGAATAAAGATGTGAAGGAAGTGAGGGAGAAGCCTTGGTGATATCAAGGGAAAGATGGTCCAAGCCAAGAGAACAGCAAGTGCAAAGGTTCTGAGGCAGGACCATGCCTGGTGTGTTTGGGAAACATGGAGAAGGCTATAGCTAAAACAGAGGGAACAAGGGAAAAGTGGGAAGGGGACAGATGAGGACAGGGATGGGACAGGACAGCCTGTGCAGTGCTTATGTGCCATGGGGAGGACACTGATTTTTGGTCTGAGGGAAGTGGGAGCCATGGTGGGTTCTGATCACAGGATAGACAGGACCAGACTCAGGTGTTCACAGGCGCCCCCTGGCTGCTGTGGAGGCAGAACAGACTGGGAGTGTCAAGGATGGGAGACCAGGGCAGATGGGTGGAAACTGAAGAGATGGGAAGAAACTAGAAGATTCCAGTCCTATTCATAATGCATCCCTACAGACAGGAAAGAAAGTCTAATAAAACCCCAAGTGTTTTACAGACAAACAAAGCCCCACTACCATGGACTATTTGCACAGCGGCTGCTTATCACCCAGCAGAGGCTGTTTCCATGAGCTGTAGCAGAGATAAAAGCCAGACTATGAATTATGAGCAATCCTAGAGATTCCAGCTATTAGCCCACCTATTTTCTCTCCCACTCAATAAAGTATTTTTTTTAAGCTAATTGGAATGTGAGCAAGTGGTATCATTGTACAGATGAGCTTGACTCCTCCACTAATTTATAAGAAAAACAAACCATAAAATGCCAACTGAAACTATTGTAATTAGTCATTCCTTGCACCTTAAAATACACATTTTGGAGGTTGAGGGAACCCCCACTGTACGAGGTACTGTGAGAAGAATCTTGAAGAGTCCATTGGACAGTCAATCCTAAAGGAAATCAACCCTGAATATTCACTGGAAGGACTAATGCTGAAGCTGAATCTCCAGAACTTTGGCCACCTGATGCGAAGAGCCAGCTCATTGGAAAAGACACTGATGAAAGATTGAGGGCAGGAGGAGAAGGGGGTGACAGAGGATGAGATGGCTGGATGGCATCACTGACTCAATGGACATGTGTTTGAGCAAACTCTGGGAGATGGTGAAGGACAGGGAAGCCAGGCATGCTGCAGTCCATGGGGTTGCAAAGAGCTGGACATGAGTGAGCGACTGAACAACAACCACCACCTCTGTGAGAGTCCATGTCTCCCCCATGAAGGAATAAAGTCACTTACCTTCCCAGCCTCCCTTTCGAGCAGAAATGGTCCAGGTGGTTTGCAGTCAATTAAGCTGACTGCGCTCTTTTCCCCATGGGGGCCCAGCATGCAATGGCTGCAAACAGCAGCCCCCTCGGCAGTGTAGATGGCCTGTTGTCTGTACAGGTTGCCCTAAGGGATCTTGGAGACAGTCCTTTTCAGTGTACATTTACGACCGGCATGCTGTCTGCAATCTAGGCTCCAGACAGGTATGCACGGTGCCTTTGGAAAGCCCCAGGGCACAGTAGCCAGGGTCCACACTGGCCAGGTCATAATGTCCACCCGCACCGAGCTGCAGAACAAGGTGTAACTGAAGCCCTCTGCAGGGCCAAGTTCAAGTTCCCTGGCCGCCAGAAGATCCACATCTCCAAGCTAAGGATTTACTAAGTTTAATGTGGATAAATTTGAAATCATGGTGACAAAAAGGGGCTCATTCTGGATCTGTGGGGCCAAAGACATCCCTAATTGTGGCCCCCTGGACAAATGCTGGGCTCTGCACTCATGAGAGCCTGGGCACTGTCCCCTCCTTACTCATGTGTGAGTGCTAATTTGCTTCAGTCATATCCAACTATTTGCAACCCCATGGACTGTAGCCCACCATGGGATTCTCCAAGCAAGAATACTGGAGTGGGTTGCCATGCCCTCCTCCAGGGGATCTTCCCAGTCCAGGGACTGGACCTAGTACTCCTGCATTGCAGGCAGATTCTTTACCATCTGAGCCACCAGGGAAGCCCACCTGGTCTAAAACAAGAAGGATGCCCCATGGGACTTCCCTGGTGGTCCAGAGGGGTTAAGACTCTGAGCTTCCAGTGCAGGGTGTGTGGGTTCAATCCCTGGTTGGGGTACTAAGATCCCACATGCTGCACGGGCAGTAAGTAAATAAATAAAACAACAACTAAAACAAAAAACAAAAAAAAATTTTTTTAAAAAGGAGGATGGCTCAAGGTTAGAAGAGTAACCCCAGGGCAGAGATAAATTAGGAGGCTGGGATTAACACACACACACTACTATACACACTGCTGCTGCTGCTGCTGCTAAGTCGCTTCAGTCGTGTCTGACTCTGTGCGACCCCATAGGCGGCAGCGCACCAGGCTCCCCCGTCCCTGGGATTCTCCAGGCAAGAACACTGGAGTGGGTTGCCATTTCCTTCTCCAATGCATGAAAGTGAAAAGTCAAAGTGAAGTCGCTCAGTCGTGTCCGACTCTTAGCAACCTCATGGACTGCAGCCCACCAGGCTCCTCCGTCCATGGGATTTTCCAGGCGAGAGTACTGGAGTGGGGACTATACACACTACTATATACAAAATAGATAATCAACAAGGACCTACTATATAGCACAGGGAAATCTACTCAATATTCTGCAATTACCTATATCGGAGAAGAATCTGAAAAAGAATAGATTATATGTATACGTGGGGCTTCCCAGGTGGCGCTAATGGTAAAGAATCTGCCTGCCAATGCAGGAGACACAAGAGACAGGGATTTGATCCCTGGATCGGGAAGACCCCCTGGAGTAGGATATGGCACCCCACTCCAGTATTCTTGCCTGGGAAATTCGATGGACAGAGGAGCCTGGAGAGCTACAGTCCATGGAGTCCCAAGGAGTTGGACACGACTGAGTGACTAAGCACGCAGCACACGGATGTATATGTATAAGTGAATCACTTTGCTGTACACCTGAAAGCTACACAACATTGTAAATCAACTATACTCCAATATAAAATAAAAATTTTAAAAGAAAAGAGTGACCCAGGAATGCCTTCCCCCTTGGATCTGAGAACGAAGAACTAGTTTCACCTTTTTTCATAGCAAATATAGTTCTTAACAAACAAAAACAGAATCATGAATGTGAGTTCAAACACCTCCATCTGTGCTCCCCTGGCCCTGGTTCCCAAGCAATTTGGACGGAATCCCCTGAAGATTTTCGTTTATGCAGAGACAAAGCAGCCTGGTTCAACATAATTAACATCCCTTTCTTACATTCTGTAGCGTGTCCTTTGAAGCAAACAAGCCATCTTCTCTCAACATATGAAATATTGAATTGTAAAAGAGAAGCAAGATTTAAGTGGCACGGAGAGAAGGCCTTCATGGCTTGCCTAAAGTAATTGTCTGCGTTGGACGTACCTTGCCGGGGTATTCTCTGCAGCAGCTCAATTAAATGCCTGGGGTTTGGCTGCCAAATCTCTGCATGGCAGAGATTCTGAGTTTCACCCGTGGGGTTCCAGTTCAAAAACACAGTCAAGTTCAGGTCCCGGGAAATTGCTAAAACGTCCTGGAAGGCTCAGCATCTGAGTGTCTAAATACCAGTTCCCCAGACTGGGTTGAGGTTGGAACCAAAGTTACAAATTCTTGGAGGTCATAGTCCTAGGAATAGAGAACACCTATAACTAACAGAAGGGGCTTCCCAGGTGGCACTAGTGATAAAGAACCCGCCTACCAATGCAGGAGACTTAAGAGACGAGGGTTCAATCCCTGGGTCAGGAAGATCCTCTGGAGTTGGTAGTGGCAACCCACTCCAGTATTCTTGCCTGCAAAATTCCACGGACAGGGGCGCCTGGCAGGCTACAGTCCATGGGGCTGCAAAGAGTCAGACACGACTGAGCACATCACTAACAGAAATGTTTGTATCAGCAGGTGTGAGAGCCCTCCTGGTACAGACACTTCTGGTCTGGTAGCCCGTCTCATCTCTAATGTGGCACACGTACTGGAGGAAGCCAGACACTCTGTCGGTTGAGCGATTGGTTCCAAGCTTAATATTCTTGCTAATGGGCTCTAAGAGCATAAGCCAGGCATTCAACTAGCTCTTCCTCAAATTGTCTTTTCTGCCCAGAATTTTTCAAATGCTTTCACCCAAGCTACTACCCCAATTAAACAGCAGTCTTGGTAACCAGTCCAGGACTAAGGACGAGACACACAGGGAAAGTTTTTCTAGCTGTCAGGTCCAGGATCATCAGCTCAGCCTACAGCTCCATCACCTACGTCTTGGTTCAGAAAACAATTCCTGGTTCTTTTGGGAGCAGAGAGATTGCCACAGAATCCTGGGGGGAGGGGCCACCAACCATTAAGTGCTGGCTATCAGGGGTTCAGCCAACAGGAACAGAGCAAGAGGCTGCCTCTTAATGAGTCAAAGATATTATTTCATGGAGGCTGTATAATTTAATCAGGAAGCAGAAGTGTCTTGGGGCTCATATATTTATTTGTTCCCCGCCTTGTTCCGGAGAGGACCACAAGTGGTTTACAAGGATATGTAAAATAACGCACGAGAGCTCCAATTAAAGAGGAGAGCAGGAATTAGATATTTCTGGAGGGCAGGCTGTCAATCCAGAGCCAAAGCCTTCAGGCTTCTGCATTTTGTATTTAACCCAGTCAATCCCACTCTAAGAATGTAGCCCAGGGAAATGGGGTGGACGAGCACTCACTCGATGGCTATAAGAATGCTCATTAAAATGCTGTCTAAAATTGGACAAGTGGAATTTTTTCCCTCTCCAGTCTTTTGCCAATAGGGAGGCTGATTTAAAAACTCTACAGCGGAACTTCCCTGGTGTCCAGTGGTTAAGAATCCCACGGCCAATGCAGGGGACACTGGCTCGATCCCTGGTCTGGGAAGATCCCACATGCTGTGGGGCAACTAAGTCCACGCGCTGCAGTTACCGAAGCCCTCATGCCTCGAGCCTGTGTTCTGCAACAAGAGATGCCACCACAATGAGAAGCCCGAGCGCTGCAGCTAGAGGGTAGCCCCCACTCGCCACAGCTAGAGGAGGCCCATATGCAGCAACGAAGACCCAGTGCACCAAAAGTAAATGAAATAAACTAAAAACTCTACAGGGATGAATACTCTGTGTGTGTGTGTTAGTTGCTCAGTTGTGTCCGACTCTTTGCGACCCCATGGACTATAGCCCACCAGGCTCCTCTATGAAATTTTTCAGGCAAGAATGCTAGAGTGGGTAGCCATTGCCTTCTCCAGGGGATCTTTCCAACCCAGGGATCAAACCTGGGTCTCCTGCATTGCAGGAAGATTCTTTTACCCCATGAGCCACCAGGGAAGCCCGGGGGAAACACTATGCACCCATTAAAATTGAGAACAAGCAGGGATTTTTATCACCATCTTTAAATGTATCTTGAGGCAAAAGTTCTCTACAATAAACACAGACTGTTCTTGTGAAGATTTTTTTTCAGTCCCTTAAAGTTTTGTCTTTGCAAGGGAGAAAGGGAAGAAAGAGAAAAAGTAGAGACACTAGAGCTCGAAGGAAAGCTAAGAAAAACCCAGCCCTTAAAAACCTGAACAACCAGCATATGGTTGGGCCATAAATTTGGCTCCCAGCTCCTTAGCAGCCAACTCAAAAAAGGGAAAGCTGGTCATTTATGCGGCTCCCAGTGTCCTGAAACAAAAGCACGCCAGATGCTCAGGAGAAAACTTAACTATTTTTAGTACCAAGAACAGGCAAGGCTCTCTCCCACGGTCCTCCCCAAAAAAGGAGCCCATGTGATGTCACCAGGATCTTTCCAGACAACATCCTTACGGTAGAAATGAATCGTTTTCTCTGGACGTTCCTTCTCCCTACTCAGATGGTGGAAAGGTCAGATGGTCTGAGAGTCAGACTGCCTGGGTTTATGGAGGGCTTGGCCCCTCCCCTGTGGTGTGAGTGGGATCACCTCTATAAGCCTCCATATCCTCATCTGTAAAATGGACATGATACCTGTACCTACCTCACAGAGTTGCCAGGAAGCTTGAATGAGTCAAGACTACATGTGTGAGCAAGGAGAAGAGTCATCAGCATGTATTGACAGTGATGCTACAGAGGGTTTGCTTTTGCTATTATTATAATCCTCGTGACACTCTAATGCCAATTTGGTGACTTCCTAAAGTCAAAATCGTTTGAGTTTGATGCAGGTATGAAACTGAGATGATCGGGAAGAATTGGTGCTGGGACTTCCATGGTGGTCCAGTGATTAAGACTTTGCCTTCCAAAGCAGGGGGTGCAGGTTCTATTCCTGGTAGGTGAGCTAAGATCCTACATGTCACTCGGCCCAAACAACAAACAAACAAACATAAAACAGAAGCAATATTGTAACAAATTCAATAAAGACTTTTTCAAAATGGCCCACTTTAAAAAAATCTAAAAAAAAAGCAGGGGGACTTCTCTGGTGGTACAGTGGATAGGAATCTACCTGCCGATGCAGGGGACACTGGTTCAGTCCCTGGTGCAGGAAGATCCCACATGACTAGGAGCAACTAAGCCCGTGCACCACAACTACTGAGCCTGAATGTTGCAACTATTGAAGCCGGAGAGCCTAGAGCCCGTGTGCCACAGTAAGAGAAGCTACCACAACGGAAGCCTGAGCATCTCAACTAGAGAGTAGCCCCTGCTCACCGCAACTAGAGGAAGCCCTCTTACAGCAACAAAGACCCAGTGCAGCCAAAAAAAAAAGAGTCACTGAAAGTCCATTTGATTTGGGACTGAGAATGCAAGATGAGAAAGACTCACAGACAGTCGGATGGTAGAGAGATAAAGAAAGAGAGACAGCATCAAGTCCTGCCAAAGAGGGACAGAGATGCTGCTCCATCTTACTTGCCATGTGACTTGGCTGGCTTCTGGTTCCAGACCATCTCCTTGACATAATTTGGTGGAGAGGAGTCCTGCTTCAGAGTAACAGGCAATCAACAAGGCTCACACGACCCTGTTCTCTGTGGCCCATCTTCTGGCCAGTGGTCCCCAACCTTTTTGGATTCTTGGAAGACAATTTTTCCACGGACCAGGCAGGGTGGGAAGGATGGTTTCAGGATGATTCAAATGCACTTCACTTACTATGCACTTTATTTCTATTATTACATCAGCTCCATCTCAGATCATCAGGCATTAGATCTCGGAGGTTGGGGACCCCTGCCAGTCATCTTACTCTTCCTGGAACACATCACGCTTTTTCCCCACAACCCGTCCACTGGCTGGACCCTCTGCCATCAAAACTCTTGCCCGAGTCATACAGCAAATTCCTATTGGCTATCTATTTTATATATGGTAATGTAAGTTTCCATGTTACTCTTTCCATACATCCTGCTTCAAACCGGAGCTCTGTAACAACCTAGAGGGGTGGGATGGGGAGGGAGGTGGGAGGGAGGTTCAAGAGGGAGGGAATCATACCCTATGGCTGATTCATGTTGATATTTGGCAGAAACCAACACAATTCTGCAAGGCAATTACCCTTCAATTAAAAAATAAATTAAAAAAATTTTTTTTAAAAAAGAACTCTTGCCAGGGAGATCCCTGGCACTCCAGTGGTTAGGACTCTGAGCTTTCACTGCAGGAGGTATGGGTTGGACCACTGGTCAGGGAACTTTAGAACCCACATGACATGCAGCATGGCCAAGAAATTGAAAAAGAAAAAAACGATTTTTAATCTTGCCCTATCTCTAGGCTAACCCTTCCCCATTAGGGCTCAGGCATAAATGTCTCTTCCAAAAGCAGCCTCCACTGTCCCTTCCCCATCCTACCCAACTCTCAGGCATCCTGTGCCTTTTTTTCCCTAATACTTCTATTTCTTCTTAGTGTATGTCAAGCACTGTTCTAAGCACTCTGCATGCTTTAACTGATGGAGTTCTCACCACGGCACTTAGACAGGACTGTCATTATTCGCCTTTGATGAATTGAGATTCTAACATGACCATCCGTCTCCACAGTCCTCATCACCACACTGCAGCTCCCCTGTCCTCCTTCAAGCCCTGATCACAATGGCCACTGGGGGCAACTTCCCTCATGGTCCAGAGGTTAAGAATCCATCTTGCAATGCGGGGAACTTGGTTTCGATCCCTGGTTAGGGAACTAAGATCCCAAATACCACAGGGCAATTAAGACTCAATGAGGCCAAACAAATAAATATGGGGGGGAAAGAAGAAAAACAAAGGAATTAGGGGCTTCCCTGGTGGCTCAGTGGCAAAGAATCCACCTGCCAATGCGGGAAACACAGATTCCGTCCCTGATTAGGGATCGTATCCCACATGCCACGGAGCAACTAAACTCCTGCTCCACAACTACTGAGCCTGTGCTCTAGAGTCAAGGAGCTGCTACTACTGAAGCCTTCGAGCTCTTATGCTCAGAAACAAGAGAAGTCACTGCAGTGAGAAGCTGCAACTAGAGCTTGCCCAAGCAGCAATGAAGACCCAGCACAACAAAAAATAAATAAATAAAATCATATCCTTTCAAAATAAAATAATAATAACAATTAAAAAAAAAAAAAACAATGGCCATTGGGACCTCTTGGGTGTGACCACTGGCTCAAAGCCTACCTCTGTTCTCAGACAGAAAATATCATGGAGATAGGGAGCTCTGTCTGCTTTGGTCATTGCTGAATCCCCCGGCCCTGCCATGATCAATACTGAGTAACTAGACGCTGATGGGCTGGTGAGTCAGAGAGCAAACGTCCTCACAGACCCACCATGCATTTCCCCTCCGCCACCAAATGGGTTTCCATCTCTTCCAGGGAGGGACTGGCTGAGATCAAACGGCAGATCGGCTGAGGCAGGCACGGAGGCGGCTGCCGCTCCCCTCTGACTCTGGGGATGGCGCAGGGCCATGATGAATGATCAGGGACATGCTTGTCTGCCTCGTCTCAGCCGTGACGGGTCCTGAGTCCCTCTGGAGGGCTTGAGATAATAGCAGGCTGCCCCTGTCAAACCTAGCGGTATTGGCCAAATCCCCCCTGAGTGATAAGCTTGACAGGCTTTAAAGAAGACATCAGTTCACCCGTGCTGAGATGGAGAACCAGGATCTCCCTCAGTCTGAGCAGCTGGGGCCTGGCTGGTGAGAGCCTGCGGCCAAGGGAAGGGCTGGGATGGCATGTGGGGAGGGGGGCGGCTGTAAATCCATTCATTCATTCACTTTTTTTTTTTTTTGCTGTACCACTCAGCTTTCAGGATCTTAGTTCCCCCACCAGAGATGGAATCCTGGCCCTTGACAGTGAAAGTGCCAAGTCTCAACCACTGGACCAGCAGGAATTCCCAATTCATTTATTCTTTTTTGTAAATATAATCTTCTTTATTTATTTTTGGCTGTGCTGGGTCTTCATTGCTGTGAGGGCTTTTCTATAGTTGCAGCAAGCAGGGGCTGCTCTCTATCTGAGGTGTGCAGGCTGCTCTCTATCTGAGGTGTGCGGGCTGCTCTCTGTCTGAGGTGTGCAGGCTGCTCTCTGTCTGAGGTGTGCAGGCTCCTCATTGTGGCGGCTCCTCTTCTTGCAGAGCACGGGCTCTAGGGCATGCAGGCTTCAGTGGTTGTGGCTCCCAGGATCTAGAGCACAGGCTCAGTCGTTGTGGCACACAGAACTTACTTGCTCCAAGGCATGTAGGATCTTCCCAGATCAGGGATCGAACCTGCATCTCCCATACTGGCAGGTGGATTCTTTACCACTGAGCCACCAGGGAAGCCCCTGATTCATTTATTCTTTCATATCCTTCCAATGCAGATTACCCATCTCGCCCTGAGAGGCTACTCAGGCTGGCACACACAACCTCTTCCCCTCTTGAAGCCACACAAGCCATGGCAGAAGACCCCCCCAGTGCCCTCTGGGCCCCAGTCCACACACATATTCCTGGATCCTAGGCTCTGCCATTACATTGCCAATGGGGGCCAATAAAGAATGGAACAGACTTTCTTGGGATGAGAAGAGACACAGGTCTCTGAGTTTGACTGACTGCCCTCCCTGGGGTCCAGGGAAGGTGTGGAGAGGGCTTGTCTTGTGCAAAAATTTACAAACACAGTCCATTCCCTTGGAGTGCGGCCCAGACTGTTGGAATCACCTCGAATCCCCATGGATAGCCCCAAGAGTAGAGTTTATGGGTAGAGCTCTGCATCCAGGCTACCATACAAGGGCCAATCCAGTCCTCATACCAACTTGCTTTGATAGAGGACAAGTTCTTCTCTGTCTCCAGCCCTCAAGAACACCCCATTTGAGAAGGCTCCTCTGGGAGGAAACAGACTTTCACTTGAGTCTCCTGAGTCTTACCATCTTCCTTTCAGATCCCCAGCACCTCCTGAGCTCTTTATCACCCCAGGCCTTTGAACATGCTGCTTACCCCCAAAGTCATTCTGATGTGAGAGTTTGCCCCAGGACTGATGGAATGGAGACAGAAAACAGGCAGATTCTTGTGTTTTACAGGCACAGCCTGTGACTTCACTAGGGGCCCGGTGATTGAGACTCTGAGCTTCCACTAGAGGGGGCACAGGTTTGATCCCTGGTCTGGGAACCAAGATCCTGCATGCTGCTCGGCAAAGCCAAAAAAATAAAAAATAAAGACAGAGTCCATAGGACTCTGACCACCTCTACGTGAAACTGCCAAATTAGGTAGATGGGGTGAGGAAGAGAGAGGGTTTGGCGAGATACATATTTGCATGCTCTCAGCAGAGATGGGATGGAAAGAGACATCCCTGGTGGGCTAGTGGTTAAGACTCCAAGCTTCCAATGCAGGGGACACAGGTTCAATCCCTAGTCATGGAACTAAGATCCTGCATGCCAAGCAGCCAAAAAGTAAACAAATAAAACTAAACCAATTGCTTGAATTAAGATCCCTGAAAGCCCTAAAAGAGTTCTGTTTCTCTTACCAGCCTCTAAGATACCTTAGCTGCTCACTAAATACCCGTGCATGAACAGGCGGCTATAGAGTTCATCAGTACAGGCTGCTTCAGCCCCAATTCTGATCCACTCCTTCCTGTGTGACCCTGGGCAAGTAGCTTAACCTCTCTGTGCCTTTCTTCGCCCCTCTGCTTCCTCATCTAAAAGTTGGGATCATAATGGCCAGGCTTCTCAAAATTCTTGTCAAAATGATGAATTAGTACATGTCAAGAGTTAGTCACAGTGTGTGGTATATTGTGAATGTCCAGTCAGTGGGAGTTTTTATATCAATTCATGGAAAAGACCCTGATGCTGGGAAAGACTGAGGGCAGGAGGAGAAGGGGGCGACAGAGGATGAGATGGTTGGATGGCATCATCGACCTAATGGACATGAGTTTGAGCAAGCTTTGGGAGTTGGTGATCGACAGGGAAGCCTGGTGTGCTGCAGTCCATGCTGGGGTCACAAAGAGTCGGACCCGCTCGAGTGAGCGATTGGAAAACAACAAATGGAAACAGCACTGTTCTAGAACTGTCTTAGGTCCCCTGCTGACTGTTTAACTTTTTACATATTATTTTATTTTATTCAGGCTTCTCAGGTGGCACAAGTGGTAAAGAACCCACCTGCCAGTGCAGGAGATGTAAGAGATATGGGTTCGAACCCTGGGTTGGGAAGATCCCCTGGAGGAGGGAATGGCAACCCACTCCAGTATTCTTGCCTGGAGAATTCCTTGGACAGAGGAGCCTGGCAGGCTACAGTTCATGGGGTCACAGAGTCGGACACAACTGAAGCGATTTAGCACACACTTATGCTGTGAGGCATGTGGGCTCTTAGTTCCCCAACCAGAGAGCAAACGCTTGCCCTCTGCATTGGAAGAGTGGAGTCTTAACCACTGGATCACCAGGGAAGTCCTTCCTGCTGACTTTTTAAAAATAAACTTTTTATATTGGAAGGATTTTAGATTTACAAAAAAGTTGTAAAGAGAGGGCTTACATACACCCCTCACCCAATTTCCCTTGTTGCTAACCTATTACATATTCGTGGGACATTTGTCACAACTAAGAAACCAGTTCAGGTTCATCACTCATTAAACTCCAGACTTTACTCAGATTCCTCCAGTTTTTCCAGGGGTACCCTGGTGGCTCAGACAACAAAGAATCTGCCTACGATGCAGGAGACCCAGGTTTGATCCCTGGGTCAGGAAGATCCCCTGGAGAAGGAAGTGGCAACCCACTCCAGTATTCTTGCCTGGAGAATCCCATGGACAGAGGAGCCTGGCGAGCTACAGTCCATGGGGTCACAAAGAGTCAGACACGACTGAGCACACACACACCAGTTTTTCCACTCATGTCCCTTTTCTGGTCCAGACTCCCATTCAGGATCCCACACTGCATTTAGTTGTAGCACTCCCTTAATCTCTGGTCTGTCACAGTTTCTCCATCTTTCCTCGATTTTCATGACCTTGGCAGTTTTGACGACTACTGATCAGAGATTCTGTAGCAGGTCCCACTGGCTTTGAAGGGCCAGGAACCAGGTTTTAATTTCTCCCTGAGGCTTCCCTGGCTCCCAGCCTGATGCCTAGCACGCAGTAGCTGCTGCACAGACACTTCCTGAATGAATGAACACGTGAATGACAGTCATTTATTTCTTTATCTTCCGCACTCCATGTTCCACAGGCATTCCTGCCAGAGGCTAGATCTAGAAAAGTTCACAGAGAAATAAAAGCTCTTCTCCTTTCAGAAAGGTTCGTTTTTGATCCCTTCTTTGTAGACATCAAGGATTTATTTCTTTAATATTTAGGGGCTTTTGTACCAAAGGGAAGTGACTACATCTGCATCAGATGTCTCATTTTCAAAGGCATGTGAGAGAGATCTTTCTAGCAAGACGGGGGTTTCTTCCTTGCCAGTGCCATCATTTGATTTCTCTGTTTCTCCCTCCCCAGCTTTCAGGCAGGGGCGGAGTGGAGGGGTGAGGGAACTATGGAATTACCCACATTTTGATGTCCTCTCTGTCACCCGAGGAAGCTTAATTAGAAGAACCTTGCAAAGTTTACCGAGGCTGAAGCAGCCTCAGGACCTGGTGTAAAAAGTGGCATGGCTGGTGATGGAGATAAATTGTTATTGTTGTTGTTTAGTCACTAAATTGTGTCTAACTCTTTTTTGACCCCATGGACTGCAGCCCACCAGCCTCCTCTGTCCATGGATTTCCCAGGCAAGAATTCTGGACTGAGTTGCCGTTTCCTTCTCCAGGGGATCTTCCTAACCCAAGGATCGAACCTGTGTCTCCTGCATTGGCAGGTAGATTCGTTACCACTGAGCCACCTGGGAAACCCAGAAATGAATTAGAGTTTTATTTCCCATCCCTCTGAATGGCTCAATATTTGCCACAGGGACCAAGAGACCTGCCTTTGGGTACATACAGCATGCACCTTTTTAACATTAGTTAGTCAGAAATGGGAATGCCCTTACGCCAAACAGGCATTGGGAGTCTGGCTGTTTTTTTATTTCTCAGCTCTGGGAGGCCAAGGGGAAGCCAGGGAATGGAAGAAAAATGTACACGTCGAGGTCATCTTGCTCCCCCCAACCAACCCCGCAACCATGGTCCCTGCAGCTGAAAGACACCGAGCCAGGTTTAATCTCTCACCCAAAGTTTGTCAGAAGTAAAAATGAGCCTGGGTGAGCTTTTCTGACACTTCTCCTGACTTACAGGAATTCAATTTCTGGCCTGGGCATAAATTTGCCGCCAACAGTCCCCGCTGTGGGGGATGGGCCCATTGGCTGAGGTTGGATTCCTGAAATCAATGCAGCGGTGCATGGAAAAGGTCGTCATGGGGGAAATTGATCTTCTGTGGCTGGCTCAGGAATTTCACACTAGGAGCCAGGGATGCCCTGGCACAAAATGGAGGCATTCGCTATGAGGCTCCTGGGCGAGGGATGAAGGGAGGGAGGCCTTGAAGGCTGGACAGTGCAGTCAGGAGGTGACGATCTGCTGGCTAATAACTCACAGGGACAGCCAAGCATCAGCACTGTCTGAAACTGACTTCCGGAGGCTCCATGGGCGCTTCTGGGGGTGGCAAGTTAATTTGGGGTCCAAAGCTTTGATCATTTGGTTACACCTTGGATACATATTCCAGGGTTTCAAAGATGGGCATTCAATTCCCCCAGCCAAGGTGAGGCAACAGAGCATGGTCATTTAGGGTGCCAACTCTGCAGCCAGGTTGCCTGAGGTCCACTCAGCTCTGCTGTGTGACCTTGGGCAAATGACTTAACCACTCTGGGCCTCCATTTCCCCACTTGTACTACAGCACTAAGCATAGTACTGATGTGGGACTTCCTTGGTGGTCCAGGGATTAAAAATCTACCTGCCAATGCAGGGGACACAGGTTCAATCCCTGGTCCAGGAAGGTTTCACATGCCAAGGGGCAATTACTGAGCCCGCGCTCCACAACAAGAGAAGTCACCACAACGAGAATCCTGAGCACTGCAACTAGAGAAAGCCGTCAGGCACAAAGATCCAGCACAGCCACAAACAAAACAAATATATGAATCTGTTTGCAGTGAGGGAGGAGGGGGAGAACTATTCAGCCCATGACCACGTGTGAGCAGGGAACAGGTCTGGTCAGGAAGATGGTTGAGGGTGGATCAGCCAGAGTGAGACAGAGAGGCAGAAAAAATCCACCAGCAAGATTCAACTGAGCACATCAGGGGGCTGATTCAGCCCCTGCTTTGGAGTTTTCCAGAGCTTTCAAAGAAATAGATCTCAGAGAAAACAGCCCCAGCCATGAGACACATCCTCCGCTCAGAAAGGGGAGGAGGCAGTGCTGGCCACCAGGGTCACCGGAGCCCTTTGTTAGCGAGAACGGGCCACTTGAAGGGAAATCGATCCTGGCTAAGCACGAAGCAGCTGCTCCCAGCCAAAGCTGCTACAGAGAGGCCCTTTGCACCCTCTCCTCCGGGGCTGGGACAGGAGCCAGCAGGAGCCCGGGGATTGTTCTGCCAGGTGGCGGGTCTCGGAAGGGCCTTCAATCAGCATGCATTGTGGCCGCTGGCTCCTACATCCGTCCCAAGTGAAGTTTCAGCATCACCTGCACTCACCAGAGATCCGGGCTTATAATGGAATGGTTAACATTATCATCAGCCTTGCCAAGTGCCATCCATGTGCGTGCGTGCATGCTAAGTCGCTCCAGTTGTGTCCACCTCTTTTTTACTCTATGGACTGTAGCCTGCCAGGCTCCTCTGTCCATGGGATTCTCCAGGCAAGAATACTGGAATGGGTGGCCATTTCCTTCCCCATAGCATCTTCCCAACCCAGAATTGAACCCGAGTCTCTTGCATCTCTTCCATTCGCAGGCAGATTCTTTACCACTAGAGCCACCTGGGAGGCATTATGCATGCACATCTATGCCTGAGGAAATTCCCAGAGTCACCTCTTAGCCACATGACCTTCAGCAAGCAACTTGAACCTCACTGTGCCTCAGTTTCCCATCTTTAAAACAGGGCCAACAGCAGCACCCACCTCTTAGGATTGTAGTGGAGGTGAGTGGCACACAGAGCTTCAAACCATGAGTGATAAGAACTGTGGAAGGAGACTTCCCTGGTGGTCCAGTGGTTAAGAATCTGCATTGCAATGCAGGGAACATGGGTTTGATCCCTGATCTCCGAACTAAGAGCAATTGAGCCCATGCAATTACTGAGCACATGCATCACAACTAGAGAGTCCGTGTGCTACAATGAAAGATCCTGCAACCCAGTGCAGCCAAATTAATTAATTTTAAAAAGGCGGGGGCCTTCCCAGGTGGTGAAGTGGTAAAGAATCCGCCTGTCAATGTAGGAGATGCAAGAGACTTGGGTTCAATCCCTTGGTGGGGAAGATCCCCTGAAGAAGGAAATAGCAACCCACTCCAGTATTCTTGCCTGGAAAATTTCCTGGATAGAGGAGCCTGGTGGGCTACAGTCCTTGGGGTTGCAAAGAGTCGGACACAACTAAGCATATACACACAAATCCCTTGCTATAAGTTAAAGATAATCCTAAAAGTAATCACAGCAAAAACAAAACAATATTAAAAGAAAAAACGGAACTATGGAAGGTCACCCCCTGATAGGGTTGTCTCCTTTCATCTCACAACAGTTGTGGGGTGCAGGGGGTGTCCTAAGTCAAAGGTCAGGGAGGAAAGTAGCAGAACCTGACATGCCATTGGTCTGTTGGGAGACAGTAGCCACGCTAGATAGTTCCATGGAGAAAATTTAATATCGGGAGTGTGGTGCCAAGGACCCAGAAGGGCTGGATGAGGGAGGTGGGGAAGGTAAAGTGATCAGAAGAATAGCAATTGTAATAAGCTGCGAGGTTGGCAGGGCAAAGGGGGTTACTAGAGCTAGACCCAAGGAAGGGACACAAGACCACTACTGCAGCTAAGTAACAGGGACAGAAATCCCCTGACTTCTCTTTTCCTCCCACCTACAACTCCTACCACGGCTTCCCATTGGCCAAACCTAACAGGAAGCCAGTGAGCAAGGGAACCTGGGAAATGTAGTTTTCAGGGGTCAACTTCCCTCAGATACCAAGAGCAAGGTAAGGGTACCTAACTCAGGACCCAGGCTGCCTCTTTCTAAATTCTGCTCTGGTCAAATGTCCCATTTTATGCCTCACAATAATAAGTCTTTGAAGGAACAGGGATTCTTCTTTAAGGGAGGTAAGCAGGGAAGGCTTCCTTGAAGAGGTGATTTTTTTTTAATTTTTTTTTTTATTTTTCTTGTTGAATTTTCCTTTTATTTTATTGGCCACACCATGCAGCATGCGAGCTCTTAATTCCCCAATCAGGGATCAAATCCATGCCCTTGGCAATGAAAGCACGGAGTCTTAACCACTGGGCCACTGGGAAATTCCCCAAGGAGGTGACTTTTTTCCTTCAAACTTTAAATTTTTTATTTTGTATTGGGGTATAACTGATTAACAATGTTGTGGTAGTTTCAGGTGAACAGTGAAGGGACTCAGCATATATATA
Source organism: Bubalus bubalis (assembly GCF_019923935.1). Taxonomy (NCBI): domain Eukaryota; kingdom Metazoa; phylum Chordata; class Mammalia; order Artiodactyla; family Bovidae; genus Bubalus; species Bubalus bubalis. The sequence goes on along the minus strand of NC_059165.1, from coordinate 96,716,148 downwards.
CATGTGTCCACTCTCCCCTAAACCTCCCATCCAGGCTGGCACATAACACTGAGCAGAGTTCCATGTACTAATACAATAAGTCCTTGTTGGTTATCCATTATGAATGTAGCAGTGGTACATAACCTTCCCAAACTCCCTGACTATCGATTCCCCCCAGCAACCAGACATTCATGTTTTAAGTCTGTGAGTCTCTGTTTTGTAAGTAAGTTCATTTGTACTATTTCTTTTTAGATTCCACATATAAGAGATGTCATGATATTTCTCCTTTGTCTGAGTTACTTCATTTAGTATGACACTCTCTAGGTCCATCCGTGTTGCTGCAAATGGCATTATTTTATTTTTTTAATGGCTGAGTAATATTCCATTATATATATATATATATATATATATATATATATACACATACATATATATATACATACATATATATATACACATACACACACACACACACACACCCCCAACACCTTCTTTATCCATTCCTCTGTCCATGGACATTTAGGTTGCTTCTATGTCTTGGCTATTGTAAACAGCCAATGCAGTGAACACTGGAATGCATGTATCCTTTCAGATCATGTTTTTCTCTGGAATATGCACAGGAATGGAATTGCAGGGTCATTGGTAGCTCTATTTTCAGTTTTATAAGGAACCTCCATACTGTTCTCCATAGCAGCTGTACCAATTTACATTCCCACCAACAGGGAAGGAGGGCTCCCCTCTCTTCACACCCTCTCCAGCATTTGTTCTTTATGGATTTTTTTGATGATAGCCATTCTGGCTGGTGTGAGATGATATCTCATTGTAGTTTTGATTTGCATTTCTCGAATAACCAGCGATGTTGAACATATTGTCATGTGCCTGTTGGCCATCTGCATGTTCTCTTTGGAGAAATGTCTATTCAGATCTTCTGCCCATTTTTTGAGTGGGCTGTTTGTTTTGATGCTGTTAAGCATCATAAGCTGTTTGTAAATTTTGGAGACTAGTCCCTTATCAGCCACATTAAACTTAGGTGACTCTTAACTATGAAGGAGACTTTCTCAAGCCCCAACTCTGTGCCTGGCATTTGTGACAGCGGATATCAAACTATATTTGTTGGCTGGTGTAGTGTATGACGCACTAGGGAAGAAGTGTACAAATACAAGGACCTTATGTCTTGGTCACGACCATGTTCCCAGTGCCTAGAATAGCACTTGGCACATAGTAGGTGCTCAATAACCCTCATAGCTCAGTTAGTAAAGGATCTGCCTGCAATGCAGGAGACCCTGGTTTGATTCCTGGGTTGGGAAGATCCCCTAGAGAAGGGATAGGCTACCCACTCCAGTATTCTTGGGCTTCCCTGGTGGCAATCAGCTGGTAAAGAACCCACCTGCAATGTGGGAGACCTGGGTTCGATCCCTGGATTGGGAAGATCCCCTGGAGAAAGGAACAGGCTACCCACTCCAGTATTCTGGCCTGGAGAACTCCTTTTTTTTTTTCATTTCATTATTTTTTATTGAAATATAAATATATACACTTAACAATATTACACTCATTTCAAATATACAACATAATGATTAGATGTTTTTATATGTTGTGAAATGACCACCATGTGAAACCTGGTTACCATCTGTGCCCATGCAAAGTTATTATAATATTATTGACTATAATATATTTTACATTCCCGTGAAGGAGAATTCCATTGACTGTATAGTCTATGGGGTCGCAAAGAGTCAGACACGACTGAGCAACTTTCACTTCACAGGTGCTCAATAAACGTTTGTACAATAATTTTTAAGACCTTGAAGTGGTGCTGCTTGCTCTGTAAATTAAGTAGTAGAGCTGGAATTACGAACCAAATTCTGTGGCACTGTAGAGAGGCTGGTGTTTCTACTCTGCCATCTACCAGCTACCCCAGGACTGTCCAAAATCTCTGCATCCTTCAGGGTTCAGAGTAAACATGGTTGGTGTTTAGTCTCTAAGTCATGTCTGACTGTTTCAGCCCCATGGACTGTAGCCTGCCAGGCTCCTCTGTCCATGGGATTTCCCAGGCAAGAATACTGGAGTGGTTGCTGTTTCCTTCTCCAGGGGATCTTCCTGACTCAGGGGTCGACCTGCATCCCCTGCATTGGCAGGCAGATTCTTTACCACCTGGGAAGGCCACCTCTGAAACATTACCACCCCCGAAAAGCCTCCCCATCTCTGCAGATGGGTCAAGGTCCCCTCTATGTGTGTCTCCAAAGTCCCCACCCCTCCCTTCTTACAAGGTTCTTATATCTCATAGTTTTTCTTGCCCGGGTGAGTGTCTGCATGCTCTTTCAGGCTGTGAGCTCTAAAAGGGCAGAACTAGGTGCTCTTTCCTGCTGTGGCCCCAGTACCAGCACATGCTGGACAGATAGGCAGGCATCATCAGGACATGAATGAATGAACAAATGCATGGATAAATGAATACCTCCTACCTACTCTGAGTCCTCCAGATGACCTCCTTCTCTCCTACCCTCCATACACTCTCTGTTCTATTCTCTCAGGGATTTCCTCCCTTCTTCCCATCCCTTCTCAGGTGAAGGCAGGGGTTTCAGGTTTCGAAGGGGTCATGGGGTCTAAGGGCTTCCCAGGTGGTGCTAGTGGTAAAGAACCCACCTGCCGATGCAGGAGATGCCAAAGACACGAATTCGATCCCTGGGTCAGGAAGATCCCCTGGAGAAGGAAATGGCAACCCACTCCAGTATTCTTGTCTGGATAATCCTATGGACAGAGGAGCCTGGCGGGCTACAGTCCTTGGGATTGCAAAGAGTCAGACACGACTGAAGCAACTTAGCACACAGCACACACACATGGGCTCTAAGGTGGGCTTCCCTGGTGGCTCAGACAGTAAAAAAATCTGCCTGCAGTGCAAGAGACCTGGGTTCAGTCCCATGGTCAGAAGATCCCCTGGAGAAGGGGATGGCAATCCACTCCACTATTCCTGCCTGGAGACTGAGTGACTAACACACATGGGGTCTAAGGCAGTTGAATGTGTCTCAGAAGCACAAAGATCCCAGACCATGAAGACCTGAGTTCAGATCCTGGCTCCTCCAGTTTCTAGCTATGTGACCTTGGCAAGTGATTCAACTACTCTGTGCCACCGTTTCTGCATCTGCCAAATGGGCGTGATGGCAGTGCCTTCCTCTAGGACCATGGGAGAATGAGGTGAGCTATTCAGAACTGCTTCCAGACTGTATCTTTTCCTCACAGCTCCCTTCTGCAATTCCTAGGCAAGTCTGGGAAGCGGAGGGCTGAGCCTCCGGCAGTTAATGAATCCAGAAAGGATCTCAGCTGTGTCAGGGGAGCCCCAGTGCCAAGTTGGCCTGATTTTCATCCCAAGAGAGCTGAGAACGGGTTCTGGTGTCAGACATCTGCGCTGTGATTGGCATAAATGTCTGGTGTTCCCGTGACCCTCTTTGTTAGAGCCTGGGGGTGTAGATGTTCTTGGGGCTCTGCCCAGATCTCCTTATGATGGGGCACACCCGCCCCACAGATGCTGAGAGTGGAAGCTCAGAGCTAGCACTGCTGACCTTCTCTGGAGACCTGCCCTTGGCTTTCGGGAGCTACCACATGCCTGAGATGCCTCAGAGGCTTCCTCCACCCCTAGGAGCAGCCAATGGTTAATTGATGCCAAAGCCTACCCCTCGGCAATGCAATTTACATTCCAGAGCTTCCCCCCTCCTTGTGGATCAGGCCAGTGTACCTGAGTCCCCTTCCTGGTCCCATTGCTCTTTACGCCTCCCCCTACTCACAATTAGTCATGTGCTCCAAATCCCCGTCTTGGGTTCTGCTTCTCACAAACCCAACCTAAGATGGGGAGAAACAATGAGCATTCAACAGGAGAGGGCATTTATGTGAGTGTCCCTTCAAAGCTCAACTTCACACCCAGGCACCAGGTTCTGTCATTTCCACCTACACAGGCCATCTATCAGCTAATCCCGAGAACAGCTCTTGCTTCAAAACGTATCCCCAATTCTGCCCGGTCCACCCAGCCTACAATGTGCAGTCCTTATCACTTTCCAAGGCTTGCTCTGCTGCATTTTATTGCATAAAATGTACTGCCCCTTGACCCTACATTAAAATTTATCTTGTTTCTTGTCTGTCTCCCCTGTGATGCTCTCAGCGTTCCAAGGGCAGCATCCAAAGGATGCTTATTGCTTTCTGTGTTGCTGTATCTGCAAGCCAGAATGGGGCCTAGCACCCAGTAGGTGCTCAATAAACATTTCTGGAATTAAAGAATGAATCCTTTAAATGCATTCATTTAGAAACAACTTTAAATGTCTCTTTCTCTTACGTGTGTGTGCTAAGTCGCTTCAGTCATGTCTGACTCTGAGCAACCCTATGGACTGTAGCCCTCCAGGATTCTCTGTCCATGGGATTCTCCAGGCAAGAATACTGCAGTGGGTTGTCATGCCCTCCTCCAGGGGATCTTCCCAACCCAGGGATCGAACCCACGTCTCTTGCATCTCCTGCATTGGCAGGCAGGTTCTTTATCACTGGCGCCACCTGGGAAACCCATCTTTTTCTTTTACTTCTCTGCACTCAGAATCTATGCACTTTTTGCTCTCTGGATGGACATCTTAGTGCAGTCACCTCTGCCCTGGTCCCCTGGATCCCACTCTCGCCACCCACAGTGCGTTCCCCCCTGCAGCAAATAGAGGCCACCTACAAGCATAAGTCAGATCATATTCTCCCTCTGACCAGAAGCCTCTATGACTCCCACCCTCACTTGTAAATAGCAAAGTTCTCCCACAGCCCACAAGGCCTTGCATAATCTGCCCCTGTCACCCCTCTGCCCTCACCTCCTCTACGCTCCCCCTCACTCACTGTTTCAGCCTCACAGGTCTCCTCACTGTTCCTACGACACCCCAGGCACGCTTCTTCTACATCAAGTTTTGCACCCACTATTCCCCCTGCCTGGAAAATGTCCTTCCATTTCCTTTATTTAACGTCATTTTTTCAAGAGGCCTCCTTGACAGCACCCCCCCACCTTGCCCCTGTCAAAACAACGAATGTTTCAGCACCACCCATTTCCTTCTTTGCTTTATCAGCTTCCAACACACTACATCATTTATGCATTAATTTTGTGTGTTATCTCTCTTCTTTTCTGGAATGTCAGGCAGGGGTCTTAACCTGTTTTTGTTCACTGCTGTATCACCAGTGCCTAGAATATTACCTTGCATACCGCAGGTATTCATTGGTTACTTTAAAAAATGTGCATATTTTCAGCCAATTAATCCAACAGTTCTCTTTTCCCCATGGGGGCCTTCAGTGTTCAATGGCTGCAAACAGCAGCCCCCTTGGTAGTGTAGGCAGCCTGTTGTCTATACAGTTGCCCTAAGGGACCTTGGAGACAGTCCTTTCCAGTGGACATTCATGAATGGCATGCTAGTCCCAGTCTAGCCTCCAGACAGGTGTGTGAAGAGCCTTTGAAAGCCCCAGGGCACAGTGGCCAGGGTCCATACTGGGCAGGTCAAAATGTCCATCTGCACCGAGCTGCAGAACAGGAAGTGTTTGATTGAGGACCTCCGCAAGGCAAAGTTCAAGTTCCCTGGCCAACCATAGGGTTGCTCAGAAGATCTACATCTCCAAGAAGTGAGGATTTACTAAGTTTAACGTGGATGAACTTGGAAACATGGTGGCAGAAAAGCAGCTCATTCCAGATGTCTACGGGGTCAAATCCATCCTTAATCACTGCCCTCTGGACAAATGGTGGGCCCTGTGTTCACGAGAGCCTGGGTGCTGTCCCCACCTTACTTATGCGTGTGTGCTAAGTCGCTTCAGTCACGTCCAACTCTTTGCGACCCTATGCCTGTCAGGTTCCCCTGTCCATGGCATTCTCCAGGCAAGAATACTGGAGCGGGTTGCCATGCCCTCCTCCAGGGGATCTTCCTAGCCCAGGGATCGAACCCTCATCTCTTGCGTCTCCGACACTGTAGGCAGGTTCTTTACCGCTGAACCATTGGGGAAGCCCCACTGGTAGCATTAATACCTTCTTTTTCCACCCACTGCAGGTGGCAGGTCAGGAAGAGGAGACTAAGCAGGGTCAGCCTCATCTCAGGCTGGAACCCAGGTCTCCTGCACTGCAGGTGGATTCTTTACCACTGAGCCACCTACTCATGCCCACCAATAAATCCTACTTTCCTATCCAAAAAAAAAAAAAAAAAATTTTGCATAGCAGGACTTCTCTGGAGGTCCAGTGGTCAAGACTCTATGATTCCAATGGAGGGAACACGGGTTTGATCCCTGCTCAGGGAACTAAGATCCCACATGCCACATGGGATGGCCAAAAAAGAATTTGCCCAACACCCTACGAGGCAGGGACTCTCAGCACCACCCCCACAGAGATGAGGACACTGAGACCCGCCAAGGGACGTGCCATGCTTGGTGGGTCCAAGAGTGGTCCACAGGCATCTCTTTGGGTGTGTGTGTGACTGTATGGGATTCTGAGTTGTGTGTGCTGGTCTGAGACCGAATGCCTGGATCTGTCTGGACACCAACACCAGAGGAGGCTGCCTGGACATGTTCAGGCAAATTTTGCATGTGAGTGTCTGTGTGTGGAAGAAAGGCAGCGGACCAGCTCTCAGACAGGTGGGAATGTGTGTGTGCTCAGCTGTGTGGGAAAGTGTGTGTGTGACAGCGCACAGGACGAAGAGGATTCATGCATCCACAGCCAAGCTCTGTGTGTGCATGTGTGTGTGTGCATGTGTGTGTGAAGGGGGGAGGGACAGCTCTGGGAGGCTTGGATGGGGCTGGAGCTGAAGTCAAAGGAATGTGGTGGGTAAGGGAAGAGCCCCGCCAGTCACAGGCCTGTTATTTATAGACAGATCCTGGTTCATAAATTCCAAATGTTTTTTTTTTTATCTCCCTCACTGCCAGGCCCTTATAAATATTCATGAGTTTCCTGCCTCAGAATATTCAAATAGTCAGAGGAGGAGTGGGGTGGGCCGTGAGAGGGGAAAGAGAGGGTCCTGGTGGCAACGAGAGGATGCACGGGTGGAGAGGACTGGGCTCTCTCTGGAATTGCCTTCTCCCCTCGGGGCTCCTCTTCCAATGCAGCTGCTGAGATGAGGAAGGTTCTCGGCCAATACGGAGATCTCTCAATGCCTATTACTATTCTTCCCCAGCGTCTGTGGAAAAATACCGCCCACTCTGGGGGCAGAGAAGGCGTGTATGCTGTTTTCTCAGCTCTGACAATAGCTCCGTCCGGCTTGGAAACTTGTTACCCTGGGACCCCCCAGCTCTGAAGGGGGTGGGAGACCCCTCGGACATACGATGAGACAAGGGAGCTCTGGAGGCAAACACTCCTGTCCCGTCCCATGGAGGGGATTAGGTCCCAAAGACCAGTCCGTAAGGGAAGAAATAAAGTGTGTGTGTGTGTGTGTGTACCTGCATCTGTGAGTATCTCTTCAAATGTGAAACAGATTGTGGCAGCTGGTAGAAGTGTTCAAAAATTTTCCAGTTCTCTCTTGGGCTCAGGATAAGACTCTACTTCCCCAGTGTGGCCCTGGGACTTCCTTTAGCCAATGCCGTGTGGGTGGAAGTGATCTCCAGGGAAGAGCTCTAACAGCCAGTGCGTGATTTGCCACATTCTTGCCTCAGTAACTGTGGAAGTGCATGAGATGAGAAGCCTCCAGCAGTTGGCCACATGAAGCAGAGACCCCTGCCAACCGGCATGTAGCATGAGCAGCTGCTCATTTGGTTGTGCTAAACCACTGAGATTTGGGGACTGTGTGTTAGGCAGTACAGCCTTGCCTGCGCTGACTGGCACACAGCCTGAGTGTGTGAGATGGATGAGTGGCACATCTGTGTCCATGTGGCCAAGAACACACGTGAGTGTGTAGCCAAGTACAGGCCTAAATGTGCAAGCATCAGCAAGTGTATGGAACTATACACATGAGTGTATAAAACAGGGACTGAGTAAGAGTGTGCAAGGCTCTGTAGGTGGGTGAAAAAAAACGTGAATGTGAATGGCCAGGCACTGCACTGCACTGCACAACTCCAGGGGGCACTGTTCTCTGAGAACATATCTCCTAGAGTCGGGGCATTGCTGTAAACATGCAAGTATCATAGGGTGGGAGGCTGCGTCTGAATGTGCTGCCTTGGCTGGCGGGCAGTGTATTTGTGATTCGTTCTGTGCCCGTGTGTGTGTGTGCAAGGATTTATACACGGCTACTGTATCAATGTGCATATATGTGCAAAGCGTGTTGCTGTAGGTTTGAGGAACATGCATGGACCTGGATGCTACATGTGTGCTGCAGTGTGAACCGACCCCCTGTGTGTGATGAGTCTGTGTGACGTGAAAGCACCGCTCTAGTCTCCATCAGAGTGGTCGCAGTCAACACGGAGGGGGACATGGCCACCTTGGGTATTTCCAAGCTGTCAGCTCTGCTGAACGTGTTTCTGGGCTCAAGGGCCTGAGCTGGCTTCAACTTACATCCTAGGATGACCTGGCATTGGAAAATAAAATACACTTCCCCTCATTAGTCCTGGGACATGCTATGTCATTTACAATGGACATTAATCAGCAGTATTCAATGGTTTGAGCAAAGTGGCTCAACAGGTAGGGAGATCCCTGCTCTCCTCAACTTCCCTAAGAGAAGCACATTTTCTTTTTCTATCCTCATAACCTCTTCTCTGGTCTCAGGATATGGGGGTCAGCACTGGGCCATCTCAGGGAAGTGAAAGAAAGTGAAAGTGTTAAGTTGCTCAGTCGTGTCTGACTCTTTACAACCCCATGGACTGTAGCCTGCTAGGCTCCGCTGTCCATGGAATTCTCCAGGCAAGAATAGTGGAATGGGTTGCCATTTCCTTCTCCAGGGGATCTTCCTGACCCAAGGATCAAACCCGAGTCTCCTACATTTCAGGAAGATTCTTTACCATCTGAGCCACCAGGGAAGCCCTTGGTCCATCTCAAAACTTAGGTTCAACTCTGGCCCATCTGAGGACCTGGATTTGACCTTACCTATCTCAAGCTTGAACTGTAGCCTCGATTCATCCAGGACTTGGGTTCATTTCTGGGCTCCTAGGTCTCCTAGGACCAGGTTTATCTTTGGTCTATCCCTAGACTGAAGTTCAGTCTTTGCTGATCCAGGGTTTGGACTTGATCCTAGATTGTCTCAGAGTCAACTGTGGAGTATCTTAAGACCTCATGGGTACACCTTTGCTCTGCAGGGCTTGAATTAATCTCCAGTCTCAGAACCTGAGTTAAGCCTGTTCTGACTCAGAACCCAGCTTCCCCCAGGTCTATCTCAGGATCTGAGCCCCTCTTACCCAAGCTCAACTTTCAACAATCAGTGGTAAACCCACAGCTGACATTTCCTCTTTCTGAGCATCTCCTTACTCATGGATCACTTCCCCCAACAAGTGCTTAGGCCTCTTGAATGAATGTCCACTTCAAATGATTGGTGTGTCCCATGATTAATGAGGGTAGGGGGATTTTATCTCTCCAATGCCATTATCTAAAATTCACCAGCGTGGATTTTATGGGTCTTTCAAGGATTGTTGCAAGGCTTTCTTGATAAGCTATTACAAGCAGCATTAATCTTCAAGAGTTGGGGAGTTTACGAGAATCCATCATGAGTCTTAACTCATAAACACTGGAGTTGGACACCCCCTCCCCATCTGATCTCTCTCTAGGCTCAGAGGCCCAGTCTGAGGCCAGGAGCTCAGCAGCAGACTTTGAAGAGGGCCTTCTTCATGGGTGTGTACAATGCGAACGAACGCCTGCACACTGTCATGGGGCAACTTGAGCTGAACTGGGAGGCTCAAACTGTTCTCCATTTTCCTCCAGTGTTCCCTGATCTCCCAGGGAAAACAACAGCCATAAAGTGGAACGTCTCTTCTCCCCTGACATATTTTACAAACATTTGCTCCATTCTGGCCCCTCCCTCCTGTTACAATAGAGGAGTTGTCTTTCATTTCAAAGATCATGCAGCTCTTCTTGCTTTGGTCCTCCTCTGCCTTCTTATGTTGTTGTTGTTCAGTCACTAAGTTGTGTCTGACTCTTTGCAACCCCATGGACTACAGCATGCCAGGCTTCCCTGTCCTCCACTATCTCCCAGAGTTTGCTCAAACTCATGTCCATTGAATCGGTGAACCATCTCATCCTCTGTCATCCCCTTCTTCTCCTGCCCTCAGTCTTTCCCAGCAGCAGGGTCCCTTCCAATGAGTCAGCTTTTCGCATGAGATGGCCAAAGTATTGGAGCTTCAGCTTTAGCATCAGTCCTTCCAATGAATATTCAGGGTTGATTTCCCTTAGGATTGACTAGTTTGATCTCTTTGCTGTCCAAGGGACTCTCAAGAGTCTTCTGCCTTCTTATACGATCTCTTTTATCTGTATTTATCTATTTATCTCATTCATTTTAAACTTTTTATTTTGTATTGGAGTACAGCTGATTAACAATATTGTGATGGTTTCAGGTGAACAGCGAAGGGACGCAGCCTTACATATACGTGCATCCATTCTCCCCAAGCCCCCCTCCCATCCAGGCTGCCACAGAACACTGAGCAGAGTTCCCTGTGCTGTACAGTAGGCCCCTGTTGGTTATCCATTTTAAATATAGCAGTGTGTATATGTCGATCCCTAACTCCCTATCTCTTCCTCCCATTCTTCCCCCTGGCAACCATAAGTTCATTCTCTAAGTCTGTGGATCCATTTCTGTTTTGTAAGTAAAGAACTTTCTCATTGGTTTTTAAATAAACTCAAGTCTCTCCTATGAAAAAACAAAACGCCTTACTTGACTCCTCCTTCCATCTGTCTTCAGCTCCTCTCCTCCTCTTTTCAGTTGCCTACACTAACTGCCTCCATTTCCTCACTTCCTGAACTAGCACCTCCACTGCTCCTGTCTAGTTTCTGACCCCATCATACCACCGACACAGATTTTGCCAAGTCCACCCATGGCTTCCATGTTTCAAAACACAATGGCCATTTTTCAGCCTGCCATCTCTCTTGACCTCTCATCAGGGTTCAACTCTGTTGACTTTTCTCTCTTTCTTGATATATTTCCTTCCCTGGCTGCCATCACACATGTTTGCATGGTTCCTTCCCACCCTAGTGCATCTCCTTTGCAGACTCATCTTCCTCCACCTGGTCACTAAATGTTACTCAAGATCAGGATAAGTCAACCTGAGCATGACAGATATTGTGACCAGATAACAATTCTGTGCATTGTAGGATATTCAGCAGTATGTCTGGCTTCTACCCGCTAGACACCAGTCGTATCCCCTTTCAGCTGTGACAACAAAATGTCCCCAGACAATGCCAAATATCTCCCTGGGTGCAAAATCACCTCCAAGTTGAGAACTAGTGCTCCAGACTCAGTCTTAGGCTCTCTTGTTCCCTCGATCTTTCTCTGAGGGTATTTACTCTTACCAAATCTCCTATCACTTGCATGCATGTACATCCTCAGAACTCCAAATACATATATATATATATCTGACTCCTTGATCCCCTCCCCCTCACCAAGACCCTTGGATCTCAAAAGCATCTCAGTCCCAAAAATGCTCAAAATGAAAAGCAATCTTCTCTCCTGAACCTAGTTCAGATCCAGATTCCTGTGTTAACTTCTCCATCCCCTTCCCTACCCCCGGCCAGTGGTTCAGATGCCCAGGCATTATCCCCACCCACATTTCTACTCTCTCACTTGGTCTAGTTGACCTTAACTCTTAGATACTTTCACAACTCATGCAGCGTTCTCCGCGCTGTATCATCACTCAATGGTCCAAGCCACCCTCACAATTCAGAAAGTCCATCTGATCTGTCTTGATCTACCCTTTCTCTTACCAGTTCACTCCACACATGGGAGCCTCAGGAACCTTTTTTTTTTTTTTAATATTCCTTACTCCATTATGGTTTATTACAGGATGCTGAATACAGTTTTCCTGCACTATACAGTGGGACCTTGCTATTTATCCCTTCTGTAGAAAATAGCTTGTATCTGCTAATCCCAAACTCCCAGTCCATCCTTCCCCATGCCCCTCCCCTTTGGCAACCACAAGTCTGTTCTCTGTATCTGTGAGTCTGTTTTTGTTTTGAAGATAAATTCATTTGTGTCATATTTTTAGATTCCACATATAAGTGATATCATATACTGCTGCTGCTAAGTCACTTCAGTCATGTCCGACTCTGTGCGACGCCATAGACGGCAGCCCACCAGGCTCCCCCGTCCCTGGGATTCTCCAGGCAAGAACACTGGAGTGGGTTGCCATTTCCTTCTCCAATGCATGAAAGGGAAAAGTGAAAGTGAAGTCACTCAGTCGTGTCTGACTCTTAGTGACCCCATGGACTGCACCCTACCAGGCTCCTCCATCCATGGGATTTTCCAGGCAAAAGTACTGGAGTGGGGTGCCATTGCCTTCTCCAAAGTGATATCATATGGAATTTGTCTTTCTCTGTCTGACTGACTTCACTTACTATGATAATCTCTAGGTCCATCCACATGGCTTCAAATGGTATTGTTTCATTCCTTTTTATGGCTGAATAATATTCCATTGTGTATATGGACCACATCTTCTTTATGCATTCATCTGTCAATGAATATTGAGGTTGTTTCCATGTCTTGGCTACTGTATATAGTACTGCTATGAACACAGAGGTGCATGTATCTTTTTGAATTATAGTTTTGTCTGGATACATGCCCAGGAGTGAAGGTGCTGGATCATATGGTAACTCTATTTTTAGTTTTTTGAGGAACCTCCATACTGTTTTCCACGTGGCTGTACCAACTTACATTCTCTCCAACAGTGTAGGAGGGTAGGGAACTTTTATAATGCATACTGATGATATCATTCTCCCAACCAAAACCTCACTGGCAGATTTCTTTTATTCTTAGGATACAGATAAAACCCCTTAACACAGCCACGAGGCCCTGCAGGCCTGCCCTGTATTTACTTCTCTGCTTTCATGCTACATTGTCTCTCCCTTCCAGGGCCGTCTTTGGTCTGCCATATAGTTTGCCTCATCCCAGAGCCTTTGCATAAGCAATTCTCTCTGCCTAGAATACCCTAGAAAATCCCATGGATGGAGGAGCCTGGTAGGGTGCAGTCCATGGGGTCACTAAGAGTCAGACACGACTGAGCGACTTCACTTTCACTTTTCCCTTTCATGCATTGGAGAAGGAAATGGCAACCCACTCCAGTGTTCTTGCCTGGAGAATCCCAGGGACGGGGGAGCCTGGTGGGCTGCTGTCTATGGCGTCGCACAGAGTCGGACATTGAATTGTCCGACTGAAGCTCTCTGCTTCAGATCTCAGCTCTTACTTCCTCTGACTTTCCAAATTAGATCAAATCCCCTTATTAGACGCTCTTTTGACACCAAGAATCTTTCTTCAAGCTGTTATCACAGCTGCCATTTATATTTATTTGTGAAATTTGGTCATCACCTATCTTTCTGTCTTGAAGGAGGCTCCATGCACTGCTTGGCTCACCATCTTATCCCCCAAGAAGGGCACTAGTAGGTCCTCAATGGTTATTTGTTGAATAAATTAATGACAGGATAAACAGCCACACTGCTTTCAGGATCAAGTTAGAGTGATGTGCTCTGGCATTTGAGAATCTCCATGACCTCGAGGACTGAGCTTTCAGTCCAGGTAAAGGTCAGAACAGAGACCAAAAGGCACAAGACGCAAAGTGGAGAATAATAATTCTGTAGAAGTGGGAAGTCAGAGGCAGGGATGACCAGAGAAAACAGGCCCTCCAAGGAGTGTGGGGGGTAAATCTTGGGGAATGAAATGCCCTTCACAGAACTTAGAAGGGAAATTCAGGTCATTATATCTACCTGGTTATTAATGGGCAAGGTGACCCAGCTGGTATCTGGTCTGCTCTATTCACCACCCCCCACACCCCAACCTTTAGAAATGGTTCCTAGGTCTCTGGTTCTCTCCAAACATCACCCCATTTCTCTGTTCCTCACTTTCTCCTCCCCGACGTCAATCGGATCTATCAGCAAGTCCTGATGGCTCTCCCCTAAGAAACGTGCCAATTTGCCCACTGTTCACTTTTCTAGATGCTTCTTTCCCAGCCCAGCCACCTCTGGCTTTTGCTTGGACCATTGCAGTCACCTCCTCCCTGATCTCCCTGCTTCCACGCTCACTCACTGGTATCCTTCCCCCATCACAGAAGTTAGAGGGATCTTTAAACAATGTGAATCAGATCATGGCTCCCCTCTCCACTGCAACTTATCCAGCAGTTTCTCATTGTATTTAGAATAGAATAAAACCCAACAACTCACTTTGGCCCGTGAGGCCCTGCATTAAGTGTCCCCTACCAACCTGTAAGACCTTAGTCCTCTCCTCCTCTTGAGTCAGCCAGCCCTCTTTCCAGAAGGCATGAAACTCATTCCCATGTCAGAACATTTGCACTGTGGTTCCCTCTCCTAGAATGCTCTTCTCCCAGAATGCTCTTCCCTCTCCCAGTTCTTTCCCTCTCCCAGAATGCTCCTCTCCCAGTTCTTTCCCTCTCCCAGAATGCTCCTCTCCCAGTTCTTTCCCTCTCCCAGAATGCTCCTCTCCCAGTTCTTTCCCTCTCCCAGAATGCTCCTCTCCCAGTTCTTTCCCTCTCCCAGAATGCTCCTCTCCCAGTTCTTTCCCTCTCCCAGAATGCTCCTCTCCCAGTTCTCTCCTTCTCTCAGAATGCTCTTCTCCCAGTTCTTTCCCTTTCTCAGAACACTCTTTTGCCAGAATGCTCTTCCTTTTCCAAGAATGGTCTTCCCTTTCTCAGTTCTTTCCATGGCTGGCTCCTTCTCATCTGTCAGGTCTCTGTTGACATGTCACCTCTTCAAACTTCTAAGATGAATGAATTCTGGGGATCTAATGTACAGCATGGTGACAATAATTACCAACACTGTATTACATACTTGAAAGTCACTGAGAGAAATCTTAAATGTTCTCACCTCACACACACAAAAATGGTAATGATGTGAGGTGATGGAGCTGTTAACTAACTCTGGTGAAAATCATTTTGTAATACACGTGTGTATCAAATCATCTTCTTGTACACCTATGTCCACTATATCTCAATAAAGCTGGCAAAGAGTCACTTCCCCAGAGAGCCCTATCCTGGTGTCTTGACAAAATGAAGTTCTCTGATCACTTTCTTTTACTTGTTAGTTTCATTACAGCACGTATCTCTCCAAAATGAACTTGTTTATATATCTGCTTAGATGTTTGTTGCGTCTCCATGTAATATACATATCACAAAATTCAGGTAGACCCATCATATTCACAGCTGCATCTCAGCCCCTACAACAGTGCCTGAGACACTAGGCATTCAGTCAGAGTTTGTGGAGTGAATGCATTCATGAGTGAATGAGTGATGATGTCTAGCACTGCCTCCCTTCCCAGTGACCCTTCCAAGAGAAAACTTCTACTTGTAAATGCCAACTGAGTGGAAGACCTCCAAACCACATGTCCCCAGGCACCCAGGGTGTCTGACAAACTGGACAATAAGTGGATTCCTGATACAAGTTGAAAGAGATAAATTCTCTAGTCCAGGGAGATGGAATTGGAACATGGAGGTCAAGGCAATTAAAAGGTATGGGGGCCAGTGGGGCCCTGGAGCTGGAGATGCATGGCAGATCAGGGGCTGCAGAAACCAGAGCCAATGCAGGCTGGAGTGAGGAGTGCAGAAATGAAGACTCCTCAGAGTAGAGGGGTGGACAGAAAAGAGGGTTTCCTCCTGAAACCATAGGAGCCCCACCTCCACCACATCCCTCACCCTAGTTTACATCTGCACAGTGCTGTTACCGGCTGATAATCTCTCACTTACTACCAGTCTCTTTTCTTATGTATAATTTTATTTATTTACTTATTTTTATTTTTGGTTGTTCTGGGTCTTCGCTGCTGCGCAAGCCTTTCTCTAATTACAGCAAGTGGGGGCCTACTCTCTAATTGTGGTGCTCAGGCTTCTCATTGTGGTGGTTTCTCTTGTTGCCAAGCACAGACTCTAGGGCACGCAGGCTTCCTTAGTTGTGGCTCCCGGGCTCTAGAGCACAGGTTCAACAGTTGTGATGCATGGACTTAGTTGCTAAATGGCATGTGGGATCTTCCCGGACCAGGGATCAAACCCGTGTCTCCTGCATTGGCAGGCAGATTCTTTTACCACTGAGTCACCATGGAAGCCCTGTTACTGGTCTCTTTCCACTAAAATATCAGCTCCATGAGAGCAAACACCCTGTTTTCCTTGTCTACCTGGCACCTAGTAGGTGGAGAATAAATATTTGCCAACTGAATTGCTAAATAAGTGAGTGAATGACAGCTTCCCGAGTCCCTGAAGCCCCTGTTATTGGGTTTTCTGAGACTCCCTGTATTCTTTATCTAAAACTCTTACTTCACTGGGCCATATTAGGTTTTTTTTTTTTTTTTTATTCCAAATAGATGCTCCAACATCCACCCATCCCCGTGCAGACAGACAGGAACTGTGATGTTTGGAGGCAAATGAGAATGAAGAGAGATGTCAGGGAAGAGTACACAGTGGGAGAGGAAACCATGGCTTTAAAGGACTGACTCTCAGAACAGGAGAGAAACAGATGAAGCTGGAAGGCTACTGGGACACTATGATGATAATGCAAGGACTGAAATGCAGAGGATAAAGAATCTCTTTGCATTTCAAAAATATTCATAATAGGGGATTTCCTTGGTGGCCCAGTGGCTAAGACTCTGTGCTCCCAATGCAGGGGGCCTGGGTTCCATTCCTGGTCAGGGAAGTAGACCCCACATGCCACAACTAAGAGTTGGCATGCTGCAGCTAAAGACCCCTTGTGCTGCCACTAAGACCTGGTACAGCTAAATAAATAAATAATATTTTTAAAAAAAGAATATTCATAATGATGGTCCTATTCAGTGCTAGAGATAGTCCCTAACACACACGGAGCTCCGCCCATGCTGGGTGCCACTTTAAGCCATACCTGAGCATTGGCAGCCATAACTGGCCCTGATGGGAGCGGGGTGTCAAACAGGGGAGAATCTCAGCTAAGACAGCCTGAGTGAGGCTGGCTCGGGGCTCTGTATTTGCACTTGTGTAACTCGGGTCTTCTCCTCCATGGTTCTCCAAAAAGGATCTGAAAAGGTCACTCATGCTGGCTTTGAGATCTCATTTTGCCAGGAACCCTGGGGAATTTGGGGGGGGTTGGTCATTTGCATCCCAAATAGTGACATGTGGGTCCTGGGGTACACAGGGGGCTCTGTGACTGTGGACATCAGTGTTCATCCACAGGCACCTGTGAGCATCTGCATTCTGGACACACATGGAACATCTGGACACATCTGTGACGAGTCATGTGCATGGGTGCATATGAGCATAAATCGAGGGGAATGCTGGTGTGCATCACTGCGCAAGTGCAAATATACATGCCTCTTGCACTGTTGTCCATAGGTGTGAATATTCCCTTCATTTTGACGTGTTCACAAGCGTCTATTCCCATATGCAATTTGTGAGCCCAGAAGTCAGTCTGCATAAGGACTCTTAAAAATATATATATATACATATTATACATACATGTGTGTGTGTGTGTGTGTGTGTGTGTGTGTGTATATATATATATAGGCTTTCCAGGTGGCTAAGTGCTAAAGAATCCACCTGCTAATGCAGGAAGACTCGAGTTCAATCCTTGGGTCCGGAAGATTCCCTGGAGAAGGAAATGGTAACCCACTCCAATATTCTTGCCTGGAGAATCCCATGGCCAGAGGAGCCTGGCGGGCTTCAGTCCATGGGGTCACAAGAGTTGGCATGACTTAGCAACTAAACAACACAGCATATCTTTATATAGATCAGGTGTACACTGCATACATGTTTATCTATATACCTCTCTCCTTGAGTCAAGTCCATGTGCTACTGTGTAGCCACGTACATAAATGAACACTGCTTAATCCAGAAACTGCACTGCCACAGTGCCCATCACAGAAGGGAATGCCCCCTTATAAACACCCATGACCCTGTGTGTGCTAATCTGCACAGCCATGTACGTATCTGTACGTCTGATCGGGAGCCACAAACATGTTACACATTTGTGTCCATTCAAGAAGATCCCTGCCTTTCCATGTATTAATATAACTCTCCATGTGCATTTGTGTCCAGCTGCCTGTAACAGTGAATATTTCCACACTCCTCTCAGCAGGAACTGACATCTGTATATGTTCTGTCAGTTGCACTCTTAGGTCTCCTCAACCAATTCATTAGCATGGCAGTCAGTCCTGAAATATTCCTGCAGAATTTATGCTTTACTAATAAGCCTGGTGTCCTGCTGAGGTCACATGGCACTTTACAAGGGCTAATGGAGCCAGCTTCGGCCAGCAGGGCTGGGGATTCCTGGTCTCCTAGAATAGCCAGAGAATGCGCTCACCGGAATGAGCAAATTTCTCTTCCTTCTCACTGCACCAAATGCCCCAGCCAATGCCTGTCTGCAGAACCGAAGTCACATTTCAAGGTATGTTTATCACCCCAATGCTACCCTGGCATCACATTAAGGGGGGCATCATCGTCTTTGTCATTATACTGAAGGCTGCATCACTGGTGGACGCTATGCTGAGGGCTGCCTCAACAGACTGTGTGCAGTGGGAAGGGACAGGCAGAGGTAAGAAGTAATCCCAAGGGACCTGGTGGGACTAGAGCAACAGAAGAAATGGGGACCCTGGCGCTATGCCCTGGGGGAGGGAAGCTACAGAGGAGCAAATAGGGCATCAAGACTTGGCACTCAGGGACTGCCCTGGTGGTCCAGTGGCTAAGACTCCAAGTTCCCAATGCAGGGGCCTTGGGTTTGATCCCTGGCCAGGGAACTAGATCTCACATGCTGCAACTAAGACCCAGTGCAGCTCTGGGGGGACCAGCAGGTCTCCAGCCTCTGCCTGAGTCTATGCACCCGAAGCCACCTTGCTCCTCTGGATGGATGGATAGGGCAGCGGGGAGAAGGCTGTTATAAATTAAACATTGAGACGCCATCTGAGCACCAGACTGCCGTCGCCTCATTGGCTGGTTCTCTCCCAGGAGGCTGCGGGACCGCAGGGTGGGGGAGAGGCCAGGGGAAGTGGCTCGCTTAATTAATTAGTCCTAATTGAGATATCTTTGTAAATACCGCTGTATGGAAGGACACGATCCCATCATTTCCTGGGAATTTGCCATCTCTATTTGTCCGCAGCCCCTGAGCATCGCAGAAATGACAACAAAAGAAAAGAGCAGTCCAAAAGACTGCTGGAGACTTATCCGTGCTTCTGATGATAACAGCAGCACCGAGGGGTTGGGGGAGGAGGCTCAGAGACACACAGAGACCCGACAGAGTGGCAGGCAGAGAGACAGAGAGATGCAGGCAGCGAGAGATGGGGAAACTGAAATACTGGGCAGGAGGCGGCAACAAGCAATAGGGAGACCAAGCGACACAGGCAGAGTCAAGAAATTCAGGCTCTGAAATACAGGATGAGGGAGAGACAGCCAGAGATGGGCGGAGAAACTTCACACCAGGGAAGACCAGAAGTGGGGACAGATGGACCACGGCTGGGCCAACAGACCTTCCTCTGCCTTTTCCCGCCTCGCCTGGTCTCCCCATCTCTTAGGCAAACTACCCACTGCGGCAGCGGCAACCATCAAGCCTGATTCCTCTTTGGCCCTTGCTCCCCTCCCCTTCGCTCTCCCTCCCCCAATCACTCCTGCAATCATCTTCCTTGTTCAAAATGAGCTTCCGCAGCTGTAGCCCAGACAGCTGTTCCATCTTGGAGCCAATGCTGGGTCCTGGTGGCTGGGTCCTAGAGGGATACCCTCCTGGGCAGCAGAGTGGGTGGGGGATGGTGCGGGAGGGTTAAGGCTCGCCGAGAGCTTGGGCACCCACCCACCCTTCACCCCAGACTCCCATTAAAGCATGCCCCCCATCCCCAGCATCACCAGGGGTACAGACACTCCCCGTTTGTCCCTCTAGGGCCTTCAAGGGCTGATGCTGGCCTGGCCCATCCCGTCCCACTCACTGAATCCTGCCCAATACAGGTTCCAGCTCTGTCCTGTCTCAGGAGCCCTCTCAGGTCTGAGAATTTGAGCCTCATCCCTACCCCCATCAGGGTCCTGGACTGCGATACAGCAACTATGGCAATAATGGAAACAGAATCCTAGAGAGAGACATAGATAGACAGAGACTGAGAGACAGACGTGGCTTCCCACGTGGCACAGCAGTAAAGAATCCACCTGCCAATGCAGGAGATGCAAGAAACGAGGGCTCGATCCCTGGGTTGGAAGATCCCCTGGAGAAAGGAATGGCAACCCACTCCAGTATTCTTGCCTGGAGAATTTCATGGACAGAGGAGCCTGGTGGGCTACAGTTCATGGGGTCGCAAAGAGTCAGACACGACTGAGCACACACACATGGCATGGCACAAGAGATAGACGTGGAAGAGATATAGTGACAGACACACCAAGAGGCAGAGATGACAGAACCAGAGACAAAAGAGACACATAAAGACAGAGACACACAGGAAGAAGGAAGGAGACTTACAGACAGAGATAGAGACAAGAGAGAGATGGAGAGAAGACAGCAGGACAGAGACAAAGAGAGGCAGACATGAGACACAGGCAGACAAACAGATAACCATCAATATTCACTCAACACACACTTTTTGAGGGGACTTCCCTGGTGGCCTAGTGGCTATTATTCCACACTCCCAATGCGAAGGGGCCTGGGCTTGATCCCTGGCCAGGGAACTAGATCCCACATGCTGCAACTAAGAGTTCACAGGTGGCAACTGCTAATAAAAGATCCTGCATGCTGCAACTAAGACTCAGTGCAACCAAATAAATACAAATAATAAACAAAGGAAAAAAGCCTCCATTTATTGAATGCCTATTATGTGATGGGCTTCCCTTGTGGCTCAGCTGGTAAAGAATCTGCCTGCAATGTGGGAGACCTGGGTTCAATCCCTGGGTTGGGAAGATCCCCTGGAGAAGGGATAGGCTATCCACTACAGTATTCTGGCCTGGAGAATTCCATGGCCTGTACAGTCCATGGGGTTGCAAAGAGTCAGTCACGACTGAGCAACTTTCACTTTTTTGCTTTCTATTATGTGATGGCGATACACAGTGAAGACAAAGAGAGGAACAAAGATAGCTAATGAGACAAAGATATGAGAGACAGAGAGAGAGACACAGAGAGAGACTTAAAAGACAATGTTTAAAAATAGAGAAGCATCAAGGCTGAGACAAGAGAGGACTGAGAACCAGCCTGGTCCCTCAGATCTCTCAGTGGCAACTTCTTCACTCCCACACACAAAGACACCCAACCCCACATCAAACTCTCTCCAAGCGCCTGAACCTCCCCCGGAAGGCTGCTTTTCTTCCTTGCCCAGCTTCGCGGCTGCTCCTCACTGGAGCCTCACAAAGAGGCGTTAGCCACCCAGGGCCAGAGGTGAGAAGGATGCTGGGGGGAATGCAGACGCCAAGAGGTAAAAACCAGAGCTTCCCTCTGGAAGAGGAGGAAGCCAGTTTTAACTGCACTCAAGCAGCCCCAAGGTTCAGACTACCCTCCCTTGGTAGCTGTCCATGGTGCTGTTAGTGGTGCCAATTGGATGGGCAAAGGCAGCATTTCAAGCCATTTCTATGTGCTGCATCAGGCTCAGGTGGTAGTTAGCAGCACCCAACAGCTATGGTCCCTGCCTATCTCACCAGATCGTCAACAGAACACCTGCCATTCCATCCCAACACTTTTACATACCCTGTTCTCTTGGCCTCTCTCCCTCCAAGTTACCAGCTCCGTCTTTACCCAGCTCTTACTCATCCTTCATGTCTCAGGGCAAACATCACCTCCTCAGGGAAGGTGGCCAGTCCCTCCCAACTTCCTGTCCTCACAGTTCCACATCTTCTCCTTCACGGCCCCACTAATTTTTAATTATCTAGAAGTGTGCACATGGCTATTTGCACAATTCCAGGTTCACTGTCTCCCTACGAAGCTTTGTGAGGAAAGAGACCAAGTCTTCCTTGTTCATTGCTGTATCCCCAGCCCCCAGCACAGGACTTGGCACGGAAGAGCTCAGAGGCTGCTAGTCGGGCATGATTGCTTTCTGGTTGCAAGATCACTTCATACTTTAATGTGGGCTGCTGGCAATGTGCCCATTTGTTGGACATCCATTCAAACAGAGACAAGTTGAGAAACAAAGACACAAGGGGAAAAAAAGTTTTAAGAAACAGACATTTCTGAGGAATTCTCCAGCAGTCCAGTGGTTAGGACTCTGTACGTTCACTGCTGAGGGTGAGGGCTCAATCCCCCATTGGGGAACTCAGATCCTACAAGCCACAATGCCAAAGTAATTAATTAATTAAATAGAAAAGAGAAAGAAACAGGCACTTCTGAGCCATGGGAGAAGATTGAGTCGTTGTTATTCAGTTGTTAAATCATGTCTGACTCTTTACAACCTCATGGACTGCAGTGTGTCAGGCTTCCCTGTCCTTCACTATCTTCTGGAGTTTGCTCAAACTCATATAGTCACAGAAATACTCAATTAAGGCTCAGAAGTTTCACTAGCAGAAAGAAGGGGCAGTAGGGTCATGGGGCAGAGCTGAGACCATTCAAGAAATACCTACTGCCCCAAATGAGACAATTCCAGTAACAAACAAGAGGGACAAAAGTTTTTGCTTGCATGGCACTACCGTTCTGTTGGTGGAAGACAGTTATCAACATGATTTCAGATCAGTATGAGTACTGGAAAAAGAACAGAACAGGTTCAAATAATAAAGTGGGGGGCATTTTAGCTGGGGAGGCCAGGGGAGCTCTCTCTGAGGAGATAATGTTTGAGCCTGAATCAGAGGGGTGAGAAGGAGCTGGCTAGAGAAAGGATGTTCCCAGAAGATGGGAACAAGTTCCAGAGGCAGAAACAAGACTAGCATGGGATGGAAAAGTGGTCCTTCCTAGATCTGAAACTCAGGCAGGTAGGGATTTGTGATAATAATAATAGCTAGCCTTCACAGGCTCCTTCCATATGCCGGGCACACTGCTAAACACAATGCTATACAGCATGTGTGTGTATATATATATATATATATATATATATATATATATATATATATATACATTCTATTGTTGTCCCCATTTTATGGATGAAGAAACTGAGGTTTACTGAATTGGGCCAGGTAAGGAGTTTAGATTTGGCACAAGAGATGGGGAGGTTTTTAAATGAGACAAATTTCACATTCACAGTCTAGAAGGATATGCTAACAATTAAGTCTCTAGAAAAATGCAACGGGCAGCCTCATATTCCTTTCCTGCTCCAAAGTCCTCCAGGTCTCCCATTCTTTGACACTCAGAATGAAGTAAAGGCAGACTTCCCTGGTGGTGCACTGGGTAAGAATCCGCCTGCCAAAGCAGAGGACATGGGTTTGATCCCTGGTCTGGGAGGATTCCACATGCCATGGAGCAACTAAGCCTATGCACCACAAGTATTGAGTTTGACCTCTAAAGTCCACAAGCCACAACTATCGAGCCCATAGGCTGCATCTACTGAAGCCCATAAGCCTAGAGCCCGTGCTCCACAAGAGGAGCCATCGTAATGAGAAGCCCTCGCACCGCAACAGAGAGTAGCCCCCACTAAATGCCACTAGAGAAAGCCCTCACCAGCAAGGAAGACCCATGCAACCAAAAATAAAAATAAATAAATTAAAAATTTTTAAAAAGAATGAAGTATAGGCACCTCAGGCCAAATCCCATCATGATATGGTCCCCCCGGCCACCTAGGTCACTTCCACACTCTTCCCATCCTGGTACATACTGGTGTTTAATAAATAGCTGTTAAGTGAATAAATGGGATGCCAGGGAGGGTGCTGAGCACAAGAGGGATGGTGACTCAGGTGTTCAGTTTTTCTGAATTGCTTGCATCTCTCTGTCCTCAACAGGATGCTCCTCACCTCCAAGCCTTTGTCCCTGCTGTTCCTTCTGTCTGGAGCCCCCCTGCTCTGTTTTCACCTGGCCAATTCCTTCTCCACTCTAAGACTCAGTTGGACATCACCACCTCCAGGAACGCTCCATCACACCCCGGCTGATTTCAGTGCCCCTCTCCTGTGTCCCCGCAACACTCTAGAAATATCCCTGTCTCCAGGCACACCATGACGTGTCACAAGTACTGCGGATGAGACAGTGATCTGATTGAAGTCAGGGCTTTATTCATCTCTATATTCCACAGTCCAGGACCCTTCCCAGTACAAAACAGGTACTCAAATATTTCCTGACATATTGAGGTGTTTGAGCAGAAGCTGTAGTCCACAATTATGAGCAGGTGAATAGGCAGGTGCAGGTGAAATCCACAATACTTCACCTCCTTGGTTCCTCCCCTGGTCCAGTCCCCATCATCACTCACCTGGACCAGGGCTGTGGCCTCTTCCCCAGTCTCCTGGCTCCTGCCCTTACCTCCCACAGTCTGTCCATCCTACAGGGGCCAGAGAAAACCTGTGAACACCTGAGTCATCATCCCTCTTGTGCTCAGCATCCCCCCGGCATCTCATTTATTCATTTAAAAACTGTTCATTGAACACCAACTGTGTGCCAGCCCCAGTGCTAAGGCACAGGGGCTACAACAGTCAACAAAAATGGATTTTAAAAAAATCTCTGCCCTCATGGAGTTAGCGTTTCAAGGGGGAGGATCAGACAACAAAATAAATAAATCAACTACACTGTGAGCAACAGAAGTTTAAAACTGCAATGCTGAGGGCTTCCCGGGTGGTCTAGTGGTTAAGAATCCACCTGCCAATTCAGGGGACAAGGGTTCGATCCCTGGTCTGGGAAGATCCCACATGCAGTGGAGCAATGAAGCCTCTGTGCTACAACTACTGAAGCCTGTATGCCTAGAGCCCATGCACCACAACGAGAGAAACCACCACAATAAGAATTCCGAGCACTGCAACAAAGGGCAGCCCCTCTTGCTGCAACTAGAGAAAGCCCGAGTGCAGCAAGGGAGACCCAGGCACAGCCAAAAATAAATAAATAAATTGTTTTTTAAAAGTGCAATGCGGAAAAGGAAAGCATGAAAGGAGGACAGATAATGTGCAACAAGTTGCAAGTTAAATCTAAAATCCTTGCAAGTCTCTCTCCCCCAAACATGATGTGGCTCCCACCACCTCCCTGCCCTCATTTCTTCTCGCTTTCCCCTTCACTCACTCTGCTTCAGCCACACTGATTTCCTCACCGTCGCTCCAAAATTTCCGACATATTCCCACCTCGGGGCCTTTGCACTTGCTGTTACCTCCACTTACTTCCTTCAGATCTCTGTTCAAATGTCACCTCCTAAGAGACATCTACTCAATCTAAAATAGTCTCCCCAAGACTCTCCACTCCCCTTATACTGCTCTATGGTTCTTCACAGCACATTTATCACTCTGTGGGTGTGTGTGGGGGGGTGGGGGTGAGCTTAGTCACTGGTTGTGTCCAACTCTTTTTGACCCCACAGACTGTAGCCCACCAGGCTCTTCTGTCCATGAGATTCTCCAGGCAAGAATACTGGTTGCCATGTCCTCCTTCAGGAGATCTTCCCAACCCAGGGATTGAACCCTGCATCTCCTGCATTGCAGGCAGATTCTTTACCACTGAGTTACAGGGAAAACCCTGTATCACCATGTATATATCATCAATTTATCTGTGCACTTATCTATTTGTCCCCCTTCCTGCCCTAGAATGTCAGTTCCACCAGGACAAGATATCTGTCTGTTTTGTTCATGGTCATATCCCTGCCACTTGGAAGAGTGCCTGGCACATAATAGGCACTCAATAAATATTCATTGAATGAATTAATGAATGGAGAGAATGTCCAAGAGAATTCTTGTTACAGAATAAGAGGAGGAGACAGCCATGTTAGGGTTGTTCATAAATATTTGGCCACTTCTCTCTGTTCCAGGTCATAGTAGGACCTCCTGTCTCACCCACTTTGGGGTTAAGCATGCCATGTGACTTGTGCTGGCCAATGAAATGTGAGCAGAGGTAACATGGGGTTTCCAGGGGAAAGCTTTAGGAAGCAGTGAGGGGGGCTATGCTGTGCCTTGCTCTCCCTGTTTCAATGATCAGGTCACTATAGAGCCTCCCTCATTCCAGGTCCCTGACTACCACCGACAGAGCTCACCAGCCAACATGGATGCATAGTGCAAGCACAAAATAAACCAGTGCAGTGTTAAATCACTGAGTTGTGAGGCCACTTGCTACAGTCCTTCCTTGCCTCAACTGACTGTGTATTAGGGTCCTTTCCCCACTGAAAACCATCAAGAAAAGACAAGGATTCCGAACTTTGGTTCTTACTGGGAAGTCCTCAAAAAGCCTCTTGCTGATAGCTGCCAGACCATCCCTGTTTCTCCCAGGAGGAAAAGGGTCCTCCCCAAACAGAATATTCCTCCTTCATCTCCCCTTCCTTCCCTCCATCCCTCAAGGAGGAGGGGATGGACAAGGGCATAACATATAAGATGCAGGTAACTCACTTCAGGCCCTGGAATGACGGCAGCCGCTGGCAATGGAGCTGACAATGCTTGGTCTGGCTCTGAATTTATGACCCCCAGGTGAGAAACCATTTCACTGAAGTCTCCCATCCCACAGGGATGGTTTATGGCTGGGAGTTGGCCAAAGGTAGTAGCAGAGGCAGTTCCCCCTCCCCCTCTCTTCCAGAGATGGTTTGCAACAGCATCTCTCAGAATCTCTTAGCATGCTAAGCTGTTTCTCTGGATCAGATCAGGGAGGTGAAGAATGGCCAGAGGATCTGGGCTCATCCCGTCCTCAAAGAGACCCTTTTTAAAGTCAAGCACCAGCATCCAACTGTCTGCTTCAGGACCAGGAATTCTCACTACCTGGGTTCCTGAACCCCTCAGCTTAACCGTGTTGCTGCTATGTACCTTCCCACAACTCTTCCCTATTAAACACCTACTCTGTGCCTTCCATTTGTTCTTCAATCCTTATGAAGGTGGATTACTGATTTAGACACTTGACAAATATTTATTCCATGTCTATTATTTGCTTGGCTGTAATGGCAAACAGAGAAGCCTCTCCTTACTGAACCTAGCCATTTGTTTTTATTGGAAGGTGGAATCTTTATGAAGATGCAATTGTTGATTCAGCCACTTGACAAATACTTATTGTAGGCTTACTATACATCAGGTCTTAGGTTTCAATAATGAGTAAAACACAGATGTCCTCATGGATCCTGTGGTTTAGTGGGGACCCTCCTTGACGAATGAGGATATTGGAGCTTAGAGAGATTAAATAATTTTCCCCAAGGTCATAAGACTGGTAACTTGTAGGACCAGAATTCAAACCCAGATTCATCTGACTCAGAGTCCTGCCACTGAGCATCTACATCCCAGGCACTGAACTGGGATTTTCAGGCATACATGCACTTGTCATAAAGAAAGTACTCAATAATTTTATTGAATAAACAAAAGAGTTGGATGGATAGAGAGATGGATGGATGGAAGGATGGATGCATGGAAGAATCGATTAAGAGACACATAATGAATGATAGGTGAATGGAAAGATAGACGGATGGAGAGCTGGATGGAGAAACAAATGGAAGGATGAAGAGATGAATGGGCAGGAGGATGGTTGACTGGATGAATGAATGGATGGATAGGTGAGCGGACAGATGTATGGGTAGATGAAACAATGAGTATAAAGATAGTTGGGTGGATAGGTAGATGAAGGGATGGATGGATGAGGACCTGGATGATAGACCTCTTACCCACAACAGTTCTGTGAGGTAGACATTATCATTCCCATTTTATAGATGAGGAAACTTCTGCCTACAGTGTCATGTCGCTGGCCCGGAGTGCAAGTCATAGAGCAAGTTGGGGGAAAGTCTGCATTTCAATCTATGTCTACAGACTCCCAAGACCCTTTCTAGAGCACTCTCATGTCACAGTCTCCTTCTAGGTCCTACCCTGAGTTCTTTGGCATCTCACTCCATAGAGCTCTTCTAGCAAGGCTGAGTGAGACTGAGGAATGGGGATGGGGATCAAGGATGGGAGAACTATTAGCTTTTAGTAGGTAACTTCATGGAAGCATTGGATCAAGGTCCTGTCAGCTACAGATAGGCTAGAGTGGAGACCACATCCCACCACACACACCCTCACACTTACAGAAAAACTGACATACACAGGAATCCACCCACACATACAAACTAGGCACACACACCATTCCTAGATAAACACTTGAACATATATGCATGCACTTCTAAAGACAGACATGTTCACGTTTATATGCACATGTACGTATCTGCAAAGACATATTTACACACACAAAGTCATAATTCAGAGACATGCTGTTACACACTTATGTACACATTCCCCAGACATTACCCATATGCTGTACATGATACGAGCACACGTTTACACTGACTCATATTTTTTAGATGGTAAGGGAGTGGAATAATCCGGCTTCTGATTTCAATGAGACACCATCTCCCCCCCTCCAAAAGGCAACAGTAAGAAGTCTGTCTCATGCACACGTGCAATTACATACATGCAAACCCACAGTCAGGGACATACAACTGCAGATACACACTTAGACACATCCACACCCAGACACAGTGAGTACCCAGGGACACACCCACTCCGTCTGGAATGCACCCTTACATACAGGCAGACACATCTATGCCCTCATGCCAGCAAAGCACATGAACTTTCTCTAACCTCCACTCACACACGCCCCCATACACACACCAAAACCCACGCATAGATAGATACACCAGGACATCGCTTGATGGGATTGACACACAGAAAGACATTGTTTCACACACTGACTTCAATTCTGAGAATTCAGACTGAAAGCCCTCACCTGGGCCAAGCCCAGTGACAATTCCTTCCAGGAGCTGATGAAGCCTGAGCACAGGACACAGCATCCCTGCCTCTACTTGCCCGCAACCCTTGGGAGCAAAGACCTCTTTCCTTTCAGGGTGGTGGCCACTGGAGGCTCAAGAGGGGAGCTGATGAAGCTGGGGGACTGTCAAGCAGGAGAGGGAGATCCCATGAATCCCAGATCCAGATATTGGGAGGAGTCCCAAAACCAGACTGAAAAGGGGAAGGAATGAGGGGTATGGGGCATACCTAGAGGAGCCTGAGGGAAATTTGTCCAGGAGGATGTCTCCCCAGGACACCAAGACCACCATTATTAACCCTGAAGGAGCTCCCCCCGCCCCCCACACACACACACATCCTGCCCTCTCTCATTGCGCCCCCTCACTCCCAGCCAAATTCTCTGACTTGGGAAGCTAGAGGATGAAGGTGATAGAAGAGGATAGGAAGGTATGGGGAAGGCAGCAAACCTGGAGTTTCTACGGGCAGCACAGAGCCCCAGGCCCTGCTCTCCGCACCTCCCTCCCCCGGAGTCTGAGACCCCATCTGCCTCCTAGGGTTTCAGCACATGGGGAGACAGGTAATTAGAAGGGAGATGCTGGGGGGTGGGGCGGGGGCTGCACAGGGGAGAGGAAAGGAAACACAGAAAAAAAGAAACACTAAGTCAGAGACAGCTCAACAGAGACTCACAGAGAGGGGAAACAGAGAAACAAACCAGAGGAAAAAGAAATCAAGGAGACAGAGCGAGACAGACAGGGAAACACACAGAGAGACAAAGATACAAGAGAGGGAGACAGACAGACAGACTGATAGACATACGGGACTACTCAGAGACATCAAGACACAAGCAGGGAGAGATTGTGCCAGTGGAGACGCTCTGAGACTCCGAGATTTGCCCATTCAGAGGCTGGGTTCCTCCCAGACCCCCGAATCTACCCTCCCTCTTCGCCCCATTCAGCCCGGTCCAGGCTCAATTCCGCAGCCCTTGCTGCCTGCGCCCCGGGGCCGGAGCGAGCCTAGTACCTTGTTGCCACTCGGACACTGCACATTAAGCCTAAGAAATAATCATAACAATAATAAAGGCGCCGCGGAGGTGACCGGGGGTCCCAGGGCG
This sequence comes from Bubalus bubalis, assembly GCF_019923935.1. Taxonomy (NCBI): domain Eukaryota; kingdom Metazoa; phylum Chordata; class Mammalia; order Artiodactyla; family Bovidae; genus Bubalus; species Bubalus bubalis. Next base: position 96,686,261 of record NC_059165.1, on the reverse strand, counting down.
CCTCCGCCTCGGCGTCCAGCCCCCAGCCCAGAGAGGGCGCCCCCGGGGCCGGGCGCGCGGGGAAAGCAGGGGGGCGGGGGCCCCCGGGGGCTGCGGCGGCGGCTCGGGCACCACGCCCCCCCTCGGGAGCGCCCCCTGCGCGGCGGCCACTCACGATTTTCTCGGAGGCGCCCGCACGGGACACGGTGCCGTTGAGCCCCACGAGCGAGGGCAGCGTCTGCGACATCCAGTTAGTGACCATGGCCATGGTGCTGAGCACGGCCCCGATCTTCAGCAGCGGTACCGACATCGCGCCCCCGCCTCATGCCCCGCGGCCGCCCGCCGCCTGGCGCTCCGTCCCTCGCCGCCCAGTCGCCCCAGGGGACGCGAGCGCGAGCTGGGGGCCGGGCCGGGGCCAGGCCGGCCGGGGGGCTCCGGGACGCGGGCTGCGGCTCTGCGCGCCCGGCGGGGCTCCGCTTATAAAGCGCCGCCTCGGCCCCCCCCCCCTCCTCCGCACCCCCTCCCGCGCCTCCGCGCCGGGCACTTCCAGCCGCCGTGACGTCACGGCTCCGGCCCGGAGCCCGGCAGGGGGCGGGGGGCGCCCGGACTACACTCCCCCGGGCCTGGCCAGCCCGTTCCGCGCGGGACCCACCCATCCCGCGACGGGCCCCCTCCGGCGGCCCTCCCCACCTGCCCCACCCCACCGCCGCGGCATCCCGGCCCCGCCCCCAGTTGCCCCCCAAGCCCCCCAACCCCAGTGAGGTATTCCCGGGCCACTCTCCACGCACAGCCCCTCTCTTAGACCCCCGGGTGCTTGGCCAAGGTCTAAATGGGCACCCGCCCCACCCCGACCATCCAAAGCTGGTAGGGGGCGGTGAGGGGGGGTGGCCGGAGTCACAAGTCCCTATCCACCTCCTGCTAGGACACCGACACCAGCTCCCTAAAAACTGAGAGACCAGGCATGGGGCGGGGGGACTCTGGTGCGCTCCCTTGAATGGGAAGGCCAAGGGTCTCCTTTTCCTTGGGGAAGGGGCACCCCGGTACCAGGACCACTCTGGGGACCGCTTGGTTGTTTTCGGACGAGGGAAGCCTAGAGTGGCGCGTCCGATACCAATAGATGTGATTATTCGGATGAAGGTTCAGGAATGGGGTCACTTTTGCAGCAGGAGGACCCGCCCCCCACATGACTCCAAGGGGCGGCATGGCTACCCCCGACGGCTGAGACAGGAACTAGCCTTTTGCAGACAAGTCCCAGGCGGGTCTCCACTCACACCTTGAACTTAGGGTGAGGGCGGGGAACTGATGCTTCGGACCCTCCTCCAGACCCCAGGGACCAGCTCCCGGGCCCGTCCCTTCGAAGGAGGGGGGCGTGCAGTGCCCCCCGACTTTCCACCCACGCACGAGCCGGCGGCGGGGGCGGCCGGGCCGCCAGGAGGAGAGCCCTGCCGGTTTTAATTTCCTCTGTTTTCCCTGCACTCACGCCCCCTCCTGGCGTCCCCGCATCACCTCGCGTGGCCGCCGCCACCGTCGCCTTCAGCCCGCGGCCGCCGCCGTCTGGAGGCGGCGATGACTCAGGCCTTTCCTGGGTAGTGGCCGCTCACCGCCCTCGGGAGAAGCGCTGGGCATGGCGGGTAGAGATGGTGGGGGTCTTGACAATCCTTTTTTTCTGAGCTTAACGATCCATAGAGGCAGGTTCTGCCCTTATGTGACCTCAAGCAATGACCTCTCTCTGCCTCAGTTTCCTCATCTGCAAAGTGGATGGTTTTAAGGATCCGCAGACCTAACACCTGTAAATGGCTCCCATGTCCTGACAATCAAGTAAAAGATTTATTGAGCATCTACTATGTCCCAAGCACCATGAACAACAGATTTTAAAAGCCCTGCCTTTGTGGAGCTAAACATTCTATAGCCGACAAAGGTCCTTCTAGTCAAAGCTATGGTTTTTTCAGTAGTCATGTACATATGTGAGAGCTGGACCATAAAGAAGGCTGAGTGCCAAAGAACTGATGCCTTCGAACTGTGGTGTTGGAGAAGATTCTTGAGAGTCCCTTGGACTGCAAGGAGAGCAAACCAGTCAATCCTAAAGAAAATCAACCCTGAATATTCATTGGAAGGACTGATGTTGAAGCTGAAGCTCCCATACTTTTGGCCACCTGATGTGAAGAGTCGACTCATTGGAAAAGACCCTGATGCTGGGAAAGACTGAAGGTAGGAGGAGAAAGGGACAACAGAGGATGAGATGGTTGGATGGCATCACCGACTCAATGGACATGAGTTTGAGCAAGCTCCGGGAGTTGGTGATGGACAGGGAGGCCTGGTGTGCTGCAGTCCATGGGGTCACAAGGAGCCGGACAAGACTGAGTGACTGAACAACAATAGGATCAGACAGACAACAAATGGGGGTGGAGAGGAAGGGACATATGGACTAAGTAGGGGAGTAAAACTTTAATCAAGGTAGTTGGGAAAAGTGACATTTGAGCCGAGACCTGAAGAAAGTGGAGGGAGCCATTTGGATATCTGAAGGAAGAGCTCCAGGCAGGAAGCATAGCAAGTGCAAAGGCCCTGAGACAGAAGCAAATGTTGAAGGAACAGGAAAGATGCCAAGTGTGCAGGTTGCAGCAGAGTAAGGTGGCGAGAGATGGTGCTTGTAAAGCACTTTGCTGCTTGTCTGGGACATGGTGTTTCATAAATAGCTGACATTGTTATTATCTGCAACTGATAATGAGCTTTAGAAAAATGAGATGTCTCTTTGCCTACTTGTACTACAGCTTGCATTTAGGAGTGCTGAACACTTGGCAAATACACTTGCTGAGTACTGGGTGAAATCTCCCATGAAAAGTACAGCACCTTCCCTATTTACAAGAGAGGAAACCACTCAGAGAGGAGCCAGGAGACAAATTTGAGCCCAGGATTTGAACCTAGGTGGGTCTGATTTCAGATCCCCAAGCCACTGGGCTCCAAGCCCTCCCAGTTTAGAGAATTTGGAACAGGATGATACTCTCATTCACTAACTGTTGGTGATGCAGGAAACTGCACTAGCTCCTTCCAGCCAAACTCCTTCAAGGAGTGGTCTACACTCACATCTATACTTGCTGTCTCTGCTCCCTCACCTCCCATTTCCTGTATGCTTCCCACAATCCTCTCACTAAAGGACCAGTGGCCCTACAATGTGTTCATCCCATAGCCTCATTTAGTCACTCTCAGAGGTAAGCCCTTGTGGATCATTCCATTCTTGAAAGTCATTTGTCCTTTGAATTCAATGCTGCACCATCGCTGTCTCCTGCCTTCTTCCTAAATGTCTCCTGAGGCTTTGTCCTAGGTTCCTAGCCCCTGTCATTCTGTATTCTGTGCCTGGATCATCCATCACACTCACTCCTAGGGTTTTGGTTCCATTCAGCACCCTCCCACCTCAGAACCTTTGCACTTGCTGTCTTCACTATTAACACAGATATACACGATGTTTATTTATTTATTTTTTTTTTACTGTATTTATTTATTTCGGCTGTACCATGATATGTGAAAGCTTCCCTGTTGGCTCAGATGGTAAGGAGTCCGCCTGCAATGTTCAAGACCCAGGTTCGATCCTTGGGTTGGGAAGATCCCCTGGAAAAGGAAATGGCAACCCACTCCAGTATTCTTGCCTGGGAAATCACCATGAACAGAGGTGCCTGGTGGGCTACAGTCCACGGGGTCACAATGAGTTGGACGTGACTGAACGACTAACACGTGGGACAAATGGCATGTGGGACCTTAGTTCCCCAACCTGGGATTGAACCCAGGCTCACTACATTGGAAGACAGAGTTTTATCACCACTGGACTTCCAGGGACGTCCCTCACTATATTTATTTATTTATTTGGCCATGCCCACCTGGCATGAGGGATCTTAGTTTCCTGACCAGTGATTGAATCTACACCCTCTACAGTGGAAGCGCAGAGTCCTAACCAATGGATGGCCAAGGAAGCCCCTGTGGTTTATTCCTTTATTTCACTTATATTTCTGGGCTATCATTGTGTAGGTCAGAGCCATACCCTACCTTTCTCCAGAAAACTACATTTCCCAGGTTCTCTGGCACCCTGGCTTCCTGTTAGTCCCACCCAATGAGAGGCCCTGGAGGGAGACTGGAGAGTGAGGAGCAAGGGAGAGGGCCAGGGTATTTCTTCTTTCTCTGCTTAGGGTGGCAGTGTGCATTCTGACAGTGGCCACACCTTCTCTATGATCCCATGATCCCAGCTCCCACACACGAGCCTCTTCCTCATCACACCTCTCCTTTTGTCTTGTCCCTCCAGTAGCTTTGTGCTGTGGCTTATTCCTGGATTCCCTGATCATTCCATCAGTTTGGCTTCTCAACTCTTCCATTTTGAGACAAACTAATTCTCTATATTATTAATACACTTCCTCTTTTTGAAACACCCAGAGTGCTTTGCTTCCCTGCCTGGACGCTGAGTGATCTGATCATTGTATCTTGAAGACCTCCCCTGGCCCCCCCATCTCCAGCATCACCTCCAGCACCACTACCACCTCTCCGTCCCTTACTCTGCTCTACTTTTTTTTGAACAATATCTATCACCATGTGACATTGTATTGTACTTTGGTTTGTTTCTGGTCTGTCTCTTCCACTAGACTTTCAGCTTCACAAGGGCTCCTACATGCCTGTGTTTTCCACAGCTGCATCCTTACAGCTTAGGATAGTGCTTGGCATATAATAGTAGGTGCTCAAGGGGCTTCCTGGGTGGCTCACTACATAAAGAATCTGCCTGCAATGCAGGAGCCACGAGTTCAATTCCTGGGTCAGGAAAATCCCCTGGAGGAAGGCACGGCAACCCACTCCAGTATTCTTGCCTGGGAAAGCCCATGAACAGAGGAGCCTGGTGGGCTACAATCCAAAGGGTCACAAAAAGTTGGACACAACTGAAGCGACTGAGCACACACGCACGCCTGCACAGGTGCTCAAGAAATTACTGAATTGACTGAATCTACAACTGAGACTCCCAAAGGTATTTCTACAGGCCATATCTCCACCTAGAGCTCAAATTCCCATGCCCATCTCCTCCTTGCACATCTCCACCTGTGTCTTTCACAGGACTAATCACATATGACATCCACCAGACAAACCTCAATCAAAAAGATGGGTAGAAGCAGGTGCTGGTGATGATGTGAAGAGACCAAAACCTCTTGCTAGTGGAAATATAAAATGTTGCAGACTTCTCTGATGGTCCAGTGGGTAAGAATCCACCTGCCAATGCAGGGAACATGGGTTTGATCCCTGATCCGGGAAGACCCTATATGCCGCAGAGCAACTAAACCCGTGCACCACAACTTGAACCTGCACTCTAGAGTCCCTGCTCCTCAACAAGAGAAGCCACCACAGTGAGAAGCCCCTGTACCGCAACCAAGAGTAGCTTCTGCTCACTGCAACTAGAGAAAACCCATGCGTAGCAACGAAGACCCAGTGCAGCAAGCCAAAAACTAATTTAAAAAGTAAAATAAACTGTTGCAACTACTTTGAGAAACAATTTAGCAGTTTTTTAAAATGTTAAACAGAAATTGACCATAAGACTCAACAATTCCATCCACTCAAGAGAAATGAAAGTATATGTCCATGGAATGGACATATGAATATTGCATATGAATATTCATAACAGCATCGTTCACAATGAAACAATTCAAACGCTCATCAACTGGTGAAATGATATGCTATGTGGTACATCCATACAACTGGTGAACACATCCATACCACTGTGGCTCAGTGGTCAAGAATCTGCCTGCCAATGCAAGAGACGTGGCTTCGATCCTTCGATCCAGGAAGTTCCCACATGTGGCACAGCAATTAAGCCCGTGCGTCACAACTACCGCACCTGTGCTCTAGAGCCTCGACTACTGAGCCCACAGGCCCTGAGCACCCTAGAGTCAGCGCTCCACAACAAAAGATGCCACTGCAGTGAGAGCCTGGGCACAGCAACAAACGGTAGCCCCCGTTCAATGCAACTAGAGAAAAGACCTCACAGCACAACCAAAAATAAATAAATAAATTTTTAGAAAGAATAATAAGGAACAAACAACTGATATATGCTTCAACATAGGTGAACCTTAAACATATTTTGCTAAGTGAAAGAAATCAGATACAAAAGGCCACATTTTGTATGATTTCTATTTACACAAAATGTCCAGAAAAGGCGAATATAGAGACAAAGAAATTAGAGTAGTGATTATCTGAAATGGGATGGGGTGGGAATGAATTGCAAACAGGCGTGAGGGATCTTTTGCAGGTGATATAAATGTCCCCAAACTAGATTGGGATGATGTTTGCACAACTCTGAAAATTTACTAAAAGTCATTGAGTTGCACAGTTAGGTGGATTTAATGGTATACAAAGTGAAAATGAAAGTCGCTCAGTCGTGTCAGATTCTTTGTGACCCCATGGACTGTAGCCTGCTGGGCTCCTCTGTCCATGGAATTCTCCAGGCAAGAATAGTGGAGTGGGTTGCCATTTCCTTCTCCAGGGGATCTTCCCGACCCAGGGATAAAACCCAGGTCTCCTGCACTGCAGATGGATTCTTTACTGTCCGAGCCACCAGAGAAGACCAATGATATATAAATTATACCTCAAAAAAACTGTTTAAAAGGGGGACCATCCCTAAATTTTCCCTGAAAGCTCCCTCCCCCGAGGAACCCTGTACTGACATGAGAATGCGGCTGCTGCTGCTGCTAAGTCACTTCAGTCGTGTCTGACTCTGTGTGACCCCACAGACGGCAGCCCACCAGGCTCCCCCGTCCCTGGGATTCTCCAGGCAAGAACACTGGAGTGGGTTGCCATCGCCTTCTCCGGACATGAGAATGAGTTCTTTCTTAATTTTTTTCTGTTTTTTTGCAGCATGTGCGGTCTTAGTTCCCTGACCAGGAATTGAACCCACACCCCTGCAGTAGAAGCATGGAGTCTTACACTGGGCCACCAAGGAAGTCCCTTCCTTAAATTCTACATCCTGTATTTCTTGCTTGCCCTACCCTGGTCCTGGCCCAGATATACCCACAGTTAGAAACTATCGATTATGCCCCTCTTGTGTTCTTTCTCTGTCCCTACTCCTCCATTCACATTATCACCAATGCCAGCTGAAATTGATGTAGAAATATCCCCAGAAAAGTGTCCCTTTTTCACTGTCACCATCACCACTCTAAACATCGTGTTGGGGAGTGCTACAGATTGAATGTCAGTCTCCCCCTACTCCTTCCAATTTCACATGCTGAAAGCTAACTTTCAATATGATAGTGTCTGGAGGTGAAGTCTTTGGGAGGTGACTAGGTCCTGAGGGTGGAGCCCTCATGTACAGGATTAGTGCCCTTATACAGAGACCCCCAGAGAGCTCCCTCTCCCTTCCACGTGAGGACACAGTGAAAAGACACCAAGAAACTGGTCCTCAGCAGACCCCAAACCTACCAGCGCTTTCACTTTGATCTGGGACTTCCCCAACTCCAGAACTGAAATAGATTTCTGTTGTTTATAAGCCACATGCTGCTAAGTCACTTCAGTCGTGTCCAACTCTGTGTGACCCCATAGACGGCAGCCCACCAGCCATTTCCTTCTCCACCTAGTCTATGTTATGAAATGGCAAACCACTCCAGTGTTCTTGCCTGGAGAATCCCAGGGACGGGGGAGCCTGGTGGGCTGCCGTCTATGGGGTCGCACAGAGTCAGACGCGACTGAAGCAACTTAGCAGCAGCAGCAGCAGCATGAGCTTTCCTTGGAAGGAAAGCTGTGACAAACCTAGACAGTGTATTAAAAAGCAGAGACATTATTTTTCCAACAAAGGTTCATATAGTCAAAGCTATGGTTTTTCAGGTAGTCATGTACATATGTGAGAGTTGGACCATAAAGGAGGCTGAGCACTGAAGAACTGATGCTTTTAAATTGTGGTGCTGGAGAAGACTTGTGAGAGTCCTTTGGACAGCAAGGAGATCAAATCACCTGATCCTAAAGGAACTCAACTCTGGATATTCATTGGAAGGACTGATGCTGAACCTCCAGTACTTTGGCCACCTGATGCAAATAGCCAACTCATTGGAAAAGACTCTGATGCTGGGGAAGATTGGAGGCAAAAGGAGATGGGGACAGAAGGGGCTAAGATGGTTAGATAGCATCACCAACCAATGGACATGAATTTGAGCAAACTCTGGGAGACAGTGAAGGACAGGGAAGGCTGGCGTGCTGCAGTCCATGGAGTTGCAAAGAGCTGGACACAACTTAGCAACTGAACAACAGCAACAACAACATGAGCTAGGCACCATCTGTGGCAATGTACATGTAATAACTCATTTACCCTCAGAATACCAATATGAAGTAGATAATGTCAATTTCTAAAATGAGGAAATAGTGGCACAGAGATGCTAAGAAATTCTTCCAAGATCCCCTGGAATCTAGCCCAGACTCTGGAGCCTGTTCTTGGGTCATTCGGCCCTATTCAAAGCGGAAAGAATAAATGTTGATCTGTACCTCACGTCATATACAAAAACCAATTCCAGGTAGATTTTACATCTAAATGTGAGAGGTAAACAATGAGTATTTTAAGTAAATATAGAAGAATATCTTCATTACTGTGGCCTGGGCAAAGATTTCTAAAACAGGACATTGCTGCTGCTGCTGCTGCTAAGTCGCTTCAGTCGTGTCTGACTCTGTGTGACCCCATAGACGGCAGCCCACCAGGCTCCCCTGTCCCTGGGATTCTCCAGGCAAGAACACTGGAGTGGGTTGCCATTTCCTTCTCCAATGCATGAAAGGGAAAAGTGAAAGTGAAGTCGCTCAGTCGTGTCCGACTCTTAGCGACCCCATGGACTGCAGCCCACCAGGCTCCTCCATCCATGGGATTTTCCAGGCAAGAGTACTGGAGTCGGGTGCCATTGCCTTCTCCGAAAACAGGACACTAACAAGCACTAACCTTGAAGGAAAAACATTATTATTTAAACTGCATTCAGGGACTTCCCTGGTTAGTCCAGTGGTTAAGCATTATCCTTCCAAAGCATGGGATATGGGTTTGATCCTTAGTCAAGGAACAAAGATCCCACATGCTGTGGGGCAACTAAGCCTGCAAGCTGCAACTAGAGAAGCAGCACAACGAAGACCCAACCCAGCACAGCCAAAAATAATTAAAGTTCATTTGTTAAAAAAAAAAAGAACATACCATAGTTAAAAATAAACTACATTCAAATTAAATTGTATTTATCAAAGACATTAAGAGAATGAAAAGACAAGCCACATAGTAGGAGAAGATACTTGCAATCCTATGTCCAACAAAGAACTGATATCCTAATTTTAATTTATATGAGAAACAGAAATACAGATACAAAATTTGGATGTATACAAAACACATATTCTTACAAATTAATAAGAAAAAGGCAGACAGCCTAATAGCAAAATGGGCAAAAGACTTGAAAAGGCATTTCACAAAAGGGAATACTCAAGTGGTCAATAAACATGTGAAAAGGTATTTAAATACTATTAGTCATCATGAAATGTAAACTAAACGCAAAATGTGATACCACTACACACCCATCAGAATGTCTAAAGTCAAACAAAGACCACACCAAGTATTGGAGCAACTGGAAGGCTCAGACGCTGCTAGTGGGACAGTAAATTGGTAAATTCTTTGAAGAGTCTTTGAAACTTTTGAAGACTGTTTGGCACTTACCTCCTCAAGTTCAATATATTCCTCCCCTGTGTATGCATTCAGTTACTAAGTCATATCTGACTCTTTGTGATCCCAGAGACTGTAGACTACCAGGCTCTTCTGTCCATGGGATTTTCCAGGCAAAAATACTAGAGTAGGTTGCCATCTCCTATTCCAGGGGATCTTACTGATCCAGAGATCAAACTTGTGTGTCCTGCATCTCCTGTATTGACAGGCAGCTTCTTTACCACTGAGCTACCTGGGAAGCCCATATTTCTCCCCTATGACTCAGCAGTCCTTCTCCTAGGTATATATACTTGAGTCTCACTATTTGTGGGTTCCGTGTTGTCAAACTCACCTACTCACTACAATTTATTTGTAACCCCCAAATCAATCCTCCTGGAGCTTTTATGGTAATCCATGGACGTTCACAGGGTAGCAAAAATATTGAGTCACTGACATGCAGGTTCCCAATGGAGATCCAGTGCAGCCATGCTGTGGGCCTCTTATTTCAGTTCTCATAACTGCAAACAACTTTCTTTCTCACAGTCTTCTTGATGCTGAAATTTTCACATTCTCGTGCATTTTATTGGTGATCTTGCTGTTTTAAGGGACCACGTGCACAGTGCTAAGTTCTGTCTAGTGTTCTAGGCAAAAGAAGGTTGTAAAGTGTCTTTTAGAGAAAATAGGACTCATTGATAAGCTTTGCTCAACAGTGTCTTTGGGGGACTCAGTTGGTGGTCCAGTGGTTAAGAATCTGCCTTACAATGCAGGGGATGCAGGTTCGAGCCCTGGTTGGGGGAACTTCCAGTAGTCATGTATGGATGTGAAAGTTGGACTGTGAAGAAAGCTGAGCACTGAAGAATTGATGCTTTTGAACTGTGGTGTTGGAGAAGACTCTTGAGAGTCCCTTGGACTGCAAGGAGATCCAACCAGTCCATTCTAAAGATCAGTCCTGGGTGTTCTTTGGAAGGAATGATGCTAAAGCTGAAACTCTAGTACTTTGGCCACCTCATGCTAAGAGTTGACTCATTGGAAAAGACTCTGATGCTGGGAGGGATTGGGGGCAGGAGGAGAAGGGGATGACAGAGGATGAGATGGCTGGATGGCATCACTGACTCGATGGACCTGAGTTTGAGTGAACTCTGGGAGTTGGTGATGGACAGGGAGACCTGGCATGCTGCGATTCATGGGGTCGCAAAGAGTCGGACACAACTGAGTGACTGAACTGAAGATGCCATATGCTGAGGAGTAACTGAGCCTGAGTGTTGCAGCTGCTAAGCCTGCAGGCTCTGGAGCCTGTGCACAACTAGAGAGCCCCCTTGCCGCAACTGAACCCTAGAGACACAACTAGAGAAAGCCCATGCACCACAAGGAAACATCCCACATGACACAAGGTCCCGCGAGCCACAGCTAAGACCTGATGTAACCAAATAAATTAATTTAACTAAGTTTTTAAAAAAGAATGCCTTTGGCCGTGAGTTTGATGCCAATGAATCAGCAACATATATTAAATAAAGTATTTTTAAACACAATCATTCATAAAAGGGGTTTGCGTATTGTTCCGTAAACAAAAATGTGACCAGAGCCTTGCAGGAATCTAATGCCACAATGACTCAGTATTCACTAACTCAGTATTCACAGCATTCAGTCTTTACCTCACTAATTCTTTATAGAACATAATCACTTCGAAAAAAGAGAAGCTACTGTATATATACACCCAACAGAAATGCAAACAAGCATCACTAAAGGCATGTATCAGGGTGTTTATTTAAGAACGTTTGTGTCAGCCACAAACTTCACCAACCCAAATGCCAAGAAACAGTGGAATGGATCTATCACACTCGATATATTCACACAATGGAACACCACAAAGCAACAGAAACAAGCAATCTACCACAAAACAATAATATGGAGGAATCCGACAAGCATTATGCTGAGCAAAAGAAACTAGGCACCAACAACAATATATTTAGTGACTTCATTAAGTTGAAAAGCAGGTAAACCAGTGCATAGTGAGAGACACCGGCTCAGTGGTTCCTCTAGGTGGACAGGGAAGGTGAAAGTGCAGATGGGAACCAGAAAAGGCATCAGGGGGCTCCGGATTCTTAAAACGTTCTGTTTCTCAACCCGGTACTGGTCACATTATGTCACTTTAAGACAATTTCTAAAGAGCACTGTTACGATTTGCATACCTCTTTGTAGATATGTCTTATGTCAAGAAGGAAGTTCACTCAAAATTATGAACTAAGGTACCAACCATAAAGAGGCTTCCCAGGTGGCTCAGTGGTAAAGAATCTGCCTGCCAATGCAGGAGAGCCAGGTTCAATCCCTGATCTGGGAAGATCCCCTGGAGAAAGAAAAGACAACCCCCTCCAGTATTCTTGCCTGGGAAATCCCATAGACAGAGGAGCCTGGCAGGCTACAGTCCAGAGTTAAAAGAGTCGGCCACAACATAGCAACTTAACAACAACACCCAAGTATAAAACATAAGTGTCATTTCTGTTTGATGTGCAGCAGGCAAAAATGCTAGAATGCCCAATGGAAAAGCTAGAAAACATAAACCAAGAAAAACTCAGTGTCCTTTGCAAGAAGCCAAGTGGCCTCTGTCAAAGGGCCCATGTTGGCTCCCATGATATTTCATTCACACAGAGGAAAGGCATGAATTTCTGTCCACACACACACAGCTTTGCATCCCTCAGAACACACAAACACACATGGTGTTAATCTTCTAGCCTGTGCCTGCCTTGAGCTTTTTTGGTTTTCGCTTGGTTACAGCAAGTGTTTAGAAATGGTGTTGAAACACTTCCTCCCAGGAATTCTCTGTCTTGCCATCTCTGCTTTCCTGCCTGGTTCAGAATTCCAAGAGGAGACTCCAAAGGAGACAGCAGGCCTGGCTGAGGACTTTGGCCACTATACTATGCGAGTCACATTCCCTCTGCCCCCTAAATGTTGGTCCTGCTCTACCCACGGCTGCCACCAACTTGCCTCTGGTTTTGTTAGCTCTTGTAATAATTCTGTTTTCATACCTTTACTCTCCCTATGCTGACCTGTCTTCCAAGTTCCAACCAGAGGATCTCGCCCTCTTACAAATCCAACCATGTCTTATTCCTGGCTTTAAAACCTTGTATTTAAACAACAAAAAAGCAGACGTCCTAATTTTGAAAATGGACAAAGGTCTTGACTAGACATTTCTCCAAAGAATATATACAAATGGCAAACAAACACATGAAAAGATGCTCAACATCACTAACTCTGCTTTTTCCAACATCACTTAATGAAACGCAAATTGAGGCCACAATGAAGAACCGCCTTACACACCTTCAAATGAGAGCCCAGGAGCCACAACCATTGAGCTGATGTGCCACAAGTACTGATGCCCGAGCGCCCTAGAGCCCGTGTTCTGCCACAAGAGAAACCACCGCAATGAGAAGCCTGCACACCACAACTCGAGAGGAGCCCCCGTTCATTGCAACTATATAAAAGCCCATGAGCAACAAAGACCCAGCACAGCCAAAAATAAATTACTTAATTAAAAATAAATAAAATTTATTTTTTTAATAGTAACACTTTTTTTTTTTAAGAGTAAACCAGCACTGAGAACCTACTGGATTTCCCAAAAGCAACACAAGTCAGTTTCTCTGCACAGACTTCATGGAACCTATTCTGACTCCTCTCTGCTCCTTCTTGTTTCTTCTTGATTTGTGGCTGAGCTCTGAATGGATGAGGGCTTCCCTTGTGGCTCAGATAGTAAACCTGCAAAGCAGGGGACCTGGGTTTGGTCCGGGGATGAGGAAGATCCCCTGGAGAAGGGAATGGTTACCCATTCCAGTATTCTTGCCTGGGAAACCCCAGAGATAGAGCTACAGTCTATGGGGTCGCAAAGAGTTGAACACAACTGAGCAACTAACACTCTGAATGGATGGGGTTGTGAGAAAGACCAGGCTTCTGTTCTGAAAGTGAAGATAAGTCAATGTGCTCAGACACGAGTTCCTGGAAAAACACGAACAAAGTCTCCTAACCCCTGCCACAAAGCCCTTCTCCCCAACACAGCCAGGCTCAACTTGAAAGAAGTTAAATCTTCATCTCACTCCTTGAGAGCTCAAACAGTCACCCAGCCTCGGTGTCTGGTATAAGGCTCGAAACACAGAAGACTCACAATGGATGCTTTCTAAATGAATACATGAATGCATGGGTAAATGGAAACAGCCAGTCACTGCTTCCCAGGCACTGGCCACCAAATTCTGGGGACACAGAGTCATTGCTAACAGCAGCTGCTGAGATCATAAGAAATCTTCACACGTCCATGTGGTCAACTTGTATGGACACAGAATCACTGTGCCTATATACCCATAGGTGTGAATATGGCACATGTGTGTCCCGGTGCCCAGTTTGACCAATGCCAAGTACATGGCTGCTAAACATACACACATATGCGCGTGGACACTATAGACACACTACTATTGGGGCACGGTTAGAGTGAAGTGAGTCATACACAAGCAGAGTTTGATCCTGCCTTTATTTAAAATTTTGTTATTTTGTTCTTCATGGATTTTTTTTGCATTGATTTTGATTTTCTTAAAATATTGCATAAAAATATTTATCTTGAGGGCTTCCCAGGTATCCCAGTGGTTAAGAATCTGCCTTGCAATGCAAGGGACACTGGTTCGATCCCTGGTCCAAGATCCCACATGCCACGGAGCAACTAAGCCCGTGCACCACAACTACTGAGCCTGTGCTCTGGAGCCCTTGAGCCACAACTACTGAACCCACAGGCTTCAATTACTGAAGCCCGAGCACCCTAGAGCCTGTGCTCCGCAACAAGAGAAGCCACCACAATGAGAAGCCCGAGCACCCCAACGAAGAGTAGACCCCCCTCTCACCTCAGCTAGAGAAAGCCTGCGTGCAGCAGTGAAGACCCATCACAGACAAAAAGTAAAAATAAATCTTATTTAAAAAATACTGGTTTCTGAAGCTATTGGCACCTCCTTCGATTGTGCACCCAAGGCGAGTGCCTCACCTGTCTCACACCCTGGCCAGGACTGTGATTGACACCCCCCTCCACACATACACACACAAAGGGCACCTGCCTGCACCTCCTCACCAGTCAATGGGACACACCAATCTCTGCACAAACCTCATTCTACCACTAGATGTCGCCCCAGCTCCTTCAGCTTGAGCTCAGCAGCAACCCCTTAGGAAGAAAACGTCCAATTCACTTAATTATCTGGGAGTCCTCGAGATTTCCTTTTACTTCCCTCCACCCGAAACATTTACATTCTCTAATGGAGCCCTGGGGGAACAGCGTCTTAATCCTAAATAGTGGTGCCCAGGAGTGCTGGAATTTTTAGGCACAGATGAAGACGGGTTTTCCTAATGCCTGCGATCCAGGAGAGATGGTTGACTTGAAATGGGTATGGGATAACCCAAGGGGAGGGTTGTTCCCCTGACCTTTCCTGGGCACAAGAGTCCCACTGTTTGAGAAAGAAAGAGACTCTGTGGGGGGAAGAGGAGGAGGGACTGATCCATTCATTCGACAGATATTTTTTGAGATCCTACTGCGTGCCAGTAAACCAGGCTCTGCTGTAAACACTGATACAACAGATCACCGGACCCCGATAAGTTGCCCTTCTAGGGGGAGAGAGACAATAATTTGTTGTTTTGTTGTTGTTTAGTCTCTAAGTCATGGCCGACTCTTTTGTGACCTCATGGACTGCAGCCCGACAGGCTCCTCTGCCCAGGCTCCTCTGCTCCTCTGCCTGGGATTCCCCAGACAAGAACACTGGAGTGCGTTGCCATTTCCTTCTCCAGGGGATCCTCCCAACCCAGGGACTGAACCCATGTCTTCTGCATGGCAGGCAGATTCTTTACCATGGAGCCACTAGGAAGCCCAATAAGTGAATAAACAAATCATGGAAATGTAGTGACAAAGGCTATCAAGAAAAACAGCACAAAGTCAGAGCTCTCAGAGGAGGTGACTTAAGCAGAAGGGGAGGGAGGAAGTTGAGTAGCTACCTAGGGGAACAGTGTCCCAGGCAGAGGGAATGACACATGCAAAGGTCCTGAGGCATGCAGTATAAAGTGAGCTATTCCTCCTGTCCCATCCTGTGAGGACCCCAGGAAAGAGGGGACCCCAAACTCACACAGTACCAGAGATGTAGCTAGATCTTTTTTATTTTTTTGACTGCTGAGTCTTCATTCCTTTGCTCGGGCTTTCTCTAGTTGCTACGAGTGGGGACTACTCTCTGGTTTCGGTGCAATGGCTTTTCATTACAGTGGCTTCTCTTGTTGTAGAGCACAGGCTCTGGGGCATGCAGGCTCAGTAACTGAGGTGCACTGAGGCTTAGTAGCCCTCCATGGCATGTGGCATCTTCCCAGACCAGGGATTGAACCGGTGCCCCCTGCATTGGCAGGTACATTCTTAACCACTAGAATACCTGGGAAGTCCCAATGTAGCTAGATCTGAAAGAGGACTTCCCAGTGGTCAGGAAGGGAGCATCTTTCCAAGAGGAAAGATGGTGAGCACCTTGAAGCTATCAAGCTCTCTGGTAGCTCCAGACCCTGGATGGATGGACAACTCCTCTGACATGTATTACTTTCCTGTTTTCAGGGTAAAATCCAAGCTCCTATCCACAGCCTACAAGTTTCCACTTGGTCTGGTCCTTCTTGGCTTCCCTGGCCTCATCTTCCCCTCGACTTTTCCTTCCCTCACTCCTCTCTAGCCACACCAGCCTTCTTGCTGCTCCTCAAACACTCCAAGCTTGTTCCTACCTCAGGGCCTTTGCACTTGCTGTCCCTGCTTTGAAAGCTTTCCCCCTGGACACAGAAGGCATCTCTCTCACCTCTCAGGGAGCCTCAAATACCACCTCCTTAGAGACACAGTCTCTATCACACCTGCTAAAACAGCTCCCCACCCCACCCATCATTTTTTAACCTCCCTTGTTGTTTAGTCACTAAGTGGTGTCTGACTCTTTTGTGACTCCATGGACTGTAGCCCATCAGGCTCCTCAGTCCATGGGATTTTCCAGGCAAGAATACTGGAGTGGGTTGCCATTTCCTTCTCCAGGGGATCTACCCCACCCAGGGATACAACCTGCATCTCCTGCTTGGCAGGTGGATTCTTTACCACTAAGCCACAAAGGAAGCCCTTAACCTCCTTTACCCTGTTTAATTATTCTTCATGCCACTTGCACTGTATTATATATTGATTTAGTTGTTCACACTGTATTATATATTTATTCAGTTTTTGTCTGTCTCTCCTACTACAAGGTCAACCCCAGGAGGGCAGGGACTTGATGACTTGGTTCAAGGCTGTATCTCCAGTGCTTCATCATATCTGTTGATTGAATGGACAAATGCATAATTTCCAGAAAGGACCCCTGGTGGAGCCCAGGGCCCATCAATGATGGGGAAGGAGGTCCTGGGAAACAATGGAGGAGACTCAGAGGGGACAGAGTGTCCATTTTCCAGACCTCTCTCTTCCCTGGGCGCTAGGCTGGGTGGGCAAGCTGGGACACATAACACAGTAGCGCCCACTGTAGCTAGTGGAAGGACCGGACCAGCATAACCCCAACTGATCACCCCAGCTAAGTCCCGCCCCATCCACCATTTAGCCCCGCCTCCACGGGCTCAGTTTAGTCCCGCCCCCAAACAGCCTCATTTAGCTCCTCCCCCATGAATCTTCATGTGAGCCCCGCCCCCAAGCATCTCCCACCCTCCTCTGGGGTCACCCAACAGCACCTCTCACTGCACTCTCCCGCACCCCTAGACAATCTTGGCACAGGACAGGAAATCTAGAGTTTCCTAAAGGTTAGCAGGGGATGGGGGAAGAGTCCCCAGATGGTGGTTCCAAAGATCCTTCTGGGAAACCCAATTCAACTTCCCTCCTGGTGCATTTTTATCCACCATTCTCTTGAGCGTACACATCTTTTGGTTTCTTGTCTCTCACTCAGCTGACTTTCTTTACTTCTTTGGGATTCATGTATCAATCGAGCACCTCTAGTGTGCAGCCTGATGCCTGGCACACTCCCCACCCCAGTCAGTATTTGGATACTGTGATGGGAAAACAGAGTGAGGGAGGGGACCTCTTGAGGTCTTCTGTGGCCTGGAAATCCTCCTACCTAGAGTCTTATCTCCATCTCTCCAATGTCCCCAGACCCCCAGGGTGGGCACAAGGGTCTGATTTCTTTCTTCTCTCTCTCTCTTTTTTTTTTTTTTTTTTTTTGCCACACCAGGCATCTTGTGGGATCTTAGTTCCCTGACCAGGGATTGAACCTGGGCCCTCAGTAGTGACAGTACAGAGTCTTAACCACTGGACTGTCAGGGAAGTCCCTTTTTCTTCTCTTGACCACAAAAGAGAAGGTACCAGGACTGTTCTTCCTCTGAGTGTCTACCTAGAAACCCTTCTAGTGTCTACACAGGCACTGTCCACACCCATGGAGTGGATTATTTAACAAGACAGTAAATGTGTGGGTTCAGGAGCCTTGGTTCAGTCCTAGCTCTGCCACACCCTAGCTGAGCTTAAGCAAGTGACCTAACTTTCCAGTGCCTTGGTTTCCCCATCTGTAAAGTGAAGGTAACATGAGCACCCGTTAATTACTGATTAAATGCCTTACTTCATTCTGTGTGCTTGAAACAGTGCCCAGCACATAATAAGCATTTAATAAGTGTTAGCTGTTATCATAATTATTATTTTATTATTTTGGATTCCAGCTTCCTTCTGAGCTTCTAAAGATGAGATCTTAGGGGGCTCCCACCCCGAAGATGGAGCAGGAAAGAGGTTTCCCAATAGCATTAGAAAGCTGGGACCACCCCTCCTTTTGCAAAGCCTGCTCAAGAGGTGAGGTAGCATGGAGAGGGAGACACGCTTCTGTGAAAGCATGGAGTGTGCAGTGCACACACACAAACACATGGATATACACGTTCGCACACACAGTCCTTGCCCCACATGCCCCCTTTTAGAATGACTTGGGCACAGAATGACACACAATTACCCAAAGCTCCTACACCAGCCACACACCTGGCCACACACATTTTGTACAACACCCAGGCAGATGGACAGAGTCATGGGGACACTGACACACACAGTCCTTTACACACGGTCACAGCTGCCCAAATACCACTGGGATTAACACAGACCTCACTTGCTGTCACTCTGCCACTCACACACAGATACACAACTCCAGGTCGCAGCCTCACAAGCTCCCACTGTCACAACAGCCCTTCAAATCACAGCTTCCAGCTCTGCCTCACGTACACACACCCTCTCCCAGTCCCGCCCCAGCTCACGCACAGCCGGCCCCACACCTGCACAGCCACACACACAAACTCTCAGTCACACCCAACCGTGACACAAAGGCACCCACGTTTACCCAGCACCCCTCCAGCACCTCGCACACATCCCCATCAGTCACACACATGCGAGTCCCACCCCCTGCCCACACTGGGGGTGCTGGCGAGGAGTTGGGGGCTGTGATGGGGGGCGTGAAGGACAAGTAATGCCCAAACCCCACTGAAGTCCCCTCCCACAACCCCACTAAGCTCGAGCGAGATGGCGGGTGTGGGCTCCGGGTCACCGAGAGGTTGAGAACCCCGAAGCTGGAGTCAGGTGGTCCCCCAAGCCTAGGATGCTTTGAAGCTGAATTTAAAGCTTCCCAAAGCCAGGGTGGACGGCCCAGCCCTTCCCCCACTGCGACCCCCCTTCCCTCACCGCCCCGGGGGGGAAGCCATGGAGCCCCCAGTCCCGTTTCTGCGGGACCTCCTGAGCCCCCTCCCCTCCTGGAGCCCTCCGCGCCCGCACCTGCCCGCCGGGCCCCTACCTGTCCGGCGAGGCCTGAACACAGTAGCAGCAGCAGCAGCGGCGGCGGCGGCGGCGGGACCGCGAGCGGCCACATGACGTGCCCCCGGCCCGGCGTCCCGTCTCCCGCCCGCCCTAGCGGCGCCTCGGCCCGGGGACCGCCACCAGGAGCGACCCCGCCCGCCCGCCGGCCAGGGCGACCCTCCGCCGCCGCCTCCCCCGCCTCGCCGGCGGCTGGGATCCCGCCCCACCCCCGCCCCCCGCGCTCGCTCAGAGTCTTTGTTGCGGGCTCCGCCCCCCGCCCAACCCCCAGCTCGTTTTCGAGAGCGGATCTTGCTGGGTCTGGGGGTGGGGAAGAGGGGGAAGGAAGATGGAAGGAAGAAGGGGAGGGTAGTTGGGGACGCGACCCAGAACCCCAAGGCCATGGTGGGGTGGTCATGGAGATGGGGGGAGGGAGTGAGGTTCCATCACGTGGTTGTCAATTTCCCCTCCCTGGACATTTCCTACGTTGTCAGTGAGGGGTGGGAGGGGGATCAAGGGATGGAGTAGTAGGAGGAAGGCCTGGCAGCAAAGAAGAGACATTGAGAAGCCTCATGCTTAAAGAAGTCAGGAGTGAACAGAGAAACTGAGGCAGAGTGTGTGAAACTCTTCTTTGCAGGAAGGGGTCACGGCCATGACACGGGGGGTGAGGGGTGGGGTGGAAGAAGGAGACAAAAAGGAAGACAGATACAGCAGGCGGGAGATGGTTAGACTAGGCCGAAAGGGGTGACCAGCTGGTGGGCACCTTGTTTTCACCTCCTCCCCTTCTACAGGGGTCCTCAGGCTCAGTCTCCCTTTTTCCACCACACCTGGGACAGTCTATCCCTCTCATTTCAATGGCCCAAGACTGGAGACTAGAATCCTAAGAGAATCAGCCACCTCCACACAAAGCTATTTGCAGATGAAGAGTGTCCTTGTCTTGCCTCCATCCTTTCTCTGCCTCCCCCTTCATCGGTTTCCCCAATCATCTTCTCTCTCCAAAGTCCCTCTATGGCTTTTTGGTGGGGGAGGGGTAGTGACCAAGCAGGCCAGTCAGGTTATAGAAGAATCGATCATAAATATTGGGAATGGGGAAGCATGGAATTTTGCTGATCCTACTGTGTGGGACAGATAACAAGTTACAGGTGTTTTTGTCAAAGCAAGGAGAAAGAGCTTGTTATATGACAAGACCTGGGTTCCACCCTGGTCTGTCCCTTCTCGGCCATGCAATGCCAGGCAGAGAGCTTTCCTTCTCTTGGGAGAACTGTTTCCTCTTGAGTTGTCGGGGACTTTGTGACTCATGAATAAAGAGAGTACCTAGCCAGCAATCAATGCCCAGAGGGTATTACTACATTGAAGGCTATATTAAAATTATGATCAGGTCATACTGCGGTCAGGGTCATACTCAGTGTCCTGATTGTACGTTGTCAGTTTGGACATCAGCGCCATTGGGAGTCCTCACTATGGTTCATTCAGCTCCTGCCAGGTGGCCGTTACCCTGGTAGCCCCCTCCTCCCTCTGCTGCTTCAGCCCTTGGAGGTGGTAGCTTGCTACTCCTGAGTAGATTCACTCTCTCGTATTTACTTTTAAAGCTTAACTGCCATCTCTATGACTAAATCCCCATATTAAATTCTTGCTATTGAACTATCTGGTGTGAGCTCTGTTTTTCTGACTGGACCCTGACCAATACATTCAACAGCTGTGGTCGGTGGCCAAGTTCAGTGTCCTGATCATGCTGTAGTCAGTGTCCTGTTAAACTGTGATCTGTGCTGCCATCAGCATCCTGGTTCTACTGGGGTCAGCACCGCAGTCAGTACTGTGGTCTCTACAGGTCTTAACTGTGCTGTGGTCAGTGTGGTGGTCAGCTTCCTGGCTGTGTTGTGCTCAGAGTCACAATCACTGACCTGGTCATGCTGTGGTCAGGGTTCTGACCTAGCTTTGGACAGTGCCCTGGCTATGCACTGTCGTTATGCATTATCATCAAAATCACGATCAGGTTTTACTGTGGTCAGTGTCACGCTCAGTGTCCTGCTTGTACAGTCGTCAGCTTTGAGATCAGCATCATGGTCAATGCTATGATGAGCATGGTGTCTGCCTTCCTCTGTGGTTAGTGTCGTGGTCAGAACTGAGCACCAGCATTGAAAAGAGATCAGCTTCTCAAGGACCTTGTACAACAAAACTGTTGGGCCAGGTGGCTTGGGGTCTGGCACTGGCAGTTGGCTCTCCACAGTGTGCAGAGGTAGGGTAGAAGAGCAGTGGATCCCTGCCAACTCTGAGTATCCATTGGCTTTACTCACCTATGACCCCTCTATGTCTCCAGCTAGAGGGAGAAACAGTCCAGGCCTTTGTTTTCCTTTACTCTGCACAGGGCCTGACATGAAGAAGATGATCAAGAATAATTTAACGAGTAAATGAACCTAAGCCATGCATGTCTACCCATGTCTTTGTTCTTGCTAATCCCACCATATATTATTCAGTGCTCCTTTGATAGCAAGTAACCACTTTAACTGTCTTAAACAGTAAAGACTATCTGTTATCTCACAAAACTGAAAAAAAAAAAATCCAGAGGTAATGGAATGCAGGCATGGCTGGATCCAGGGATTCTGTCATATCATCAGAATTCTGTCTCTCCCCATTTATCATCTACTATTCTCTATGTTGTTGTTGTTGTTGTTCAGTCACTCAGTCATGTCTGACTCTTTGTGATCCCCTGGACTGCAGCACATCAGGCACCCCTGTCCTTCACTATCTCCCAGAGTCTGTTCAAACTCCTGTCCACTGAGTCAGTGATGCCATCCAACCATCTCATCCTCTGTTGCTCCCTTCTCCTTCTCCTCCTGCCCTCAATCTTTCTCACCATCAGCGTCTTTTCCAATTAGTTGGCTCTTTGCATCAGGTGGCCAAAGTATTGAAACTTCACCTTCAGCATCAGTCCTTCCAATGAATATTCAGGACTGATTTCCTTTAGGGTTTACTGGTTGGATATCTTTGCTGCCTAAGGGACTCTCAAGAGCCTTCTCCAGTACCACAGTTCGAATGCATCAATTCTTTGGCGCTCAGCTTTCTTTATAGTCCAACTCTCACATCAATACATGACTACTAGAAGAACCATGCTAAGTCACTTCAGTCGTGTCTGACTCTGTGTGACCCCATAGACGGCAGCCCACCAGTCTCCCTTTTCCCTGGGATTCTCCAGGCAAAAACACTGGAGTGGCTTTAACGAAACAGCTCTTAGTCAGCAAAGTAATGTCTCTGGTTTTTAATCCCTATTCTCTATAAGGGATCTCGTTTAGCCAAGAGATGACATAGATACTTCCCAGAACCTTTCATCTTCCAAGCTCAGCAGCTTTAGCAAAAAGAGAGCTTGCAAAATAATGACTCTCATTGGCCCATCTCAAGTTATGTGCCTATCTCTGAGCCAATCATATTTCAAGTGTCATTTCAATTACACTTGATTGTGTAGCTTGACCAGACCTGGTTCATAGATCACCCCTCCGGAGCCAGAAAGAGGAGTTAGCCTCATTTAAACTATATTGGATAGAAAACAAGGGGGTAGGGGTGGAGGAGATGAAACTTTTACCATTGAAAGAGGGAAAAAATTCTATGTATCAAAACCAAGAGACAATGAACTGTCTCAGCACCATCCCAAGCCCCTAGTGTCCCTTCCTATACTACAGAAGCTGCAAAGCTAAAAACTATGTTTACCAGACTCCCTTGCAGCTAGATTTCTGTATGGCAATGAGATTGCATCAACTGGAAGCATGAGATGTGGGTGGGGGAAGTGAGTGAAGGTGGGTGGAGGTCATGCCTCTATTGTGTTGCAGTGATGTCTAGCAAGCACAGTTGTAGAGACACTAGGTTTTCCTGCAGGAATTACTGTCTACAGTCACCAGTGCCACTCGCCTTTGTTGAGAGGCAGTTGCAAGTGACAATGATGGAAGCTTCCAAATCTCTAAGTTAAAACCAGGGAGAGAGATATATATGTACTTAAGTTTTATTGAGATATAATTCACATGCCATATAATTTGCTCTTTAAAATGTACAATTCAGTGGGGTTTGGTATATTGCAGTATTAATTTTTTTAAGTTGTAGTAAAATACATGTATCATAGAATTCGCCATTTAAACCATTTTTAAGGGTACAATTCAATGGTATTAATGACCTCTGTGGTGCTGTGAAACTATCAACATTTTTTTCAATTTTTAGTTTTTATTTATTTATTTTCAGTTCATTTTTATTGGAGTATAGTTGATTCACAATGTTGTACTAGTTTCAGGTGTACTGCACAGTGAATCAATTATACATATACACATATCCACTCTTTTTTATATTCTATCCCCATATCAGTCATTACAGCGTACTGAGTAAGTTCCTGTGCTATAGAGTAGGTCCTTATTAGTTATCTGTTTTATATATAGTAGTGTGTATATGTTAATCCCAATCTCCCAGTTTATCACTCCCCCATGAAACTGTTTTCAGAACTTTTTCATCTTCCCAAAATTTTAGATATTCTATATAAGTAGAATCATACATTATTTGTCCTTTTTTGTCTGGCCTCTTCACTGAGCATAATGTTTTCGAGGTTCATCCATGATATAGCAAGTGTGAGAACTTTATTCCTTTTTATGGCTGAATAATATTTCATCATGGGCTCCCCAGGTGGCCATAGTGGTAAAGAACCTGCCTGTCAATGCAGGAGACAAAGAGATGCGGGTTCAATCCCTTGGTGGGGAAGATCCCCTGGGGGAATGCATGGCAACCCACTCCAGTATTCTTGCCTGGAGAAGCCCCACGGACAGAGGAGCCTGGAGGGCTACAGTCCATAGGGTTGCAAAGAGTGGACACAACCAAAGCAACTTAGCACTCAATATTCCAATGCATGGCTAGACTAGATTTTATTTATGCATTATGGTGCATTCTTGAAGTCAGTGGTTCCCAGTGTGTTATTCCCCACCTTCCTGTGAATAATAGAGGCAGAAGCTCCTGGAAGCACAAAGTTCCCTGATTTGGGGCCTTATTTCCCACAGCTAATCCCTGATTGACATGTGCTTGGAACATGCATTCCTCTTATTTGTATGAAGAAAACCTCATCATTCACGAAGCCCTAATACCCCGGGCTATGTGAGACTATCCACTCAGGTCTACATCTCTTTTATTTTTTATTTTTTTTTGGCCATGCCTCACAGGGGGACAACCCCATTCCCCCTGCTGTGGAAGTGTGGAGTTTTAACCACTGAACCACCAGGGAATTTCCTACATCTCTTTAATAACAACCGTCCCACTCATCGAGCTCCCACTTAGGACTCAACACCAGGTGAAGTCTTTTCCATTGCTTCTTTGAATTCCTCCAACAACCCTTGAGGTAGAAATTATTATCCCCATTTTAAGATTGAAAAGTCTGAGGCTCAGAGAGGCTAGATAACTTGGCCAAGCCTGCCCAGCTATGGATAGCAGACACAGGATTCAAACCTAGTTCTGTCTGATGCAAAGTCAACCTATTGACCTCCGTACTTTTGTATTGGTTTATTTGTTCTGCGTCTTTCCTTTCCTATTATTCCAATTAGACAACTGAGGGTCAGTCCTCCTGAAGACCCCTGAGAGAGTATGTAGATGCTGGTTGCCCTTCATAATTGTCGCACAGGAGGGTGAGGGAGGTGGGTTTTTATTCTCCAAGTCCCATGTGTCACTGGGGAAGGGCTGCTCCCAGAAGTGTCAGCTCCTCAGCATTTATGGTCTGGCCAGCATGTGAGCTGA
Source organism: Bubalus bubalis (assembly GCF_019923935.1). Classification (NCBI taxonomy): domain Eukaryota; kingdom Metazoa; phylum Chordata; class Mammalia; order Artiodactyla; family Bovidae; genus Bubalus; species Bubalus bubalis. Next base: position 96,661,056 of record NC_059165.1, on the reverse strand, counting down.
GACATCCCTGAGGCTGAAATGTGCACAGGAACCCATGAGGGCAAGGAGTATACAGGCAGGGAACTGACATCATCTGCCTTGGTCCCATTTTTCAGATGGAGAAATTGAGGCTCAGAGAACTTAAGACACTTGAGCAAGGCCACAGAGGGTGTATAGCAGAGCTTAAGACCATAATTTGATTCATGTGCAATTCCAGACACGAGATTCTTTATTTTTTTAATTTTATTTATTTAGTTTTAGCTGCACTGGGTCTTCATTGCTGCGTGCAGTCTTTCTCTAATTTTGGAGACTGTGGGCTACCCTTCATTGCAGTGGCTTCTCCTGTTGCACAGCACAGGCTCCAGGGTGTGTGGGCTCAATAGTTGTGGCACATGAGTTTAGTTGCCCCACAGCATAGGGGATCTTCCCAGACCAGGGATGGAACCCGTGTGCCCTGCATTGGCAGAAGGATTCTTAACCACTAGACCACCAGAGAAATCCACAAGGCTCTTAATGCTATGGTTGCTGGGGATATCTGGGCCAGCTCCTCCAGTGTCACGTGGCTTCCAAAAGACCTGATCTATCCCAGGTGAGCTGAGCATCATCTCTTCCCTTCCCCAGCTTCCGCATCTCCATGGCGATCATTCCAGGGCCCTTCCAGTCCAGGGCTCCCAATCCCGCCCCTCCCATTGCTCACCCAGAATGGAGCCCAACACTCTTTCCGTGTCCTGGTAAAGGTTCCAAGGTTGAGCCCTTGAGCTTGGGGTTCCCCACAGACTGTCCCCACCTTCCAGCCCCATTCTTTCCTTCTTGTGGGCCTTTCTCAGAGTGGGACTGTAGCCACCCCAGGAAATCCCTCCTCTCCAGGTATCACACACACACACACACACACACACACACTGAATGACCATATGAAAATAGGAATTTGTGCTCCAGTTGCATAGGACTGGCCTCAAGTCAACTGACACAGAAGCACACAACATGAGCATACGGTCACTCAGGGACACTACACCCCCATAAGTGGTCCAGGCACAATGCCATGCTCAGACTGAACAGTGTCACCCAGAACCAGTACACACAACCACAATCGACATACAGCCAGATACGTGTTCCAGGCACAAGGGCCCCAGAAACCACCCCACCCCTGCGCGCGCACACACACACACACACACACATACACACACACCCATCAAGGGGAGGAAGAACATCAGAGGTGAACCAGCCAGTTACCCAGGAACCAGCACTCACACAGTTGACCCAACGCACACACAGACCCCAAACACAAAAAATACACAAACCTCACAGTTCCGGCACATAGCTCAAGAACACAGATTCATACACATAGAGATTTGTAAAACAGATTGTTACTAAATTAGCATGCGGGACTCCCTTGGTGGTCCAGTGGCTAAGACTGCACTCCCAATACAAGGGGCCTAGGTTTGATCCCTAGTCAGGGAACTAGATCCCATATGCTGCAACTATAAGTTTGCATGCCACAACTAAGCCAAATAAATAAATAAACATTTTTTAAAAATACAGTAACATGCACAAACCCACAAGACAATCACACAAAACAGGACAGATAGATTACATGCAAGACAAGGACACACAAAAAGAGGCACATTGTTTGTTTAAAGCCAACCCACAGACCCATAATTCAGACACAGTCACACGCACAAACAGTACAGACAGACAGCTCAGACACACATACAGACCCACAGGGACCCATGACACGACAACAGACATCCTGGACACGCGAACACCAGGCTGGGGCAGCGTGGGAATGAGGCTGTGAGAAGCTGGGAGAGGGGAGGTGGACCAGATGACTCAGGAGGCCTCTCTGGGGGAGGAGGCAGAGGAGGGCAGGCGGGTGGGTGGGCAGGCGTCCAGCGCATATGGTTCCCATTAAAGGCTTGGGAATTGAGGGTTGAGTTGGCGGGACAAGGAGACCCAGCACTGCTTTCCAGCCCTGCCAAGCCAGGAAGGAGTGAAGCCCTAGTCCAAGGTTGTGGGGCTGGAACTTGGCTCTGAACCACAGCAGCTCCTATCAAGAGTGGTCTATCCTGAGCCAGGTCCGGCTGGGGCTCATTTGAACCCCTGCAACAGCCCTAGGAAGGGTTTCACAGAAGAGGAGCGTGAGGGGCTCAGGCAAGTTAAGACACTTGCCTGAGGTCACACAGCCAGGAAGCAGTGGAACTGGGATTGGAGCCCAGGTGTCTCTGCAGCTGCCGCCCCAGCCCCAAGGCAGATGCAAGGACTCCTCCATTTAGCCAGCAGCAGAGACCGGGTGCTAAGTCTGGGCCCAGCCTGCACTGGATTTGAGGCAACCCCATTTTCAAATAATTGAGAGTTAGGAGTGGGGCAGGGTTTGCTGACCGGGGGTGTCAGCATCAGAGAGGGACACCAGAGTTGCAACCTGAAGGTTGAGTAAGAGCTGACAGGGTGTGTTGGGCAGAAAGAAGTGCAGGTGCAAAGGACCTGAGGCCATGGGGTGCAGGAGGCTATGTCTTCTGGTGAGGTATGGTGACAAGTGAGACCAGAGAGGCAGGTAGAAGAACTTGGACTTTGTCTCAGGGCCAACAGGGAGCCTCGGGAGGGTGGTGAGCTGAAAGGTACACAGTGAAGTTTGGATAACCAGCATGAAGGTCATACTCAGGATAGATGAACATGTACTTTCTCCCTGACCCAGAATTTCCTGTTTTATTATATATTTATACACCCTAGAAGAGGAAGATCCCCTGGAGGAGGGCATGGCAACCCTACTCCAGTATTCATTCTTGCCTGGAGAATCCCATGGACGGAAGAGCCTGGCCGGCAACGGTCCATAGAGTTGCAAAGAGTCAGACATGACTGAAGCGACTTAGCACGCATGGCCTGGATACACTTAGCCTTGTGCACGCATGCCTGGGTGTTTGCAGAGGAACAAAATGGGAAACACCTAAAAGTTTATGAGTAAGAAAACAGCTAACTCTGTTGAGGTAAACCTTTTCAAAGTAATTAAAAAGACAAGATTAGAAATACTTGTGTCTACATGGTGAAGATGGAAAAAAAAAAATCTCTGGCTGAGCTAACAAAGCAAGTCGCAAAAGAGCATGTTCAATATTGTACCCATGTGAGACAGTTTAGAAACTTGCCAAATCATGTTGTGCATCATCCCTGGATACAACTTCCTGTATGAGGTAAACATGGAGAAATAATGAGGTCAAAAATTCCCACAACCTAGGGAAAGGAAAAAATAGGGAGTTAGGGTTTTATGGGGACAGAGTTTCAGCTGGGGAAGATGAAAAAGTTCTGAAAGCGAATGGTGGAGATGATGGCTCAACAGTGGGGCACTGAACTGGACATTTAAAATGGGTAAATGGTCTAAATTTTATAGTATGTACTTTCAACCACAATTAAACCCATGTTTTTCACTGAAATTCATCTACCCTTAGTGGAGAAGGAAGAGAAATGCCATGGCTGAAATATACTTTTGTGTGCATGCGTGCTGTCTAATTCTTTGCTACTCTATGGACTGTATCCCTCCAGGCTCCTCTGTCCACAGGATTCTCCAGGCAAGAATATTGGAGTGGGATGCCATGCCCTGCTCCTTCCCAACCCACGGATCTCAATTGTGGTTGTGATGCTTTCTTCTTAGGTTGGATGGTAGGCATATGAGTGTTCATGATAAAATTTCTCTTTTTCTCTCTCCATATGTGGATATATACGTTGCATTTAAGTGTTGCATATATATGCATATTTTTATATATGCAACACTTAAATACATTTGTATAGCATTTACCTCATGGCAGACATTGTTCTAAGTGTGTGATCTCTTTTAACTAATTCAATCCTTGCACAAATCTGATGCTGTAGGTGCTCTTATTCACCCCATTTTACAGCTCTGGAGACTGAGACTCGGCATGGTGAAGGTCACATCTGTTATAGCAAAGGATCTGACTCTTGCACCACGTGACTTGGCTCTAAACATTATGCCACACGGCCTCTGTACAACTTCCATGTTTCATTCCCAGGTTTTGTCACACATGGAATGGATCTGAGAAGAGGGTGTGTCTGGAGGGGCATGGGAAAGGACGTGAGGAATTTTCTGGGTGCTGGAAACAGTCTACGTGTTGTTTAGGGTGTGTAGACAATTGTCAAAATTCCTCCACAAGAACACTTAAGATCAATGCATTTTATTGTACATAATGTGTGCCTGAATGAAAACAACTTCTAAAAAGAAATAATACCCGATCCAGCAATTCCGCTTCTGGGTATAGATCCAAAAGAATCAAAAGCAGGGTCTCAAAGAGATACTTGCACTTTTATATTTATAGCACCATTATTTACAGTAGCCAAGATCTGGAAGCAATGCAAGTGTCCATCAACAGATGAATGGATAAACAAAATGTGGGCCAACCATCCAATGGATTATTACTCACCCTGAAAAAGCAAGGAAATTCTGACACATGCTATAACACAGATGAACCTTGAGGATATTATGCTAAGTGAAATAAGCCAGTCACAAAAAGACAGATATTGCATGATTCTACTTATATGAAGTCCCTAGAGAAGTCAAATTCCTAGGGACAGGACTTTCCAGGTAACGCAGTGCTTAAGAATTCACCGGCCAATGCAGAGGACACGGGTTCATTCCCTAATCCAGGAAGATTCCACATGCCATGGAGCAACTCAGCCCATGTGCCACAACCACTGAGCCCAGGCATCCTAGGGCCTCTGCTCCACAACAAAAGAAGCCACTGCAATGAGAAGCCCTCGCACCACAACTCAAGAGTAGCCCCTCATCGCTGCAACTAGAGAAAGCCCGTGCACAGCAACCAAGACCCAGCACAGCCATAAACAAACAAACAAACAAAATTAAAGGGGAGCACCAGGGTTTGAGGTGGGGGGGAATGAAGAGTTGTTTAATGAGTACAGGTTTTCGGCTTTGCAAGATGAAAAAGTTGTTGCCCAGCAGTGTGAACATACTTAACACTACTGATCTGTACAGTTAAAAATGGCAAATGGTAAATTTTATGTTATGTAGTTTTTCAACACAAAAATACTGTGAAATAAATATAGCAAGGGAGGAAAAGCGTATATAAGGGAGATGAGACCAGCATCACAGAGGGACAAGACAATCTCTTGATGTCAATCTGGTCTTTCGTCTGCTCAGCCTCCCATCTCTCCTGTGCTACACAGTCATCTTCAGGATCCAGGCCCATCCCCTCGAAAGGAAGTTCTGATATGTCTGGGACACTAAACATGGGAGGCCACACGTCTGCTCTTGTGGGGTCGGGACCTCTTTGCGTGACCAGGTGGGGATCGGCATGGTTCTGAGTGGTTCACTGCCTCTGGGCCTGGCTGTGTGAGGTGTTGCTTGGCTCCCTCTCTGTCTCTCTGTATAAGCCTCCACTTCAAAGATGCCTTCTCCAGGAAGACTTCCCTGACTACCCTATCTTAAAGAACACCCCTCTAGTCCTCTTCCCTGCCTTATTTTCATAGTGCTACCTGACATATCATATACATATATATCTGCTTACTGCCTGTCAGCCCCACTAGAGTGTTAACTCCACGAGGGCAGAGAATCTTTGTTTTGTTCACTGCTGGGCCCCTGGAGCCTAAAACACTGCCTGGCACATGATAGGTACTAAATACAGATTTGTTGGGACTTCCCTGGTGGTCCAGTGGTTAAGAATCCATCTTGCAAGGCAGGGGACAATGTGGATTCAGTCCCTGGTCAGGCAGTTAGGATCTCACATGCCACAGGGCAACTAAGCCCATGCATCACAACTACTGAGTCGCCCACGCCACAGCTAGAAACTGTGGGTCCCTGCAATGAAAGACAGAGTCGGACATGACTGAGCAACTTCACTTTCACTTTTCACTTTCATGCATGGGAGAAGGAAATGGCAACCCACTCCAGTGTTCTTGCCTGGAGAATCCCAGGGACGGGGGAGCCTGGTGGGCTGCTGTCTATGGGGTCGCACAGAGTCGGACACGACTGAAGCGACTTAGCAGCAGCAGCAATGAAAGATCCTGCATGCTGCAGCTAGGACCTAGTGCAGCCAAATAAATAAATATTTTTTTAAAAATTGGTGGATTGATTGGGTGAATGAATGTGTGGGCAGAGCAAGGGTTGTCTCTGAAACAACCATGACGGAGTTTACCTGGACCCACATCTGTGGCTTTTGTGTTGGTGGCATGTCTCTGTGTGTGGGGTTGTGTGTCCGTCTGTGTATCTAGCGTCTGCCAGGCCCCAGGATGTGGTACTTCTCTGTGTGACAATGAGGATCTCCCTCCAGAGGTGGCTCCGTCTCTGAGTGTGGGTTTGTGAACACGGTTGTCTGGGGGGCTCTGGGTGTGCATCCAGACACAACTCTGTGTGTGGCCTGTTATGCATGTCACCATATCTGCATCTGGCCAAGGATGTAGGGGTGTGTGTGAGGCAGGTCTGCCTCTCTGAGTCTGCTTGTGGGTCCAGACTTGCAGCTGTTAGTGGCAGAGGGGGAGGGGAGGAGGTGACAAGATGCGGGTCTGATTCCACCTGCCCTTGGTCTGTGTATGTCATTGTTTGTATCTCTGACAATGTTGTCAGGGAGTATGTGTAAATTACCCTGCTCCAGCCACCCTCTACAGCCCTGTCTAAAGCCACAGGCAGGCCTCCCTGCTGGCCGTCCCATGCCCCCCCACCACCACCACCTCGAGAGTAATTACTCAAGAAGCACTAGCGGTGTGATTAATTATGGCTGCTGAATATGCAAATCAGCTGGGGGTTTCCTAGCAGCCGCCTGGGTGCTGGTGATGATGCTGAGTAAATACACAGAGCAGAGGTGAGCCAGGCCTAGAATTCCCTCCTTACATCTTTGTCAATTACCCTTTGATTTAGCAGGGCAGATTTCTAATTCTTTAATGAGCTTTTACCTAATTAAAGAGTCCTCATTACACTATTAATTGGTCCTCCCCTCCAAAATACCTGTACCAGCATGGGATTGGAGTTGCCAAAGCAGATGCTGGCTGACCTGCATTCAAACCCTGGGGTGTTATTGGGTGTAATTTTTAAGATTATGTTGGAAATAATTCCCTTTAGGGAGAAAATGGCTTTTTGCTTAGCAAAATCTTTAGCTGTAGACTCTGGGCAAGTTACTCTCTACCTCTGTTTCTTAGCTCACTTATCTGCAAAAAGGAGGTAATGAGAGAACCTAGTGGCATCCTCTGGAGAAGGGAATGACTAACCACTCCAGTATTCTTGCCTAGAGAATTCCATGGACAGAGGAGCCAGGCAGGCTATAGTCCATAGGATTGCAAAGAGTTTGACACAACTGGAGTGACTGAGCACAACAGAACCTTCCTCAAAGGTGGTGATGAGAAATAAATAAAAGCATTCAGGAAAGACATTTGATGAACAGTGTCTGGCATGGAGCCAATCGATGGTCTTTATTATCATTATTAATACTGTGAGTTGAACTAATCATGGATCATGTGGGCATGGAGACAGGGTCTGAACGAAGGGTTGAGGGGATTGCTCTTCATAAGGAAGTGAGATAAATTTGATCTAGCAAGATAAGTTTGATCCAGGGAATTCCCTGGTGCTCCAGTCATTTAGGGCTCTGTGCTTCTACTGCAGGGGGTGTGGTTTTGATCCCTGGTCAGGGCACTAAGATCTTACAAGCCACACTGTGTGGCCAAAAAAAAAAAAAAGAGCAGAAAGACTTAGAGGAAGGGAGTGAAGACGCAGGCAAGGAGAGCTATCAGGGAGGGAAAGATGGTAGGGGCGGGAGAATGGTAGGAAATCTGGGCTTGGGAAGAGCACACTTCCAGTGACAGATTCACAGTGGTGGACACATTTGAAGATAATTATATTCAACAATAAATTTTAGCTTGATTTTCCTGCAATGAGACCTCCTGGTTTGCACATATGCTTACATGCCGACCTTCAGTAAAAGTTGGATTTATTCACTGTTAGGATAACTAATGATAGCTGCTGTAACAAGCAACTCTTAAAAATCTCAAGGGCTTAAAACAAGTAATTTCTTGATCACATCTAATGGAGTTCTCCCTGACAGCATTCTTCCAAGTGCAGTTGACCCTTGAACATGAGTTTGAACTCACAGGTTCTTTTATATGTAGATTTTTTCCAATAAATATATACAGTACCACGGGCTTCCCTGGTGGCTCAGCAGTAAAGAATCCGCCTGCAACGCAGGAAGCACAGGAGATGTGGGTTCAATCTCTGGGTCAGGAAGCGCCCCTGGAGGAGGGGATGGCAGCCCACTCCAGTGTTCTTGCCTGGAGAATCCCATAGACAGAGGAGCCTGGTGGACTACAGTCCATGGGGTCACAAAGAGTTGGACACGACTGAAGCGACTTAGCATGCTCACATAGTACTATAATGATCTGAGATTGGTTGAACCCATGGATTCGTAATCATGGATGCAGAGGTCTGACTATAAAGTTATGTGCAGATTTTTGACTATGCAAGGGTTGGCTTTCCTAAAGCCAGCCTTGGTTCAAGGGTCAGCTGTAATAACTAATGGAAGCAGTTTTTCTAGTTCCACATCTGATACTCTCATCTGACACACGTGATCTCCAAGATCTTCATGGAATGGAGAGAAAGAGCAAGGAGGGCTATGTGGGAGGTTTTATGGCTACACACATCCTATTGGCCAAGACCCAATTGTCCCCAACCTGACTACAAGGGGAGCTGCGAGATGTGTTCTCAATTATGTGTGCCCAGGAAGAGGAAAATAACATACAGCGTTGGTGATACTATTATGCATTCTTCTGGGGGGGGGCTGTGATGGGTCTTAACTGCAGCACGCAGGATTTTGGTTTCTACATGTAGAATCTAGTTCCCTGACCAAGGATGGAACCTGAGCCCCCTCCATTAAGAGCTTGGAGTCTTAACCACTGGACCACCAGGGAAGTTCCCACTATAGGCTTTTTTTTTTCCCTTAAAAGATGCATTTCTTTATTTTATTTAGCTGTGATGGGTCTTTGTTGCTGCACGCAGACTTTCTATAGTTGCAGCAAGCAGATGCTACTCTCTAGTTGCAGGGCATGCGCTTCTCTGCTGTGTCTTCTCTTGTTGTGGAGCACAGGCCCTAGGTTCGTGGGCTTCAGTAGTTGCAGCTCTCGGGTTCTAGAGCACAGGCTCAGTAATTGTGGTGCATGGGCTTAGTTGCTCTGCAGCATGTAGGATTTTCCTGCACCAGGAATTAAACCTGCATCCCCTACATTGCAAGGCAGATTCTTAACTACTGGACCACCAGGGAAGCCCATCATATGCATTCTTGAGTTAAAGATGTTTGAGAGAGGAACTAAAAGGAGGCAGGGCCAAGTCAACGTTTGGATGGATAAAAGTCAGGATGAAGAAATCAGCAAAAGCCACACATCCAGAGAAGAGGTGACTGGGAGAAACACCATCCTCTCAAGAGCCTTCATGGGTATTTGATGATTTCCGGGTTCTTACACTGTGTGTCAGATACGTCCTTAAGACTTCACAAGATGAGTTCCCTGGTGGCCTAATGGTTAGAATTTGGGGCTTTCACTGCCAGGGCCTGGGTTCAATCCCTGATCGTGGAACTGAAATCCCAAAAGCCACGTGGCCAAAACAACCTCCATATGGCTCTTCTCTTTCAGATTTCTGCTAACACACCAGCTCCTCAGCAAAGCCTCATCTGACCAACCAGTTTCAAACAAGCCATTACTCCATCAGTCTTTATCCACGCAACTTGCTTGATTTTCCTTCACAACAATTGAAAGTGAAAGTGTTAGTGGCTCAGTGTCCGACTCTGCTATCCCATGGACAGAGGAGCCTGGCGGGCTACAGTCCATGGGATTCTCCAGGCAAAAATACAGGAGTGGGCTGCTGTGCCCTTCTCCAGCGGATCTTCCCAGAGGACTCTTTACCATCTGAGCCACCAGGGAAGCCCTCACCACGATCACTACCACCTGAAATCATTGCTAAGTCGCTTCAGTCGTGTCCGACTCTGTGTGACCCCATGGACTGCAGCCTACCAGGCTTCTCCGTCCAAGGGATTCTCAAGGCTACACAGCTATTTGTATATAATTTGTTTTCCACGGGAGTAAGATCTTAAGGGCAGACACCACATCTTTCTTTTATCCACAGTATCTGGAAACATGCCTTAGTGCTGAGAACACATGCCACGGAGATAAACAAATGAATGAATAATAATGGATGACCATTAAATGGATGACCTCTGGGCATCTTCTTCATAGAATTTCAACTCTTAGTAACATTTATTGAATGAATAAATGAATCCAGGTGGCCTTAGAGAGCCTGCTGGCAGAAATAGTAGAGTAAGCCCTGGTTTGGGCTTCCCAAGTGGCTCAGTGGTAAAGAACCCACCTGCCAATGCAGGAGATGCAGAAGACTCATGTTTGACCCCTGGGTCAGGAAGATCCCCCAGAGAAGGAAATGGCAACCTACTCCAGTATTCTTGCCTGGGAAATCCCATGGACAGAGGAGCCTGGAGGGCTACAGTCCATGGGCTGGCAAAGAGTCAGACATGACTGAGCATGCATGCATGCAAGCCCTAGTTTGGAAGAGGCAACTTACTCCAACCTTTTACCTCTGCCCACCCAATCCCACCTGATCCAACTTAATGCACACCAGCCCTCCATTACTCCTAACTCAATAATGTCTATCAGCTGATGAATGGATAAACAAAATGCAGTAAATTATTATTCAACAATAAAAAGGAATGAAGTTCTGATACATGCTGCAACTTGACCTGTGAAATTATGCTAAATGAAAGAAGCCAGACACAAAGGACCACATGTTGTATGATTCCATTTATGGGAAATGTCAAGAATGGGCAAATCCATAGGGACAGGAAGATTAGTGCTTTTCTACCACTCAGAGGTTTGGAGGAGATGATGAGTGCTAATGGGATTTCTCTCTGAGGTGATGAAATGTTTCAAAATTGATTGTGGTGATGGTTGCACAAGTCTGTGAATACCCTAAAAACCATTTAATTATGTACTTTAAGTGGGTGGATTAGATGGTATGTGAATTACATCTCAATTCGAGCCGGTGGCTTGTGGGATCTTAGTTCCGCCACGAGGGATTGAACCTCAGCCACAGCAGTGAAAGCACCAAGTCCGAACCACTTGATCGCCAGAGAATTCCCAATCAATCTGTCTTTTAAAACCCTCAACCCGGGGACTTCCCTGGTAGCGCAGTGGATAAAAATCTGCCCGCTAATGCAGGGGACATAGGTGCAGTCCCTGGTCTGGGAAGATTCCACATGCCGCAGAGCCACGAGCCCACGGACCACAACTGCTGAGCCCGTTCTCTAAGGCCTGTGAGGCCCAAATACTGAGCCCACGTGCTGCAGATACAAAAGCCTGAATGCCCTAGGGCCCGACAGCCAGAACGAATGAGCCCCTGTGCCACAACTACTGAAGACTGTGTGCCCCAGAGCCTTTGCTCCACAAGAGAAGCCACTGCAAGGAGGGGCCTGCACGCTGCAACTGGAGTAGCCCCTGCTCTCCGAAATGACAGAAAACCTGCGTGCAGCAACACCCAGTACAGCCAAAAATAAATAAAATAAAGCAGTGTGTACATGTCAAAACCAAAGTGAAAATCCTCAACCCAACATCTAATCCCCAACACAAGTCATCCCACATCCAACTCATCTTAACTGATCCCATTTTGACTCACCAAATAGGTAATCCTCCACCTCAAATTCATAATAACCCCTACTCACCTCTACTCAACTCAATCTCCTTCTTAAGTCAACCCTAATTCAACTCAATCCAGTATCCAATTTCAAACCCTTAATCCTCTCATCATTTCAACCTCCAACTCAACAGATCCCCAGACTGACTCAACTCACTTCAAACTACCCTCCAACCCGACTCATCTTTAATCCACCTCCCCAATGGCTCAGGGGATAAAGAATCTACCTGCAATGCAGGAGACACAGGAGGTGCGGGCTCAGTCTGGGTTGGGAAGATCCCCTGGAGGACGAAATGGCAATCCACTCCAATATTCTTGCAGGGAGAATTCCATAGACAGAGGAGCCTGATGGGCTACCATCCATGAGGTCACAAAGAATCAGACACAATTGGGCATGCATGTGAGTCACTAAAGCTACCTCTACCAAAAGGCACAATTAATTAAGACAAGTGATGGCAAGATGCCTTGGGTGAGACAAGAGCCAGACCCTAAGAGAACACCAATTGACAGACACAGACAAGGAACTTCCCTGGTGGTCCAGTGGTTAAGAATCTGCCTTGCAATGCAGGGAACATGGGTTCTATCTCCGGTCTGGGAAAATTCCATATGACTCAGGCCAACTAAGCCTGTGCACCGCAACTGCTGAGCCCACGCTCTCACACTCTAGAGCCCAGAAGCCGAAACTACTGAACCCGTGTGCGCTAAAGTCCATGCTCTGAAATAAGAGAAGCCACTGCGATGAGAAGCTCAGGGACCACGGCTAGAGAGTAGCCCCTGCTCACTACAACTAGAGTAAGGCTGTGGATAGCAATGAAGACCCAGGGCAGCCAAAACTAAAAATAAATAAATAAAAATGTAAAAGGAAAGAAAGACACAGACAGGACACAGTTCACTGATTTATTCTCAGACTTGAGATGCCAATTATGCCCTATGGCCTGGGGCAGGTGGTGGTATGGGGGAGTTAGGGTGGGGGGATGGGGATTTCTCGCATCATATCCCAGCCTTCCCTAAGGAGGAAGCAGATTAAATATACAACAGAGGGGATTCTCCCTTTTAACACAGACCCAGGTATAAATAGGGCAGCACCATTAGAATCCTGGTTTCCCCCCAACCCCACCAGTTTGGTCCCCACGCCACCTGGCATGGCAAGGTATATTTGGGGAGGCATGAAGGGAGACAGTATTCAGAGCTGGGCTGAGGCAGCAGAAAGAGTACGCAGCTCAGTCCAGGGAAGTCCCACTTCCCTCTGTAGTCTGACATCAGTCCCTTCACTGCGAACCCACCTGAAAAGAAGAAATGAGCGAAGGGATCCCAGTCTGGGTTCAGGAGACATCCAGTGCTTAACTATGGGGAGGGTAGCACCAAAGGTGTTGAGAGCACTGACTGAGGGGGTGGGAGGCAGGTGTGGTTGGGGGCATTCATCAGCTCTGAGTCAGAAGTTCATTGCTGGGGTGGGGGCGCTCAGGGGAGGGAGATGAGTGATGGGTGGGCACCGAGGGGAGAAAGAGTCAGACTACAGTTATGCCAGCCGGGGCGCAGTGCAGAGAAACGGGACCCATGGACCAGGGTAGTCCAGCCCCCAGACCCCCTGGAACGGAGAAGGAATATTGTTTGACCATGATGAGCTGACCGTTTCCTGGCTCCACGCAGTCACAGGAGACGATAAATATGACGGCTTCAAAGCCTCAGCACCAAATATGGCCCGTCTGGGGGGCTCCCTCATTGTCCCTCCCAGCCCCCAAAGCTCTCAGCTGCTAAAGCAGACAGGGCCCAGTTCAAACCCAAACTTCTGGTTCGTCTGGCCAAAGTCAGCAGCTGCCACGTCCAACAGGGGCAGAAATCCCACTCGGGAGGAGCTGAACTCAAAGAGGGTCTTCGACTGTCCCTTCCGGAGCTGACACGGGAAGACACGGATGGTGGGTAAGTCGGGGGAGGGAAGTAATCACAGGCTCCCTTCCCCAATCTGGCCAGCCCCTGCCCTCTTCCTTACCCTGCAGCCATCGTAGGGGACTGTGATGGTGGCGGCTGCCGTCTGGTTGAAGGACAGCTCCTCCCCATTGGCCCCGAGGAAACGGGCAGAGCGGCTGTGGTCACCTGCAGCTTCGTCCAGCCAGGCGGCCGAGTTCTGGCAGGTGTAGGTGAAGCTCTGGCGGGCCGTGGCACTCAGCAACTTCAGGAAGGTCAGCTGTACCACGCTCACTGGGGCCCCGTCGGCATCCACGTAGGAGAACTGGAGGTGGGACAAAGAGGTGAGGATGCGTCCTTCACCTCGACTCTTTCCGAGGTACCCACCTCCCAGGATCTCTATCCACTGCCGACCTGCCCCTGCTGCCATGACTTCCTCTTTGGCGGCCCCACCAGCCATCTGATCATCCCTGGTTCTCCTGCAAGCCCCTAGGTCTGTGTGGCCATTGAGCACTTGAATGGTGGCTGGTGAGATTGAGAAACTTGTCACAATTTCAGTTAAATTTTTTTTTTTTTGGCACTCATTTCTTAAAAAATTGAAGTATAGTTGATTTACAATGCTGTGTTAGTTTCAGGCTTATAGCAAAGTGATAGTTATACATATATATATGTATATAGATATACACACACAGATATTACATATATATATTCTTTTTCATATTCTTTTTGATTACAGTTTACTACAAGATACTGAATATATAGTTCCCTGTGCTATACAGTAGGTCCTCATTGTTTATTTTATACATAGTAGTGTATAGTGTGTATATGTTAATTCCAAACTTCTAATAGATCCCTTTCTCCCTTTCCTTTCTGGTAACCATAAGTTGGTTTTCTATGTCTGTGAGTCTATTTCTGTTTTGTAAATAAGTTCATTTGTGTCATATTTTAGCTCCCACATGTAAGTAATATCATCCGATATTTGTCTTTTCTGACTTACTACACATAGTATGATAACCTCTATGGGTCTATCTATTTAAATTATTTAATTAAAAAATGTCTAACTTTATTTAATTTATAATGAACAACTGAGCCTCAATCCATTTATCAGAAAACTGAGGTTTGAAACAACTTGAAGATGCAAATCTGCTTTTTCAACTGCAGATTTTATGCAGTCTAAGTCTTTCCAAGGAAATTTAGTATCAAAATTATGATGTGCTATAAATATAAAATATGCACCAGACTCTGAAGAACTCACAGGGAAAAAGTTGAAAATGCTTCAGTAATCTTTATATTGATACGACAATATTTTGGATATATTGGGCTACATAAAATATATTATTAAGTTATCACTGGCTTGAGATAACTAGCCCGGTAACACATCTTTTTTGGCTTCCTTCTCTTCCCTGTATCATTTCACATTTCCTGATTGATGTTTTCTGGACTCACATCACAGATAAACCCCTTGCAATTGAGTCTCAGGTCTGTTTTAGGGGAACCTAAACCCATATACCACTTGATATTATATGGTAGCTTTGTTTCCTTGGTTATTCTCTGTCTGCTTCCTTGGTCCCATTCCCAATAGAATATTAACTTCAGGAAGTCAGGAACTGTGTTTTCTTTGCTGCTATGTTCCCAGTGCTTAGCATACATAAATATGTTACATAAACAAATCCCAAATGGACCCAAGATCCCCCACCACTGCATAAACCTGATCCTCTTCCCACTTATATATCTCAGAATCTCACTAGACTGTTCTTCAAACCAAGAACCTGGGCATCATCTCTGTCTCTTTCTTTTCCTCCCCTCCATCTCATCAATTACTCATTTCATCAATTACTATTGATAGGTCCTATTGACTTGCCATCTCATCAATTAACTAGGTCCTATGGACTTGCCCTCTTAGATAACGTTCTAAGCCATTCCTTCCTCTTCATCCCCCATTCTCCTAGCTCCAGCCTCTTCCCTTCCTTGCCTTTCTAAACCAACACATCAGTCTCCTCCTGGGTCTCCCAGCCTCCAGTTTCCCCACAACCACCACCAGGAGCCCAGAGGCATTTTCCTATCATAGAGATTGAATCTCAGTCCCTCTCACTTAAACACATTCCATGGCTCCCTACTTCCCATAGGTCTTTCTGAGGAGGTGGTCTTAGCTCTCACCTACCTGCCCAACCTCTTCTCTACCACATTCCCCCTCACTCTCTCTAGAGCAGAGCACGTCGCTTTTTCTTTTAATTTGCCAGGCTTTCTCTTGACTCGGGGACTTTGTATGTGCTGTTCCATGTCTCCAGAACACCCTTCCGTGTCCTCCCAAACTTGCAAACCAGTTAATTCCTTAGACCTCAGCTGAGCTGTGACTTCCCTCAGGAAGCCTTCAGGTCCTTCCAGCACCGCCTTTAGATCACCACCATGCCCTGTGTTTCCCCCCACATCACACATCTGATGCTGCCCCCTCCCCCCTCCCCCCGCAAACCTATGATCAGCATAAAGGCAGAGGTGAGGCTATCCTGTTCATCTCGCCTCCTCCAATTCCCCATGCTGGTTTATACCAATTTTTATACCATCCCCACCCTGGCTTTGCAGGCAACTCACCTTTTTCCCTCGACGGAATGTGCTATACCAGCCACCTGGCTTTTCTTTGGACCAAGAGGCCAGTTTCACCTGGGGGACAGAGGGAAGGGTGTAACAGGTGCCCTGGGGTGGGGGGGCTGGCAACGTGTCAATTTTGCATTTACCACCCCACACTGAAAGCTACGGACTGTAGCTGACTTCCACGGTGGTCCAGAGGCTAAGACGCCACACTCCCAATGCAGGAGGCTCGGGTTCAATCCCTGGTCAGGGAACTAGATCTCACATGCTGCAACTAAGATCCGGTGCAGCTAAATGAATAAAAAGAAATCTGCTGACTATAAATATCAGGAACTCTTAGGTTATTCTCTGGCTGTGGGACTGGGCTTGGCTGGTACCCAGGATAGATCCAAGAGGCTGGGGGTTTCTGACTTCTGAGGGTACCTCCACTGATGATCGACAAGAGCTGGTGGATAAATGCTCCGGCTCCTACCTCTCCCCTGAGGTGAGGTAACTCCCAGGAGTCTGCCCTACACTGTGTCCCCAAAGGCCCTGTGGATCGGAGCCTTGGGTGTCCAATGGTGATGTTTTAACAACACACCCCTTGGGAGTTCCCTGGTGGTCTAGTGGTTAAGAATCCACCTGCCAATGCAGGGGATACGGGTTCAGTCCCTGGTCTGGGAAGATGCCACATGCCGCAGAGCAACAAATCCTGTGCGCCAAACTAATGGGCCTGTGGGCCACAACTGCTGAGTCTGTGCGCCTAGAGCCCATGCTCCTCAAAAAGAGAAGCCACTGCAACGAGAAGCCTGTGCAACAGCAAAGAGTAGCTCCCGCTGACCACAACTAGAGAAAGCCCACACACAGCAACGAAGACCCAGTGCAGCCAAAAACTAAATTAATTAAAAGAAGAACATCACTGTGCACTTTTGCAGGCCCTGGGTTCACTGAGTGGTTTACCGGCAGTAGAGACATTAACAAAAAGTGTTAGTCAAGTGATTCGGTCGTGTCCAACTCTTTGCAACTCCATGGACAGTAGCCCACCAGGCTCCTGACTGTCCATGGAATTCTCCAGGCAACAATACTGGAGTGGATAGCCATTCCCTTCTGCAGGGATATTCCCAAACCAGGGATCAAACCTGAGTCTCCTGCATTGCAGGCAGATTCTTTACCATCTGAGCCACCCCAGCACTGCACACAGTCAGTGTATCAGTGTCATCTGATATGTGTACTGGTAACATGACTGCACAACTACCCTATCAGGTAGATACCTTCTTGAGCCCCCACTTTACAGATGAAAAAACTGAGATAACAGATCTGGATTCCAACCCAAGCAGTCCAGGGTCCAGAGGCTCACTGCTCACCCACTGCTCTCTACGGCTAAGCCTGGTTCTTAGTCTCAGAGACTGTTAGGCTCCCTGATGGAGAACCCCAGGATTTCTGGGGGACCAGGTGGAGGGCAGTTAACCCATGGGACCTATAAGAGAGCAGGTTAGGAGGCAGTGTAGATGGGTGGTTAAGGGCTGAGACAAGGGCCAGGTGGTCATGGGTAATCTTGTCCTTCTCCATGCCTCAGTTTCCCTATCTGGGGGATGATAACAGAATTGTTATTTTTTTAAATCGAAACAGAGCTGATTTCCAATGTTGTGTTAGTTGCAGGTGTACAGCAAAGTGATTCAGTTATACATATATATCTTTTTTTTTTTTTTTTTTTTCAGATTCTTTGCCCTGATGTTGGTATTGTTTAGTCTCTCAGTTGTGTCCAACTCTTTTGCAGCCCTATGGACTGCAGCCCACCAGGCTCCTCTGTTCGTGGGATTTCCCAGGCAAGAATACCAGAGTGGGTTGTCATTTCTTTCTCTAGGGGATCTTCCTGACCCAAGGATCTGACTCAGATCTCCTGCTTAGCAGGTGGATTCTTTGCCACTGAACCACCAGGGAAACCCTTTCTCCCCTTATAAATTATTACAAGATATTGAGTATAGTTCCATGAGCTTTACAATAGGTTCTTGTTGGTTATCTATTTTAGGGATAATAATAAGATGACCGCATCGGTGGCTGGGACTCAGTAAGTTAATGCAGCTGAGTCCTTAGGGCTGGCACATATATCCTACTATTTCAAGGTTCACCACTATTATTGATTTCCTTACTATTTTTTCTTATCTGTCTTTCCCCACAGAAAATAAGCTCCATAAAACAAAACGAAGCAAAGAAGGGTTGTTGTTTTTTTTTAGTTTGTTTGGTTTGTTTGTTTTAGATTATCTGCTGTAGCCCCAGCATTTCAAGGACTTTGGCATACAGAAGGTGCTCAATAGACATTGGTTGAAGGAAAAATAAAATCCGAATCAACTCCTGGTGGGGCTGGGGTGGGGGGCGGGTTGGGGAGCGGTGACGTATGAATGAGATATTTTCGAGTCCCTCGTTCTACCAACCCCTCCCAGCCCCCTACGCAGGTACTCACGGTCTCAAACTTCTTGTCTGGGTAGAGGCAGGTTTCTCCTCCTGCCGTGAAGTTACAGAAAACCCTGAGCGCATCCCGCGCGCAGCCTTGGTTGGGATCAATCCAGTATTCCCCTGCCGCAGAGCCAGGGGGAGAGGATGAGCCGGGGGCTGGATCCCACGTCTCCCTGCCCTCCAGGGAGAGGGGCGAGACCTCACCATCTGGCAGATGCGGATGGCTGCGGTGCAACTCTTTGCACACGAGGCCTGGGCGCTCAGCCGTGCCGGGAGGGCGCCGCAGCTGCTCTAACTCGAAGCTCAGCGACGCCATCGAGGCCAGCACCTCCTCCAGGCCGCCCTCCGGGATCCCCAAGCCTGGCAGGGAGCGTCGGCGCCGGCGCAGCCCGTGCAGCTCCGCAGAGGGACCCTGGGCAGAGGTGGGGATGGAGGAGAGGAGGACGGCAACAGGAAGAGACAGGGAGAGAGACAGGCAGAAATGAGAGATGTGGGAGGCAGAAAGACACAGGGGTGTGGAGAGTAAGGAGAGATACAGACAGGAACCGGGGACATGGACAATCAGAGACGGAGGGAGACACAGGAAGGAGAGGGACAGAAAGGCTCAGAGATGGGAAGTGGAGAGAGGGAAAAAAAAGAGCCAGAACCACAGTCAGGCAAAGGAGGAGAGAGACAGAGAGAGACCCAGAAGACAAAAATAAAGATAAAATAGTGAAACAACGTTTTGAGGTAGAGACAGAGAAAGGCCAGAGAGATAGACAGACAAAATCCAATCAGAGCTCCCATGGAGGTCCCCCCAACCCCCTACACACAGCCCAGATCCTCCTTCAGCTTTTGAGCCACCTCCCTTCCCACCTGCAATCCCCGAACACGTGGTGTGTGCTCCGCCCACTTCTAGTCACTGAGGGACCAGGGGAGACACTGGGACAGAGCCCCATGGGGAACTTACCGGGGGACCAGGAGGACCTGGGGGGCCGGTGTCTCCACGAGGACCTTGGGATCCCTGTAGGGAGAAGTCACTTGGGTGTGAACTCTGTCTATGGAGACCCCTGCCTGCCAACACACACACACACACACACACACACACACAACTGGAGGAAGGACATGCAATTTTCAGCCCCAAGCATAAAATGCAAATTTTCTTTCCATATTTGAACATCTCTGAAATCAGCATCTTAACATCTATGACAAATCATCATTAACTTGGCAGAACTGTCTTCTTCTGTAGCAGTTCATAAAACAATGGTGCATCTTACAACAGATGACATCTTAGATTTGATAAAATACAATGGTAAGTGTTGAAGACATAATCAAATGCCTGACGGACTGAATAAATAAACGAATGAACCCAAAGGCATTGAGGGTTCTGGTACAGTGAAGGGGGCTGGGGGGTTGGGAGGTGAGAGCCCAAGGGAGCAGTGACTACTTACCGGGGACCCCTTTGAGCCTTTCTGTCCTGGAGGACCCTGTGGGGTAGAGATAGGGGGGCTTGGACTCCTGGCTGGCCCAACAGGGTGACTCCCCCACCCCCGCAAACCCCTCATACTCACCACCACGCCTTGGGGCCCAGGGTGGCCCAGAGAGCCAATGGGGCCAGGGGAACCCTGGGGAAAGGACACCAGAATCACCACTGATGGGGTTCATCCTTATGGTCCAGACACATCCCCCAGACAAGTCTCCTCAGAAGAAGACCCTCAACCCCAGACACAACCTTCAAGTCCCCCAGATGGAGCCCCCCATTTCCTTCAGACACAATCCCTATTATTTGAGACCCAGGCTTCCCAATCCCCCACACCCAAATAAGCCCCATTTCTGCTTTCCCATCCCCCTCGAACACAATCTTCCCTCTTGGGGCAGGACGAACACTCACCGGTTCTCCCTGGAGGCCAGGGGAGCCTTGCACTCCTGGCAACCCCTGATCCCCTTTCTCACCAACCTCCCCAGGAGGGCCGACGAGACCAATTAATCCAATGTGACCCTGGAGGATATGAGAGACACATGTGGGGGGAGAATGAGGGTGGGGAATTGACAGACTGTTCCCTTCCAGCCTTGGGGTAGTGAGTGTGGGAGCAGAGGAGACCCCAATCTCCTAGCACTCTGGCTATGGAGGGAAGTAAAGGTAGAGGAGAGGGAGGTAGCTGGGGAAGAAGAATAAAAAGAGGCATCCTTACCTTTTCTCCCTTGGGGCCAGCATCTCCCTTCAGCCCTGGTAGGCCAGAGGGCCCCTAGAAGGAGAGTTAGGATCAGTTGAAAGAGAAAGTGTTAGTCACTCAGTGGTGTCTGACTCTTTGCAACCCTATGGACTGTAGCCCACCAGGCTCCTCTGTCCATGGGATTCTCTAAGCAAGAATACTGGAGTGGATTGCCATGCCCTCCTCCAGGAGATCTTCCCAACCCAGGGACTGGACCCAGGTCTCCTGCAATGCAGGCAGATTCTTCACTGTTTCAGCTACCCGGGAAGCCCTAGGGTCAGTTGGTAAGTCTCAAACAGAAAGCCTCATGTGAGTGACTGGGGGATGGTCAAATGGGAAATTACCTAGATTTCAAATCGAATTACCAGGGAAGTGGTCATGGGGGTGGTCAGGAGAGAAGACAGCTGATGAGAGATGAATGGAGGGGTTTTTGGAGGATGGTCAAGATAAATGATCTGTAGTCAACATTGGTGTGGGTAGTCAGTGAAGACTATTAAGATAGATGGTCAGTTTGGTCAGTGTAGACCGCCAAGATGAGTGATCTGAAGAGATGGTTAGTATAGATAATCAGGGTGGACCATCAGAAGGATAGTCAGTGAGGGGTCAGTCTGCACTATCAGTACCCAAGGTCACTAGATGTTCACTGGATAGATGTCCAGTGTGATTCTCAGTGCTGGGACCTCAGGGATGAAGAAGTCTCTTACCAGGGGACCAGGAGGGCCTAACAGTCCAGGAGGTCCCAGGAGGCCTGGTTCACCCTAGGGCAAAATAGAACATGAGGGGGCTGCACTCTGCCAGAATTCAGTGTGGTGCCCCCCTCCCACCCCAACCAGGGTCAGCTCCTCCCAACTGTGAAGACAAATTACAAGAAGCGAGCAGACAGGGAGGGCCTGATCCCACCCCCCAACCCCATCGCTATTCTCAGTCCACTCACCACAGGTCCAGGGATCCCACGAAGACCCTCAGGTCCAACACGTCCAGGGGGCCCTCGAGCCCCTACTGGGCCTGTCATCCCTGGGGGTCCATCGGGACCTGGTTCCCCCTGAAAAGGAGCAAGGTGAAAGGGAGGAGGCAGAGAGAATCAGGGGGAGCCTGCCTCCTGACCCTCCAGCCAAGAACCATCAGAGAGCGGGGAGAAACTGGGGCAACTGCGGTGGTCACAGGCCCCTCCCCATTCTGCTGGCCCAACTATTGACCAATGGGTCAGGACAAGGACCGCTCCCTGGGACTTCCCTGGTGGTCCAGTGGTTAAGAATCCACCTGCCAATGCAGGGGCTGCTGCTGCTGCTAAGTCGCTTCAGTCGTGTCCGAGTCTGTGCGACCCCATAGACGGAGCCCACCAGGCTCCTCTGTCCCTGGGATTCTCCAGGCAAGAACACAGGAGTGGGTTGCCACCTCCTTCTCCAATGCATGAAAGTGAAAAGTGAAAGTGAAGTCATTCAGTTGTGTCCATCTCTTAGCCACCCCATGGACTGCAGCCTACCAGGCTCCTCCGTCCATGGGATTTTCCAGGCAAGAGTGCTGGAGAGGGTTGCCATTGCCTTCTCCACCAATGCAGGGGACACAGGTTTGATCACTGCTCTGGGAAGATCCCACATGCTGCAGGGCAGCTAAGCCCGAGCACCACAGCTAGAGAGAGGGTAGCCCCTACTTGCTGCAACTTAGAGAAAGCCCACACACAGCAATGAAGACCCAACGCAGCCAAAAATAAAAGGACCCCTCTCTTGGCCAGGGGGAACTCACCTTGGCACCTTTCTCTCCTTCTCTACCTTCTTGACCCATGCGACCAGAAGGACCCTGAGGGGTGAGTAGAAAGTGTGAGTAGGGGGCTGTGAGCTGAGTAGGGGGCTGTGAGCTGAGTAGAGGGCTTTGAGCTGAGTAGGGGGTTGTGATGGTGAGTGGAGGGCTTGTAGGGATGAGTGGGGGCCTCCAGGTATGAGGGGAGCTTGTGGAGCTAAGGGGGGCCTATGAGAGTGAGTGGAACCAAGTTAGATCCAGGGGGTGGAGTGTCATCACTCACCCTTTTTCCAGGAGGCCCAGGGGCACCAGGCTCCCCAGAAGCGCCAGGTGGACCCTATGGAGATTGTAACCAGCATGGGAGTCAAGGATGACAGTTTCAGGATGCCTTTGATGGGAAGACAGCCTTCCCCAAACATCATCCCAGCACCAGCCAGCCCTCCCTCCCCCTGCCTCCTCCTTCAAGCTGCTCACATTCATGGTACAAAGCAGATGCATCCCTGGGGGCCCTGGGGACCTCATTAACCCATTCTCCTGGCCCTCAATTCACCCACTCACCTGCCCCAACACCCCTCTTTAGGCACCACCTCCTCTGTTCCCCTACTCACCGGTCCCCCCACATCTCCAGGGTTTCCCTTCTCCCCTGGGGGGCCATCTTGACCCTGTGGTAGGGGAAATGAAGTTGGGAGGGGTCGTGAGGGCACAGCAGAATGTTGGGGTGATGCTTGGAGGCAAGTGGAGGTTCTTTGCTTCATCAACCTTGCTCAGGTTTGTGATGAGATTGGGGACAGAATAGGAAATATGCTGGGCTTTTGAGGAAGAGGGGGTCACACTCACCGAAACTCCAGGGTCTCCGGGGGGACCTAGGTCTCCTGGGAGGCCTGTGGGGCCCTGGAACACATAATGATGAAAAATCATATCTCTGAATGATGGAGCATTCATCCATCCATTCATTTATTCATTCATTCAGCTGTCCTCAGACACAGTTCTGGTTGCTGGGGATACATTGGTGAAGAAAACACAAAACCCCAGCCCTGCTAGAAGGAACATTCTGGTGTTTAATGGGAGCTAAAAATGTTCCATGAATCATTTCACTGCATCCTCCCAGCTAGGGATTCACAGATAAAAATCAGAGAGGGGACCTGGTAAGAGGTGGGGTGCTGAAATTCAAATCAAGGTCCCTCAGACTCTGAAGCTCCTCACCGCCCTCCCTCCCCACCCAGAGCCCCATCACCATGGCAGGAGGGGCTCAACCTCTGCCCTGATGGTGAATCCCAATCAGCCAACCCTGATCCCTCATCAGTTTCAACTTTGACCCTTCCAGCACTGTTAGAATGACTCTATGTGGAAGCAAGTTTCCCCTGCTGCCATGACTGATTACCACTGTATGTTTATACTGATTCATTCTTTCATTCCATCATTCATTCATTCGGCCATGTTCTGGGTTGCTTGTGGAATCAGCACACAGGACCCCTGGCTGGATGTTGAGGAGCAGGTTCGAGTTGACATATGTGCCCCTTCCCGGGTCGTGGCCTCCATGTGTCCCAGGACTCACCACATTCCCCTTTGCTCCATCCTCTCCAGGGGGGCCTTTCTTGCCTGGGGGTCCAGCAGCCCCAGATGGGCCTGTATCCCCCTTTTCACCAACTTCTCCCCTGGGGCCCTTGGCAGAAACAGAGGTCAGAGGTCAGAGTAGCCTGGACTCTCCAGGGGTCAAGGTTAGCATACCTGAACTCAGGAATCTGCGTGGCTTGGGACTTTCCTGGTGTTAGGGGTCAAAGTAGCCTAGACTGCCCAAGGAGTCACGGTGATCCAGTTGACCAGAGGTCATGGGCAAGTTTGGGCTAGCCCATGTGCCACTCTGGGGTGAATCAGAAAAGGGATCCCAGCACCTCCCTAGTGGTCCAGTAGTTAAGAATCTGCCTTGCAATGCAGAGAACACAAGTTCAATCCCTGGTCGGGGAACTAAGATCCCACACGCTGTGGAGCAACTAAGCCCACGTGCTACAACTACTGAACTCTCCCACATGGCCCAACGAAGCTCCCGTGTGTCCCAACTAACACTGGACACAGCCAAACAAGTGAATTAATCAATATTTTTAAAAGGAAAAAGAGGGATCCCCTCTGGGCCCCTCATCCTCAAGCCAAGGCTTGTGCTTTAGATCTGAGCCCCACCTGCCCCCTCAGCCACACACCCTTGCGCAGTACACAACCTAGAGAACTTGATGCAGCCACCCTGATACCTTTCAGGTCTCTGTCATCAAGATAACTGGGCTTGCCCATAGGTTTGTGTCCATGAGTGACCTAGGGCTGCCCAGAGGTCATGGGGGCCCAAGATGCCCAAGGGTCGGGGATTCCCTGAGATGGGTGCAAGGGCCCAGAACAAAGTCACTCACCGGGGTGCCTGGGGTCCCGGGGGGTCCTGGGTCTCCAGGCTCTCCTGGCTCACCCTGAGGGAGGCAAAGTGAAAGTGAGGAGGGGTCCCCTCCTGGCAGCCAGAACTGCCACCACCCCCCGCCCCAACCAGGCAGGACTGGTTGAGCCTCCCCGACCCTGGGCAGCCCCTTGTTCTCTCTCTCACCTTCTCACCCACAGCGCCAGGCTGACCAACTCCACCAGGCAACCCTGGAGGACCCTGGAGAGACAACAAGGGGTATAGGTGGGATGGAGGGATTCCAACAGCCCCTTCTTGGGAAAGTGATGTCCTGAAGCCTCCTGAGGCCCTCCCTCCCACCAGTACTCACCTCTGATCCGCTGGGGCCCTGGGGGCCCCGAGGGCCTGGAGCTCCGTGGGGACCCTATAGGACAGTCAGAATAGCATCCAGTGACCTCATGGCCCCTCAAAAAGCTCCAAGCAAGAGGAGAAGGGAGCGACAGAGGATGAGATGGTTGGATGGCATCACTGACTCAATGGACATGAGTTTGAGCAAACTCGGGGAGACAGGGAAGGACAGGGAAGCCTGGCATTCTGCAGTCCATGGGGCCACAAGGAGTCCAGCACAACTGAGTGACTGAACAACAAACCACAAACACCACCCTTGATATTGGTGACCCACATGTGCCCCATGACCCCCCAAATCAATCTGATGGCCAACCCTGCCCTACCACCCCTCCCATTTCCCCCATAGTTCATACCATGGACCCTACATCTCCAACTTCTCCCTTTTCTCCAGCAGGGCCTGGCATCCCCTGTAGAGCAAAGAAGCAAAATTGGGGCACAAAGTGGGGAGCACCAGAGGCCATACCCTCAAACTCAGACACCCACCTGTAGGCCAGGAGGACCAATCATGCCAGGGAAGCCTCTCACTCCGTCATCTCCTTTCTGTCCAAAGAGGCCTGGGGGTCCCCGGCGTCCCTGAGCCCCGTCTGCTCCCTAGAAGGCGGACAGGGCAGGACACAGTTACGGTCTGTGTCAAGGGTTGGAGTTAGGTTCAAGGTCAAAGTCAGGATGGAAGTTCAAGGTTGGAATGAAGTTTGGGGAGGGTCAGGGTTGGGTGTTAAGGGTCAGGGTTTAGGAATGAAATCCAGGACTGAGTCAAAGTTTTGAGATGAGTCTTGGTCATCTAAGAGAATCAGGGTCAAGCTGAGGTCAATTAAGGTCCAAGTAGGGTTGAGAGGTAGGGTTGGGCTTGAGCTCAGGTCCGAGGTAAATTCAGAATTGGAGCTCAGGTTTGGGGTCAGTATTGGAGGGTGGGTCTGGACTGGGGTCAAGGGTAGGACTGGGTCAGGTTCAGCTAATGTTAGATGTGAAGATAAGGTCTGAGTTGGGATTGAGGTTAAGGTCACAATTAAAATTAGGGCATTAAAATTAGGGCTGTGATGGAGTTTGAGGGTTGAGGTCAGTGAGTCAGATTCTGGGGTGAGTTTGAATTGAGCATTGACACGAAGGGGTAGGGGTTAGGGCTGAACTGGGGCCTGAGTCCCAGTGGAGAACACTGTCCCTTCCCATAAGGGATCCAGAGGACCACAAAGCTGGGAGTACTCACCGGGGAGCCTGGGTGTCCTGCCAGACCCCGTATCCCTGTTGGTCCAGGTGGGCCCTGGAGGCGGGAACAGAGTCAAGAAACCCTCAGGTTTAAGATTAAGGTCGCAGGTGGGGAACTTCCCTGGTGGTCCAGTGACTAAGACTCTGCACTCCCAAGGGGGTCAGGATTCAATCCCTGGTCAGGGAACTGGATCCCACAGGCCACAACGAAGATCAAAGATCCCATAAGCAGCAATTAAGACCCAGTGTAGCCAAATAAATAAATATTTTTTTGAAAAAAAACGGAAAAAGATGAAGGGGAACACTAGCGACATCAATCACTGCACCCCTGTCCACTCCCCACCCCACTAGAAAATTGCATTTCTCTCCCCACAACCCTGTCTTCCTAGCCACCAACTCATGGGACCAGACACAGCATCTCTCATAAGCTTGGCCCATCAGAACGTTGGCCCCAAAGTCCCATCAATTTCCCAGGACTGAGCTGGCTTCCGGGTGATGGGTGCTGAGACTGAATTCCTGGAGGGAAGTTGGGAACGCAGTTGGCCCCTTGATTCTGGGTAGCTTAAGTGACTTCTGTTACTTGAGTGTCAAGATGGGGCTCAAGAAGGCAGGAAACCCTGTGACCCACCCCCCTGCCCATCCTCTCAATATCCCTTTTACCCCTCTCCAAAGACCAGCTCCCTCTCTGGGGTCCCCACTCACCGCATCTCCCTTGTCACCTTTGCTGCCTTTGTGACCGGGGGCACCCACTTCTCCCTGCAAAGCAAACAAACGGGATGAGGGATGACCCAGCCTCCCTTTTCCCCTGTCCTCCCCCAGCCCCTCCCTCTGCCTCAACTCTCTCTCACCTTGTCCCCTTCCTCGCCAGAAGGCCCCGCAGCTCCAGGGGGTCCAGGAAGACCCAGGGGCCCGGGGATCCCATCTTTACCAGTGGGGCCAGGGGCGCCACGTTCACCCTGTTAGGGGGAGTAGAAAGAGTCAGGGCAGAAATGCAGTCCTGGTATGTGGAGGGCTGGTTCTTGGGGATGAATGGAGGGGGCAGGAACTTACCGGGGAACCCTTCTCTCCTGTGGGGCCCACGGGGCCTTGGCCTCCACTTTGACCAGGAAGCCCAATGCTCCCTGCTGGGCCTACAGGACCACGCTCCCCAGGGGATCCCTGAAAACAGGGGTGGAGGGTCAGGAATGATAGCAATAACAGTAGATCTCATTTATTGGAGGGTTTGCAAGCAGCCTGAGTTAGGTAGTTACCACCAATCCAGGCCGTTCCCCACACAGCAGCCAGAGGGCGCTATCAACATCCAAGTCAGAGCACGTGACTTCCTCTGCTCGCAGCCCTCCAAGGCTCCCACCTCACTTAGAGAATAAAAGCTCTCGGGGCAGCTTATGAGGCCCTGCGCGACCTGTCCCGCAGGGACATCTCCTCCCTGCCCTCACCTCCTCCTACTCACTTCCCTCCAGCCACACGGCCCCCCTCACTGCTTCCTCCAGCCTCAGGACTTTGCACATGCTCTTCCACCCTTCTCCTAGCCAACCACATGGCTCTTTCCTCAGGTCTCAGCTCAAATGTCATCTTCTCAGGAGACTTTCCCTAGTCAGCTTTTTTATTTATTATTTGGTGCCTCAGGGTGGCATGTGGGATCTTAGTTCCCCCACAAGGGATTGAACCAGCACCCCCTGCATTGGAGGCACGGAGCCTTAACCGCTGCACCTCCAGGAAAGTCCTGTGGCCAGACTCTTTAAGGGCGCTCCCCTGCTCCCCACTAGTTTGCGTTATTTGGATTTGTGGCATTCACCGCCGCTGATCCATTATCTCCTTGACTAG
This sequence comes from Bubalus bubalis, assembly GCF_019923935.1. Lineage (NCBI taxonomy): Eukaryota > Metazoa > Chordata > Mammalia > Artiodactyla > Bovidae > Bubalus > Bubalus bubalis. The sequence goes on along the minus strand of NC_059165.1, from coordinate 96,632,729 downwards.
ATAGTAGTAAGCTCTAGAAGAAAGGAGGTTTTTAAAGGGGCTCATGTCCAACTTCCCTGAGGTCCAGTGGTTAAGACTTTGCCCTTCCAATTGAGAGGGCACAGGTTTGATTCCTGGTCAGGGAACTAGGGCCCACATTTAAACGGTGAGATCTGGCATGCAAGTAAGTATGTGTCAGACAGATCATCTCATTGAGGTTTACAACCTAGAGATGGGGCTATTTTACAGACAAACCAACTGAGGCTGGTGGAATGATAGACTGCCTGGCCAGTGAGTGGCAGAGAGGAGTGTGACTCAAGCCCGTTTGGCTCCCAAAATAGCTGAACATGATCAGGACCATACCCAGCTTCCCAGATATCTTGAGACCCCTCCACCCTGCCCACCCACCATAGCAGATGGATTTACACTTACGTTGGCACCGACAGGACCCGGGGGGCCCTTGTCACCCTTTAAACCAGTTGGTCCCTGAGGAGGAGATGATTCATAGTCAAGAGATCCCCAAAGGTAATTCACTGGTAGTCCAGTGGTCAGGACTCTGTACTCTCATTGCTGAGAGTCTGGGCTCGATCCCTGGTCAGGAAACTAAGATCCATAAGCCCCCATGACTTGCTTCCCCAGAAAGAGAGACCCCCCCAAAGTGCTCCCAGGTTCTCTGTTTACTCTGGGGGGCTCAGAGTTCCCACCCCCTTCCTGGCACTGAGGTTCAGGGATCCATCCCTCCTCCTCCATGGTCAGGAGGCTATGGCCATGTCCCTCCTAAGCCCCCCTTTCTTTCTCCACTTCACAGCCCAGCCAGGCACATGCAAACCATACTTACTGGGTCCCCGGGGGCTCCATGAGGACCAGGGAAACCTCTGGGTCCAGGTGGCCCTTCCTTCCCAAGGGGTCCCAGTGGTCCCACGTCCCCCTGCAGGAGTCCAGGGGAGGGAAGTCAGACTGTGGAGGAGGGGGCGTCTCCCCTCAATCTGTGAGTCTGGGTCCCCTCCCCCACAGGGCTGATGCTGAGCCTGGAGATGACAGTAAGGCCATTCCAGGATCTTTGGGGTCATTCAACCGAGATGTCCCGTGGGGTGGTGGTCTCACCTTGGCCCCCTCTCTGCCTTCCAGGCCCGGAAGACCTTGTTCACCAGGAGGTCCAGGGGGCCCTGGGGGCCCCCTCTCACCCAGAGGCCCTGCTTCTCCTGTCTTTCCCTAGAGAGGAAGAAGGCTCATCTTGAATGGAGGTGGCCTGGGGTAGTGGTTCTGTCTAGGATCACCATCTCCCCTCCCCTCAAATATCCCCAAACTGGTGCAAAACTGGGGAGACCTATGGGGGCCACTCTGACCTGAGGACCCACGACACCAGCCGGTCCAGGTGGGCCTGTCTGACCTTGGAAACCCTGAGGAGAAACATTGAAAGAAGATGTCATGGGACTTTCCTGGTGCTCCAGTGGTTAAGACTGAGCATCTGCGTCAAGGGGTGCAGGCTCCATTCCTGGTAAGGGAACTAAGATCCCACATGCCACAAGATGTGGCAAAAAAAAAAAAAATTTAATAAAATATAAATGAAAAAAAAATATCATGGAGTGGAAGAAATGAAGAGCCCAATGGGGTCAAGGGTCAGAGGTCAAAGGGTTGCTCACCAATTCTCCTCTCTGTCCAGGGTGTCCAGGTACCCCATCTTTTCCCTGGAGACCCTGATGGACAAAGCATGAGAGAGCTGAAGCACAATAAGGAGTTTCCCCACTGCCTGGCTCCCCCTCCACCCAGCAGGATATGCTGACTTACAGGAGGACCCTTTGGTCCGGAGAACCCAGGAGGACCCTGCAGACCTGGGAGGCCCTGAAACGGAAGCAGAATCATTAGAGCATCCTTTCTGCTTTCCTCCCCCTCCATCTGAGTCCCACCTAATGACAACAAGCATTCTGGGTGCTTCCTGCAGGCCAGACATAGGGTCAAGCATTCTACCTGCAGGAAGTCATTTCATTTGCCACTGCAGCCCTTTGGGAGGGGGACTGTGGTTATTCTCATTTGGTAGAGGAAGAAACTGAGGCAGAGGTTAGGTGACTCAACCAAGGTCACAGAGCAGGTGAGCAGCAAAGTTAAGACTTGAACTCACAGCTCTCGGATATCAGAGGCTCTTTCTGCATCCTGCATTATAATGTCTCCCTACCTTCTGGGCTTGTCTCCCCCCCCCCCAGAATCACACACACACACACACACACACACACACACACTCACTCACTTACCTTTTCTCCAGGGAACCCAGGGGCTCCGTCCTGGCCCACATCACCCTAGGATAGAATGAATTAGACTCAGGCTGCAGAATAAACTCAACAGGGATGTGTTGGGAGGGACTTGGTGGGCCTGAACCAGAAGGCTTGCATGGGGGTACCTGGCCACCCACCCTCTCCATACCTTGGGGCCCGGCTGCCCTGTGGCACCTGGTTGCCCTCTCTCTCCACGGGCACCCTGAAGAGAAAAGAAGCAAAGGTTAGGAGGGAGAGGAGGGGAGCCAGGAAGTGAGGCCGAGTCCTTAGGGTCCCTTCCCTCTGTGACCACCCAAGGACCACCGACATCCCCCAAACTCTCTTCCCACCCGCCTCTCCCCTCGTAGCCCATCTTTCTGGCCCTGTCCCCATTTTCTTACTGGTGGTCCCCGCTCTCCTTCCAGGCCTGGCTGCCCGGCCTTCCCCTGGAACATAAATTGGGGTGAGGGGGAAGGAGAAGGTGGTGATAGTGCAAAGACAGGACAGAAACACACAAATACACCCAGTCAGAGACCTGGAAAGATGTCTGTCTCGCATTCATTCGCAAGCCTTTCACTCACTCAAATACATAAACACAACTTACACACCCAACTATGAAGAGATGACAGACACCCAGTTATATTAGGATTGCACCTACAGGGTCCACACCTAGAAGCATGTTCACTCACACAGGCACCTGTTCCATTATCACAGCTGCATGGTATGCATACAGGATTGTGTGCCACCATGGCGCGCAAGGGGTGACCACAGCTTCAAGATGACACATGGAGCTTGTTGGGTAATATGTTCTTTGCCCATGTATCTACCCAATGTAGTAAACACATATGTACATGGGCTCATGTGAGGACACGGTCTTGATAAACACAGTAGTGTACATGATGGGTGCATATACACATTATCCATTTACATAGCTGCAGTGCACACATAGCCAAACAATGCATGCATCTGTACACAATCCCTCAGGTGCATAGAAACACATACACCTATGTGTGTTTCCCTATTCTTTCACACACATCAACATGCCCTTTCGTGCATTTATGCCCACAGTCACACAACATACATGCAGCTGGTGCCCTTGTTCACCCAGTCACAAGCCCCGAGGCTGCAGCATCCAGGCCCCATCTGATTTGCACTGAAGGGCATGTAGGATGCACATGGACACATGGGCACACATGCTGTAGTGCCAGGTGGGATCACCTACATGTGCCCTGCATTGCATGTGGCAATGTGTGTGCACACAGTGCTTCCAGGCATAGACACACCTGCCTAGGGTCCCACCTGCTGTCACGCACAGCCACACACACTCCTCCTCTCATGCAAGCCCTTCCCCTCCCCCTCCCCCCTGACCCCTAGATCATGACTCACCCGCTTCCCTTTTTCTCCTAATGGTCCCAGAGGTCCTGGAAAGCCAATAGATCCCTGAATCAAGAGGATGAGAGAGAAGAAATGGAGATGAGGAATGGGTGGTGGGCAATGTTAGCCCTCCATTTGGCCATCCCATCTTTTCAGGCATTTCCAGGTCACTGATTCCAGAGGCTTCTTTGGTCCCTCCATACCCTGCCTCCTCCAAGACAGCCCTCAGGCATCCTCACCTCTCTCCTCTTGCTCACTCCTTTCCAGCCACACTGGCCCCTTTAATGCTACTCACATACCAGTACATTCCTGCCTCAGGGCCTTTGCACTGTCTGCCTTTGCCTAAAATTCTCTTCTTAGATCCCCTCCTCATCTAGATCTCATTCAGATGTCACCTCCTTCAAGAAGCCTCCCACCACCATCCTGACCACCTCATCCTCAAATCACGCACTAACACATTTTCCTATTTTGTTTCCCTCATAATATTTGTCTTGAAATGACCTTGCTTGTCTGCTTAGTTATTCAATGACTAGGACATAATGCTCTGGTCCTAATCCCCCCTGCCTGGCATATGGTGGGCACTTACTCAATACTTATTAACTGACTCCAGTAGTTGCTTTCCTGCCCATCTTGGAGGCATCCTCCCTTGACCTGGGGGGAAGACATCATAGGCTCCAATATCCCCTCTCACCCCTCACTGTGTTTTGAATCCTAGATCCATCACTGGACTAGCTGTGTGGCCCTAGACAAATGGCTGAACCTCTCTGAACACCAGTCTCCTTGTTTGTAGCCTGGGATGATATGAACAAGGTTCTGGTTAGGATAGATGGGAGATGTGTAGAAAGTGTCTTGTTTAGTTTTTTTTTTTGTTTGTTTAGTTTTATTTTTGTTACAAAGTACTTGGTACATAGTACGAATTCAAGGAATGTTAACTGTCATTATTACTCACGCAATTAGTAACTGCTATGGGCTGAATGTTTGTGTCTTCCAAAAATTCATGTTGAGTCCTCAATCCCTAGTGTGATAATATTTGGAGGTGGAACCTTTGGGAACTAAGTAGGTCATGAGGGTAGGGGCCTTGTAAATAGGATTAGTGTCCTTATAAGAAGAGGAGACTAGACATACTGAGTGAAGTAAGTCAGACAAAGAAGGAGAAATATCGTATGACATCCCTTATATATGGAATCTGAAAAGAAATGATACAAACAAACTTACTTGCAAAACAGAAAGAGACTCACAGAATTAGAGAACCAACCTATGGTTGCCAGGGGGAAGGATGGGGGAAGGGATAGTTAGGGAGTTTGGGATGGACATGTACACACTGCTATATTTAAAATGGGTAACCAACAAGGACCTACTGTAGAGCACAGGGAACTCTGCTCAATGTTATGTGGCAGCCTGGATGGGAGGGGAGTTTGGGGGAGAATGGATACATGCATATGTATGACTGAGTCCCTTCTTGGTTTACCTGAAACTATCACATTGTTAATTGGCTATACCCCAATACAAAATAAAAAGGTTTTTTTTAAAGAAAAGAGACTATATCTCTCTCCATCTGTCTGTCTCTCTGGCTCCTCCCTCTCTCCTTTGTTGTTGTTCAGTCGTTAAATCATGTTTGACTTTTTGTGACCCCATGGACTGTAGCATGCCAGGCTTCCCTGTCCTTCACTATCTCCCAAAATTTGCTGATTTATGTCCATTGAGTCTGTGATGCCATCCAACCATCTCATCCTCTGCTGCCCCCTTCTCCTTTTGCCTTCAATATTTCCCAGCATCAGGGCCTTTTCCTCCACTATGTGAGGACAAAGACAGAAAATGATCATCTACAAACCAGGAAGAAAGCCCTCACAGAATCCAACCATGCTGGCGCTCTGATCTCAGACTTTTGGCCTCCAAAACAAATTTCTATGTTTAAAACATCCAGTCCAAGGCATTTTTATTCTAGCAACCCAAAACTGACTTCAACTTAACTGATACATCAGGCCTCCTGTAATGTGTTCATTGCTTGATGCTCAAGGCACACTGCTCAGCCTTGGCTACGAGCCTTTGAATTTCTTTGAACTCCCAGAAATTCCTGCTCCAACAGGCTGAGTTCTGCTCTGAATTTTGGTGCCTTGAGTTAATTTCCAAACCTGTTTATAGCAGTTACCCTTGCCAATGGACTCATGTGATTTAATGAAAGCTTATGAAAACTGATGAAATGCAGAAATGGAAAAGAAAGATATCTCTAAAATCAAAGTTACATGGAAAAGACAAGAATTCCCTGGCAGTTCAGTGGTTAAGGCTCAGAGCTTTCACTGCCGAGGGCCTGGGTTCAATTCCTGGTCTTGGGATCTAAGATCCTGCAAACAGCAGAGTTCAACCCCCGCCCCCCCCCCCAAAAAAAAAGAGAAAGAGAGAGAGAGAAATGGAAAAAATTAAACATAAAGGAAAGCAATTTTTTAAAAAATCACTGTCAAATTAGACATGGGCAAGATAACTATGGGGCTTCCCAGGTGGCGCTAGTGGTAAAGAACTCATCCGCCAACTCAGGAGTAAGAGAGGCGGGTTCCATCCCCGGGTCTGGGAGATCCCCTGGAGAAGGGCTTGGCAACCCACTCCAGTATTCTTGGCCTGGAGAATCCCACGGACAGAGGAGCCTAGCGGGCCACAGTCCGTGGGGTCGCAAAGAGTCGGACATGACTGAAGCCACTTAGCATGCACGCAGGCAGGGCATCCAGGGTATGCAGGGCCCTGGTTAAAGGGAAGTCTCAGAGGCAGCGCCAGGGGCGGAGTCAAGAACGTGGGGGCGGTTGGGTAAGGGGCGGGTTAGAGGCGGGAAGATCCCCTGCAGGAGGGCGTGGCAACCCACTCCAGTATTCGGCCTGGAGAAGCCCATGGACAGAGACTAGCGGGCCACAGTCCATGGGATTGAAAAGAGTCAGACACAACCGAAGAGACTTAGGACACACAAACGCAAGATAACTGTGCCAGAACAAGGCGCCAAAAGTATGGAACTCGAGGATTCTGTGCTCAGATTTCTTCCAAATGTCTTTGATTTTTCTGCTCCACTTTATGTAAACAAAAACTACAAATCATCAGTGATGTAATACGGGTGTGGCTTAGGCAGAAAGACACGTCTTACCAATAGCCTCATCCATCAACATATTGGCAGCCAAATGTACATTTTTACATAAATACATTCTAAGTTATAATTAATTCGAGATATGTAAGCTGCATGTTTTTTATGATTCTGCTCTTTACTGACTTTTTGTTTGAGCCAACCTCAATCATACCAGTAAGAGGGTCCTACAGATTTATTATCACCAAAATCATCAACATTATTATAATCAAATTGATGAGGTAGCTACTGCTGGTATCTCCATTTTGCAACTGAGAAAAATGGCTCAATAGACTTGTTCAAGTTCATTTAGCAGGTATTAGGGGGTGACTTACTCAAGGTCACTTAGCAGGTGAGGAGTGACTTACCCAAGGCCACTTAGCAGATAAGGTTGGGTATTTGAGCCTAAGTTTGATGCCAAAGCCCACATCTTACATTTTCAGTGCCCCATGAGGTGGCCAGTTCACACCCTCCAGACCACAGCCTAGAACCCCAGATGTTAATCAGTCTCTAAACCCTACCCTTGCCTACCACCTGCCTCCTAGCATCTGACCTTAGGGCCTGGACGTCCTGGATAACCTGGGAGACCTGGCACGCCAAGCTTGCCCTGCAGAGAGATTGTAGGGAAAAAGTCAGAGATTGCAATTTGGGGGTCAGTGGGGGAGGGGCAGGATGGCTGGGGCACGGTGGCAAAGGGAGGAGAGTGGGATCCAGGGAAACATGGGTTCAGCTCCTGGTCCCTGCCTGCTAGGGGCATGTCCTTGGACAGCTCATTCAACCGTTCCAAATCTCAGTTTACTTGTCTGTAGAATGGGGATAAAAATGTCTGTTGCCTATAGTGGTTATGGGATATAAATAAGATAGAGTACATTGCATTGCTCTATCATGCTGAGCTGCAGAAGTGAAGAAGTGGAGAGCCTCCTAAAGTTGGAGATAAAAAGACAGAAGGCTGGGGGCAAAGGGCCAGGGAACACCTTGACTGCAGGAAGCTGGGGACAGACTGGAGGGGGGTGACCAGGTCCACTCACCTTCTCCCCAGCTGAGCCTGGGGGACCCTCCTCGCCAACCAGCCCCTCCTGCCCCTTTAGCCCCTCAGGACCATCCTCTCCCCGAGGACCTGGAGGTCCGGGTTGCCCCTGGAACAGAAAGGAGAAACCCTGATATCAGTCCTTCTTTGTCACCCCTGCCCCCTGTCTTTGCCCCAGTCCACCTCCTCACTGTTTTTCCCAAGTCCCCCAGATTCACCAGATTCCTCCCTTGGAGATCATCTTACCCGATCTCCTTTAAGCCCCGCATCACCCTTGAAGCCTGGGAAACCATCCTCTCCCTGGGTGGAAGACAGTACAGAGATCAGAAGTCAAGGTTTTCATGAAGGGGCAGAGTCAGAGCCCCATTATTAGGGTTCCCCTCTCCCAAGGAATCCGCTTCTTTCTTACCTTCTCTCCTTTCTCCCCCTGGAGGCCCCGGTTGCCAGAGGTACCCTGAAAAGAAAGAAGCTCTCAGTCCCCATGCTGCCCCCACTTAAGAAGGGCCCTGAACTCAGTCCTCTGCCCTGAAACAGCCAGGACAGTCCCAAGAGGATGCAGGACTAGAGGGAGGGGGTGGGGAGCAGCCCCAGAGAAAATTATCTTGTCCCATCATCTGCTAGTATGGTGTACAAGAGGTTGCATTTCCCCCGCCCCTTCTCACTGGCAGCCTCCCAAGATCATCTGTGTGGGGGTGTGAAGGGAAGGCCAAATTTCCAAGTAATTGATTTCCATCTCCTAGGGACACTGTGTCCACAGTTCCTTCTGGCAGGAGGAAAAGGATGAACATTCCAGAACCCAGCTTCATTCTAAAGGCGAAGGAATGTTTCCCATTGTGCTGGATACAGTGCGACTCTGTGCCTGGCAACAAGGAGAGTCTGTGCTTGGCTACAGTGAGACTGCTCAGTGCAAGCCTAGATGCTGCTCACACCAAATTCTTGGCTTGGGCCATAAGAAAAGCTGCACTTGGCTACAGTGTAACTGAGCTCAGTGAGTTAAATGAAATTGTACTTGGATACACTATAACTATGTTTTGACAATAGCATGACTGTTTCCAGCCACAGGGAGACACACTATAATGGAATTCAGTGACTACAATGAAGTTACACTTGGATACAATATAACTATGTGTTTTGACAATATCATGACTGTCTCTAGCCACAGGGCAATTCATTGACCACGATGTAACCGAGTTTGACCACAATTGTTCTCTGACCATGGCTATGGTGTAACTAGACTCAGCCAAAACATAGCCTTCAACTCTATACAGAAAACCATGCCTGACTTTGAATGGAACTCTGAGTTTGGACACCCACAGGACTTCATGGCCAGCTACAACATAACTACACCTCCTTGGTTATAGGGTGAAGCTTGTCTACAATGCAAAAATGTGAGGAGCTGGCTTTTAGACTGTTCTTAGACTAACCAAACTCTGTTCTTAGACTACAGGTAATGGATACCTGTACTTGGCTACAAGGTAACTGGACTTAGCTACCACACAGATTTTAATTACAATGTCCCTACAGCTGGTCAACAGTAAATCTCTATTCAGTACAGATCTCAACTGGTCCTAGCACTTCTAGGCTTGTAGATTGTATGGCTCTTGGCTTGAGTTTTTGTTGCTTTTGTTTGTTTTAATTTATTTATTTTTAATTGAAGGATACATGCTTTACAATGTTGTGTTGGTTTCTGCCATACATCAACATGAATCAGCCATAGGTATACATATGTCCCCTCCCTCTTAAACTTCCCTCTCACCTCCCACCCCATGCCACCCCTCTAAGTTGTCAGAGAGCACTGATTTAAGCTCTCTGCATCGAACAGCACATTCCCACTGGCTATCTATTTGAGCTTTTAAAACAACCCTCTGCTTGATTATAATGTGTTGACCTGGGGATGTGATGTGTGTGCTTAACAGTGAAATGGGTTCAGCCTGTAACGGGTTTAACTATTCTCAACTACAAGGTGGCAACTATGCTGTAATGTTACCCTTTGGCTGTTCAGCTTCAAAGTAGAACACACCCTACTGCATAGGGCCAGTCCCACCGCACCTTGGCTGGCGGGCTGATTCCTCTCTCACACTCTTGTAGAAGTGTCTGATGGAGCCAGCTTCCCGAAGTCAGTGCTGATGAATCAGCCCTAACTGCAGGCCCCAAGCATCACTTACCTTCACACCCCGAGGTCCCGGATAGCCCGGAGGGCCTGCTGACCCTGCTGGACCCTGAGATGGAGATAAGATCAGTGTCAACCTGTTCTTCCCCCTCCGTGTTCCCAGCGCCCTCATCTCTCTTCTCATGAGACTCCTGGCCCTGCCTGCCAACCCCCATCCCCAAATCAGCCCCTCTTCGGGTCACTTACCTGGGCCCCTTTCTCTCCTGTTGGGCCCTCATGACCTGGGTGACCCTGGGAGAAAGACGTTCTGAGTTGTCAAAGACCTGATTTGCCATCCAAACTCCCAAGCCTCCCCCTTCTCCTTCCTCTTTCTCCCAGAATCTAGTTCTCACCGGAGGGCCTTCAGATCCTGGGAGGCCTGGAATTCCTGGGTTTCCAGGGGGACCCTGAAAGAAGATGAAAAGTAGGGAGAGATACAGTGTCTCAGAGCCTGGCATTCCACCAGGAACATCCCTGCTCAGACATGCAGCTACCTCAAGGTTAGAGAAAAAGCAGATCCTACTGGTCAAGCAATCTATTCTCAGCAATTCCAAACTTGCTGTATGACCCTAGACAAGCCGCCTCCCCTCTCTGTGCCTCAGAAAGCCTCTGCTTCTGGGAGAATTCAGGCAAGGGATATAAAAACAGTGTGACAGACATGCTGGGATGGGGGACCCCTTCCTTTAGAAGTCCCCTCAACCCAAAGTTCCACCAAAGAGTGGTGGGTCTACACAGGCATGTGGTGACCCCTCTATGTCCTGCAAATAGTTGATGAGTCCAGAGGGGGGGATCCTGGCCCAGCTAAGCCAGTTAGACTCTCTCCTGAAATTTTGAGGGAAGCGACACATTGTCTCATAGAAACTATGATCAGATGGGTTTGGGTAAAGAAACTGTAAGATCCTAAGGAGCTGGGAACTGAAATAGTGACAGAGCAGTACAAGATTGTGTAGAAACAGGGTTGAAGTAAGAACAGACTCAGATGGTAAAGAATCTACTAGCAACGCGCGAGACATGGGTTTGATCTCTGGGTTGGGAAGGTCCCCTGGAGAAGAGAATGGCAACCCACTCCAGTATTCTTGCCTGGAAAATCTTGTGGACAGAGGCACGTAGTGGGCTACAGTCCATGGGGTCAGAAAGAATCAGACTTGACTGAGCGACTAACATTTTTGCCTTTTCAAGATGTATATAGAAAGAATCCTGTCTTTCAGGGGAGATGGAAACAGACATGCAGAGGAACAAAGATGACACTGCAAGACCCCAGAGAAAAGGATTTCTTGGCCCATGAATCTTGGTAATACTTTCTGGCTTCTGAGAGGTTCCCCCGTGTCTTGATAATATCCCCTTGTACTCTAAACTCGGTGGAGGTCTATTTCTCACCATCAGCCCTTCTCCAACAATGACACTTGGTTACTCTGGGCTTGTTTAGGGACTGCTGCAATTGATCATTATCCATGGCTTACAAAAGGGGCCCAATGGGAAGCTTTTCCTGCAGGCAGAGTTGAAGGAAGAAGACGATGGGGGAGGAGGGAAACATAGAGCTGTCACTCACCTTCTCCCCGGGAGTGCCGATGGGTCCCTGGGGGCCGGGGATTCCCTGGAGATATTTTAAAAGAGAAGAAAAGCATTAGAAAAGGACAGTGAGTGCAGAAGTTGGAGAAGCTAGGAATGGTCTATGACCTTCATGGACCACCCCTCCCCCGCTTATTGGAAAAATAGCTCAAACCTGGGACCCAGGATTTCCCTGCTGTCCTGGGGGGCCTGGTTCTCCTGGAGGACCCTAGGGAGAAAGTGAGGTTTCTGTGAAGCTGGAAAGGTTGTGATGTTGAGGTGTCAGTGAAGTTGAAATGAGGGAAAGGGTCATGGGAGTGGACAAGGATAAGGGTGGTCATAGGGTCAGAGTGTCTGAAAGCATCAGGGGGGCTTCCCTGGTGGCACCGTGGATGGGAATCCACCAACCAGTGCAGGGGGCATGGGTTCAATCCCTGGTCCAGGAGGATTCCACATGCCGCGGGGCAACTGAGTCCATGCACCACAAGTACTAAGCCCGAACTCTAGAGCCCACAAGCTGCCAGCTACTGAAGCCCGTGTGCCTAGAGCCCATGCTTTGCAACAGGAGAAGCCACCGCAATGAGAAGCCCACACACCACAGTGAGGAGTAGCCCCGGGTTGCCACATCTAGAGAAAGCCTGTGCCCAGTAATGAAAACCCAGCCCAAACGAAACTTTAATTCATTCATTAATTTAAAAGAAAGCATCAGGTGAGGCTTCCCTGGTGGCTCAGTGGTAAAGAATCCACCTGCCAATGCAGGAGACACAGGTTGGATCCCTGATTTGGGAAGATCCCACATGGCAAGGAGCAACTAAGCCTGTGCCCCACAACCATAGAGCCTGTGCTCTAGGGCCTGGGAGCCGCAGCTATGGAGTCCCCGTGCCGCAAGTACTGCAGCCCATGGACCTAGAGCCTGTGCGCCTAGAGCCCCTCCGTGCTCTGCAACAAGAGAAGCCACTACAGTGAGAAGTCTGTGCACAGCAACTAGAGAGTAGCCCCCACTTGCAACTAGAAAAAAGCCCGTGCAGCGACAAAGACTGAGTGTAGCCAAAGATAAAGAAAGAAAGCAAGCATCAGGAGTTGGAACACGTACCACATTTCCTTTGGCACCTGGAGCACCATCACTTCCAATCACACCCTGGGGGAGGAGAGGGTGTGAGACCAGGGCAGACACACGTGGCGGAGCCTGCGTCTGAGACACTGAGAGGCACAAGGGGAACGGTGAGTGGGCAGAGAAGCCAAGCAGCAAGGAATGGACATGCAGAGGAGATAATGATGAGGAAAGGACAAACAGGATGTAGAAAGACAGTGACGTTCTCACCGGGCGTCCCAGGGGTCCGGGGGAGCCTCTAGGGCCAATCAGTCCTCGGGGGCCCTGCAAGGAAGTGGGAGCTAATGTTATTCCAGCATCCCTGCTCTGAGGCCCAAGGAGGCCTGCCTCCCTCCTCCGTGTCAGACAAGCAGTCCAGGGGTCCCTCATACTCACCGGCTCCCCCGCCTGGCCAGTGGGCCCCGGAGGTCCCTCTGCTCCCTGTGGGAAAATGGCATCACTTGGAGAGGCAAGGGTATAACCTTCAGAGAATCACCTTCCCTCATCTGGGCAGCCCCTTCCAGGGCATCTCAGAGTCAGAACTTGTGGCAGAATCCAGCCAGCTGGGTGTACATGACTTGAAATTCAGGCCTGTGACCCCAGGTTGGACCTGCAGTCCCGGGCCTCACCTCTGAACTCTAGTTGTTGTTTAGTCTCTAAGTCAAGTCTTACTCTTTTTCAACCCCATGGTCTCCAGGCTCCTCTGTCCATGGGATTTCCCAGGCAAGAATACTGGAATGGGTTGCCATTTCCTCCTCCAGGGGATCTTCCCCACCCAGGGATTGGACCCATGTCTCCTGCATTGGCAGGTGGATTCTTTACCGCTGAGCCATAGGGAAAGCCCAGGAACTCTAGTACTAACCCCCAACTCTCCATCTGTCTTTTTGAGCCCCTGATGGGGCCTCCTGACAATCCAGTGCAGACCTTCACCCCTCCCCCAGTCTCCTGAATGTTCTGTTTCCCTCATTCTGGCTTTCTGGCTTCCAAACCACCCCCTAACTTGCTTCCAAACTTACCTTCCGTCCATCCTCTCCTGGGGGACCAGGTTTCCCCACATAACCAAAGTCACCCTGGAGTGGGGAATACAGAGGGCCATTCAGAGTCAAAAGATGAGGGTAGAGATCAGCCCCCAAGGAAGGGAGATAGGGTGTGAGGGGTGAGCACTCAGACACAGGGATGGAGGCTCTGATATTGGGGGTGGGAAGAGTGTCATGAATACATCGGGAGGGGCTTGGATGTGGGGGAGGGGCCTCACACACTCACCCTTTGGCCCTTCTCACCAGGGAGCCCTGGCAGGCCATCAAAGCCCCGATCACCCTGCACAAAGAGACACCATCTGAGCCTTGAATCCTCTACCCTGACAGTCCCTCCAAGTTCCAGTCCTGGCCACATCACCTACCTTAGGTCCCGTGGCGCCGGGGAGGCCCCGAGCCCCATCTGCTCCAGCGCGGCCCTGTGGGGGGTAGGGGTGACATAGTCAAGACGTCTACTGCCATGTGGGGAGTACCTTCCTCATGCAGTCCCTTGTGCTGGTGGTTTCGCTGTGTACTAATTGAACCTCTCAAGTATATCTCAAACCCATCCATTACTCTTTATCCCTAGTGCCCTTTCTCTAGTCCAAGTTACCAGCATCACAAAAATGAAGAACCCTCATCTTCAGGGAATTCCCTGGCAGTCCAGTGGTTGGGGCTCCATGCTTCCACTGCAAGGGGGCAAGGGTTCCATCTCTGGTTGGAGAACTAAGATCCCACATACCGCATGGCCAAAAAATAAAATAAAATAAAAAGAGGACTTCCTTTTTGGTCCAGTGGTTGAGAATTGATCCCTGGAAGATCCAACATGCCATAGTGCAACTAAGCCTGTGCACCACAACTACGGAGCCTGAGCTCTAGAGCCCATGAGCTACAACTACTGAAGCCCGTGGGCCCTAGAGCCTGTGCTCCACGAGAGAAGCCACCACAATGAGAAGCTTGTGCACCACAACGAGAGGGAGCCCCACTCACTGCAACTAGAGAAAGCCCTTCACAGCAAGGAAGGCCCAGTACAGTCAGAAAAATTAAAAATAAATAAATTTTTTACGAATAAATTTTTTGAAAAGAGGAGTACACTTAAAAAAAAAAGCCCCCCATCTTCAGTCTGCTTTAATCTCCTTGCTGTATGTTCCCCATGGAACATTAATACTATCTGGAATTATCATTTCCCCCAATGTGCCAGTCTTTCCTTTTGCATGTGCTGGTCCTTCGCTTGGAATGCCCTTCCTCTCCTGTTTCCCTGGTTATACCTCAAATCTCAACTCAAGCATCATTCCTCAGCTGGTCCTCCCTGACTCCGTGACCTGGCCAGCTTCCTTTGTCACCCTTGACTGGGAACGGCAATCCATAACCCTCAGTGGACTGCCATTCCCTGTCCTCACTGCTCTTATCCCACCGATGACACCAACAGAACCTGAGAGCACAGAGCCGAGGCTCATGTTGGGTGCTGAGAGCTGGCTAAGGGATGACCTGAAGACCTACGAATCACTCACCATCTTTCCCTCTCGGCCAGGGGGCCCATGAGGTCCCTGAAGCCCTCGGGGACCCTAGAAGAGAAAGAAAAGGAGGCAGAAAAAGAATAACAAAGAGTAAGGACTTAGTTTAAGTCATTCATTCCCTGTTGTGTTCAGTCACTAAGTCGTGTCTGACCCTTTGCGACCCCATAGACTGCAGCATGCCAGGCTTCCTTGTCCTTCACAGAAGTTTGAGTAAACTTCTGAAGTTTACTCAAACTTATGTCCATCAAGTTTGTGATATTATCCAACCATCTCATCCTCTGTTGCCCCTTTCTCCTCCTGCCTTCAATCTTTCCCAGCATCTCGGCATCTTTTCTAATGAGCTGGCTCTTCGAATTAGGTAGCCAAGTTATTGGAGCTTCAGCTTCAGGATCAGTCCTTCTAACAAATATTCAGGGTTGACTTCCTTTAGGATTGACTAGTTTGATGTCCTCGCTGTCCAAGGGACTCTCCAGCACCACAATTTCAAACATCAAAAAGGCAGTAATTGCAAGTGTATCACCAGCCCTTTTGCTATTTTCCCCAACTCGCACTTTATCCTGTGGCCATGGGAGACATCCACCTTCCCATCCACCCTGCCCCTCACCCCACCAATCTCACCTGTGGCCCCATTTCTCCCATCTCTCCTTTCAGACCTGGATACCCAGGGAGACCCTTGGAGGAAGAAAGATAGGGTGATGCACTTAGAGGGAGTTTGAGTTAGAGTCATCTCCACGGATGTGTCCCCTCTTCCATGCAGCCTCCTTACTCACCACGGGACCTGGGCGTCCAGTAAGCCCCACTGGGCCAGGAGGGCCTTTCATAGAGAGCTGAAGAGACAGAGGGGAACAGAGCCTCAGGTCTTCCACACCCCCACAAAATCATCATCAAGAGTTAAATATCCATCTGTTTCCTGACTATTCAGTGTCTCCCATCTTTGTCATTCTCTCAATGTCTTCCCATTACCTCCCGACATGCATGCTCAGTTATATGCTACCTCATAGACAGTAGCCTGCCAGGCTCCTCTGTCCATGGAATTCTCCAGGCAAGAATACCCGAGTGGGTTGCAATTCCCCTCTCCAGGGGATCTTCCCAACCCAGGGATCAAACCTACATCTCCTGAATTGCAGACAGATTCTTTACCGCTGAGCCAATGGGGAAGCCCCACCCTCCAACAGTCCCTGGATTATCCTCCCCTCACCTGAGCTTGTTGCAGAACTGCCTGAGCCTGGGCCTGCTGGAAGGATACTGGGGGTCCTTTGTGAGAGCCTCTTGCAAACTGGAACTAGAGGGCAACTAGTAGTGAGGGTAACTTCTACAAGAGGGCCCCACTTCCTGGGTCAGGACTCCACTCCCCAAGGCCAGACCAGCCTGCCTCCCTCTTACCGGCATCATGATCACAGTGCCTGGGAGACCCCGGATCCCATCCATGCCAGGGATGCCTGGGAGGCCAGCAGGGCCCTGAGAGAGGATGAGAGACACAGAGGGATGGAGATAGAGAGATGGAGCAAAAGATAGGGGAAGGAGGGGACAGAGAGAAACAGAGCGGGAGAGAGGGAGAGAGACAGGTGAAGGCAGAGAGATGGAGAGAGGGGGGCAGGGAGAGAGAAGATACACAAGACAAGACAAACACAGAGAAATGGAGGGAGGGAGGGAGAAAGTGATGAAAAGTGAAAGAGACAGAAAGAGAAAGGAGACAGATGAAAGAGAGATGAGGAGACAGACATAGAGAGAAAGAGACAAAACACACTCAAGGATAGAGACAGAAGGAGAAAAGCAGGGGATAGCCCCGTCCCCAAGATGGAAGAGGAGCCAGATGGCAATTCACAAATGGGGAGAAAGATGAGCAGGAGGGGTCAATGCCAGCCCCAAGGTGATGTCTCCAGCCCCATCCATGCTCCCAGCTTCAGCTCCACAGCTTGAAATCTCCCTCTCCCCAAAGGTTACATGCCAGAGAGACTCTCTTACCGGTAGACCACGGTCTCCAGGGAATCCTGGGGGGCCAGGAGGGCCTGAGGGGCCAACCACCCCCTGTTGCGGACAGAGGGACAGAGGTCATGAGAAGTGCAAAGTCTGAGCCAAGGGGACTTGCAGCCCACCACTGGCCTCAGCCCCGTGTTGACCTTCCTACCCCATCCCTGAGCCACTCCTGGCCCCTCAATGCTATGCTGATCTATATAAACCTCCAACTTTACATCTCAATCCCCTTTTTTATTCATCTTTTGAGCCTCAAATATCTAACAGTCTTTGAATGATCTGGCAATGTTACACTCCTCCCCACCCTGGGAGACCAAACACCCCAACTGGAAGTAAAAGGCAAGAAGAGGGGAATGCAGTCATGACTCACTTGGGGTCCCGGGGCTCCTGGGGGTCCTTCAAACTGCTGTCCCTGGGGGAGAAAGGAGTGTGACTCCCATTCTTGCCCATACCCCTGCAACTCTGCCAGCCCCAGACCCCTTACCTGTTCGACCACAGCTGGTTCTCCTTTTTCTCCTTTCTCCCCAGCACCCTGGAGCAGGGGGTGGAAAGAAAACAGATGTGAGCCTGGAACTCAGACACAGAACTCTCAGCTAACTGACTTCACACTAAACACACACACACACACATACATGCATACACAGAGTCCATTCTCTGAGCTGCTTCTGTTGTTCTTTCTTCAACCAATATGTTTCAAGCAGCTCAGCTTCCAGTTTTGAGCTGGCTGTGCTGCAGCAAGGTGAAGACCATGAACTCTGGGATATGCTGTGAGATCTTAATCCTGGAACTGCCTCTCACTTATTCAACTCCTGGAGACTTATTCAACTCAAGCAGACTCACGTGCAAAGTTCATGGGTCAAAGCCTGCTCTATACATCCCATGGGAGGATGAAGAAGTTAAAACAATGCTTAGCACATCACAAGCACTCAGGGTAAAATGATTAGGATTATTCACCTTCTTCCCTGTCCAACATCAAGGTTAGAACCTAGATGCCTTCCCTATCTGCGGTATTTTTCTAGACAATCTCCTCCAATCCCTGGACTAAAGGTAGCATCTCTCTGCTAATAAGTTCTAAGTCTTTATCTCCAGTCTAGACCACCCCTTGAGCTCCAGAATTTTCTAACCAATCACTTGCACTGACAACTGAACAAGGGTTGCCAATTTGTCACTGTTGTTTAGTCGTTCAGTCAAGTCTGGGACCGCATGGACTGAAGCCCCCGCCAGGCTCCGCTGTCTATGGGATTTTCCAGGCAAGAATATGGGAGAGGGTTGTCATTTCCTTCCCCAGGGGATCTTCCGAACCCAGTGATCGAATCAGCGTCTCCTGCACTGGCAGGCGGGTTCTTGACCACTGAGCCACCAGGCAAGCCCAGTTGCCAATTTAGCACATCCAAAATAAGATCATTGACCCTTTCTACCTGCTCCTCCTTCAGGCTTCCCCATCTTACTCAGTGGTGCCACCATGCATCTCCCCAGTCATCTTAGCATCTTTCTTCACCTTCAGCAGCAAGAGCAAAATGGGGCTTGGTTCAAGTCAGTCCACTCATCTGTATCCGCCCCCTCCGCCCTCCCCCCACCACCACCACTCTCATCCAGGTTACCACTTTCTATTTTGCATGCATGTGTATATTAATCGCTCAGACATGTCCTACTCTTTGCGACCGCGTGGACTGTAGCGGGCCAGGCTCTTCTGTCCACAGGATTCTCCTTTTGCATAGACCGCTAGTTTCCCTGCTGCCCTTCTGGCTCCCCCTACAGTCCATAGGCTGTTCAACACCAGAGAGAGCTTTGAAAACTCCCAAGTCATGTTCCCTCTCCAGAGGGCTTCTCATCATGCCTAGACTAAAAGCCAAATGAATCACCCTACCCACAGAGACATTCATTAGCACAATGCCTGTCACATTAGCACAGTATCTGTAGATAAATATTTGTCAGCTGCACTGGGGTGGTGGGAAGGCATTCTAGGCAAGAGCAAAGAAAGCAAAACAGAGAATGTGGCCATGTGTGGCTCCAGGAAGGAGTCCCTGCACCTAAGCCACCCAGACTCACAGGAAAGATCTGGAATTCAGTATTCCATGACTGTTCTGCTGCCCGGAAGTGGGGGCCCATGGTGGGATCACCTTCTTCTTCATCTTCTCTGTCTAACTCAGTCTCCAGGGTCTCCAGTTCAGTTCCATTGTCAGGGTCCAGGCCCTCCTGAGGACATTGGAACAGACCAAAGTTTGCCCCGAGCTCTTCATTGTCTGCCGCCACCACCACCCCAGGACCTTCCCTTCCAGCCCCGTCCACTTCCCACCAACCTCTAGGATGGTGACGTTGCTACCAAAGGCCACAGTTGTGGTGATGACCAAAGGCGTGGGTGTCGGAGACAGAGCTGGTTCTGGTGTCTCTGTCTTGGGGATGTCAGTGGAGGTCTGGAGGAAGGACAGAGAGAGTACCAGGTCAATCAAGGCGGAAGGGAGGGAACCTCCCTGATGGTCCAGTGGCTAAGATTCTGCGCTCACAATGCAGGGGGCCCAGATTCAATCCCTGGTCAGAGAACTGGATCCCACATGCTGCAGCTAAGAAAGATCCCACGTGCCACAGATAAACACAGTGAAAGTGTTAGTCACTCAATTGTGTCCAACTCTCTGCAACCCCATGGACTGTAGCCTGTTGGGCTCCCCTGTCCATGGGATTCTCCAGGCAAGAATACTGGAGTGGTTTGACATTTCCTTCTCCAGGGGGAACTTCCCAACCCAGGGATCAAACCCGGGTCTCCCACATTCTGGGCATATTCTTTACCATCTGAGCCACCAGGGAAGCCTAAGACAAGGCACAGCTATATAAATAAATAAATAATTTTTAAGGTGAAAAGGGAAGATACTTTAAAAAAAAAAAAAAGGCAAAAGGAAGGTGAAGGAAGAGACAGACCCTGTCTCCCAGAGCACTCAGTCCAGGGAAGGGGACAGAGGAGGATTCTCAAAAACCATCAGAGGTATATAGGGCACCCGTAGGCCTGTGGAGGCGAAGGTGTGCTGGCTGGATGAGGACAGCCAGCAGGGGGAGCCCTCTTGTATGGAGAACAGTCGGGGCTGGCCAGGGCTGGGAGGCACAGCAGGACTGGATCCAAAGCCCAGTGGTCAAGGTCAATGTCCAGCACTCAGGGCCAGACTCCCGGAAGCCTAGCTCAAGTGTCCGCTCCCAAGGCAGAGCTCAGTGGTCAGCCAGCCAGGCTGCAGTCAGAGGGAGAGTTTGAGCTCCTGCTGGCCCAGACAGCTGCAAAGGAACTGGGTCAGGGTGCAAAGCGGGTGGTGGGGGCCCAAGTGAAGGGTTGGTGCTGAGGAAGGGGCTGAGGAAGGGTAGAATAGTCCTGGCATCTCTGTTCTAGGCTGAAGCGCTAACCTCTTTCTCCATGATGCTGAGAACAGATGTAATGCAACCGGTGACCCTCCAAACAAGGATCCCAACAAAGGGCACCTACCAGGGACACCTACACAGTGGCCCTGCCAACTGATGACCACCACCAATGGCCCCCAATTATTCCTACAGTCATGAACCATTGCATGCATGCATGCTAAGTCACTTCAGTCGTATCCGACTCTTTCTGACCCCATGGACTATAGCCTGCCAGGTTCCCCTGTCCATGGGATCCTCCAAGCAAGAATACTGGAACGGGTTGCCATTTCTTCCTCCAGGGGATCTTCCCAACCCAGGGATCAAATCTGCGTCTCCTGCATTGGTAGGTGGGTTCTTTACCACTAGCTCCACCTGGGAAGCCCAATTTAGTGACCCTCCAATTAATAACCTGTGATCAGTGACCCCCATTAAGAATCCTAACCAATGACTAACCAAAACACCTCCTAATAATCTGTATCCTTGATCTTCCACCAGGTATTCCTATAACCAGTCACCCACCACTGGCCCCCCAATTAACAACTTCCATCAATGACCCCAACCAGTTACTCTTTCAGTCAGTGACCTCCCCAACCAATGACCCCCACAAGAAGTACTAACTAGTGACCCCCTAACCAATGAATCCTCTTAACCAGTGATCTTCCAACAACGAATACCCACAAGTGAACTCAGCTAGTGCTCTCCAACCAATGACCCCCCCCAGACAGTAATTTCATTAACCAATGACCCATCCATGACTTACCAACGAATTACCCATCAGGGACTCCCAAATTAACTATGTCATCCATGATCCCCCCAAAATCACTCCCCAAATAGTGATTCCAACTGGTGACCCCACTAGTGCTTTCTCATCAATGGTCCCCCACTGGCAACTTCCCCAATTAGTGATCCTCAACAATGACACTCCCCCGTCATGAGCCCTAAACTCGTGACACCAGTAAGAGCAACAGTGGCCTCCATCAATGCCTTCCAAGAGTGCCCTCCAATTAGAAACCCCCAACATCAACCTTAATAAATATCTCCTTACAGTAACCCATCTCAACCAGTAATCTCCATTGGGGAGTCCAAATAGTGTGCCCCTAATTGCTGTTGTTGCGGTTCAGTACCAAGTCACATCCAACTCTTTGAAACCCCATGGATGTTATTAGACCAGGCAACTCCATCCTCCATTATCTCCTGGAGTTTGCGCAAATTCACATCCATTGAGTCAGTGATGCTATCTAACCATCTCATCCTCTGCCATCCCCTTCTCCTACTGCCTTCAGTCTTTCCCACCATTAGGGTCTTTTGCAATGAGTCCCCCCGCAGTGAGTGACCCTTCACTGAATAACCCCAACCAGTCAACGCCAAACAATGACGCACCAACAAACCCATCGTTGAACCCAGCTAGTGGCTCTTCTTAAACAGTAGCCCTCACAAGAACCCCACTAATAATAATGTACTCATCTGGTGTGTCCCCTCCCTCCAGCACCCCCACCCCTAGAACTGGAGGTTGGGAGGAAGATATGACAGACCTCCTAAGACAGGATAAGCCCCACCCCCAACAGTGATTGGTCAGCCGAGATAAGTCAAAGGTCAGGGACTGGAGACCAGAGGGGGAGACCCTGGATGAGGCACAAGGATCAGTGGGGATGAGAGGCCAGAAGCAGGGCGGGCAAAGGGCAGACCCCTTACCTGGTTGTCCAGGGAGCCAGGAGGCGGACTCACAGCCACAGTTTCCTTGTTCTTCTTCTTCCTGCCCTTCCCCTTACGACCTCGCCCTTTTTTCTTCCCTTTTCCTTTCCCCTTCCGCCTAGGGGGAGGGGTTTCTGGCTCCCCCTGAGGGACCTGGGGAGAGGATTCCAATCAGATCCAGAGGCCCTGAGTGGAGACTCCATCACTCAGATCACCGGAGGTCATTCTGGCACATGGTCCATTGGTCCTGTGTTTTAAAGCCAGGGCTTGCTCAGCCCTGGGAACTGGGGTCAAGGTCAATACATGATCTGGGGCCAAGGGTCAGTTATGTGACTGGAGGTCAAAGTCATTCATGCCTACGAATGGTTTGAGGGCGGGGGTCACTCAGCCCCATGGACAGGACTCAGAATTCACTTATTCCTGAGACCTGGAGCCAGGGATGTCTGAGCCAGTGACCTCAGGACAAGCCCCATACTCACCGTGGTGACTGTTGGATCCAGGTCATCACAGCCAGGAAGATACCGCTCACATGCCTGGAAGGCAGCCTGGGGATCTGGGCTTATCACCAGCTCCTGAACATCTCCCTGGGGAGAGAGTGGGGGTTGGCGAAGGGGTCCACAGCCTGACCCCAATCCCCATTCCAAGCATCAGGGTCTCGTATTTTTCCACTCAAATCACCACTACTAAGTATAAGGAAGGGATAGCCCCACCACAGCCCCAGAAATCCCTCTGCACCCCAAAACTGAGAGCAGGAAGATTCTATCAGGGTAATGCCAAACCACAAGCCACACCCCAAAACGTCTGTCCCATCAGAGGCACATTTGTTCCTTTTCTCTCGGGCACATGGTGACACCCACTGTGAGTCTGGTGCCCTTCAAGGTACCAGGGACGAGAAGGGAAACAAAAACTTTCCTAGTGGTCTAGTGGTTAAAAATCTGCCAATGCAGGGGACATGGGTTCGATCCCTAGTCCACGAAGATGCCACATGCTGCAGTGAAACTAAATCCATGCATCACAACTACTAAAGCCCACGTGCCCTGGAGCCCATGTTCCCCAACAAGAAAAGCCACCACAAGGGAAAGCCCATGCACTACAACTGGAGAGTAGCCACAGCAGCAACGAAGACCCAGCCCAGTTATAATAGACACTTTTTTCTTTTAGAAAAAGAAAGAAACCGGATAATGAGTTCCCTGGATTTTTATGACACACATGACAATTTTATGACACATTGAAAACACGTCTGTCACCGAGCCTCAGGACACCTTGCCTTGCTGGCAACACATACCATCACAACAGCCAGTGTGGTCACGCATCACAGTCTTATCCTCCCACCATAAGCCAAGTATGTGTGTGCATGCTAAGTCGCTTCAGTCGTGTCCATCTCTTTGTGACCCCATGGGCTATAGTCCGATAAGTTCTTCTGTCCATGGGATTCTCCAAGCAAAGATACTGGAGTGGGTTGCCATTTCCTCCTCCAGGGGATCTTCTCGACCCAGGGGTCAAACCCACGTTTCTTTTGTCTCCTGCATTGTCTCCTGCATTGCCAGGCACCATGCACCATCACAAATGATTGAATCGTGGTTTTACAGTCTCACAGACAGACACCAAAGATGCACTACAACACATGGGCTCCCTTCTCTCAGCTTCCTGGTGCTGAATTGGAGCTGGATAGTTCTCTTCTCCCATTTCTTCTCCAGATTCAGGCTGCAGACAAACCTTCCTTCAGCCCTCTGCCTCAGTTTCCCCATCACTGAAGTGAAGTGAAGTGAAAGTCACTCAGTCATGTCTGATTCTTTGCAATCCCATACACTATACAGTCCATGGAATTCTCCAGGCCAGAATACTAGAGTGGGCAGACTTTTCCCTTCTCCAGTGGATCTTCCTAACCCAGGGACCGAACCCGGGTCTCCCACATTGCAGGCGGATTCTTTACCAGCTGAGTCACAAGGAAAGCCCAAGAATAGAGGAGTGGGTAGCCTATCCCCTCTCCAGTGGATCTTCCTGACCCAGGAATCGAACTGGGATCTCCTGCATTGCAGGCGGATGCTTTACCAACTGAGCTTTCAGGGAAGCCCAATCCCTGAAAGGCTACCTCAAAAGTCTCCTCGCCAAGGTCCTGGGTCCCCAGCACAGTGAGTCCCGCTGTACTGATGAATCGAGGTCCCTGAGCCAACATGGGGAGCTGAGGTTCACAATCAGCCACCAGGGTCACCATCCCACCGTCCACACTGACTGCCACACGGTGCCACCTGCAAGCGCACAGTCTCGGTGGAGGGGTGCTCCTCACTCACCCTCCCGGGATCCCCCACCCTCCCCATATTCACCTGCCATCCGTGAGGTTGACCTGCTGGGGGAGGGGGCTGAAGGAGTCACCTAGGAGGTCCAGAGCTGGCCCCAAGGCCAAGCCGAGCTGCCGGACACCGCCCTCATCATAGATGGACAGAAGGACAGAATGGTTGGCCGGCTGGCCCCGCAGGGTGATCAGGATGGAGAAGTTCTCAGGAAAGTGCCCATCTGGGAGGGCAGAGGGAAGGGGGCAGTTCATGCTGTGACCCCAGCTCCCAGGATGACCCACAGCCCCTCTGGCCCCGACTCACCTTGGAAGAGCTCCTGCGTGGGGACACCAAGTGTGCCAGTCTTGCCCACCCGGAATGCTCGGTCGCCCTCTGGGACCCTCTG